>NW_025335269.1:32876617-32911776 GCF_004798865.1 Varanus komodoensis
ATGCCTGAAGCCTTTGCATTGTTTTCAGTGCCAGGTGAAGACCTTTGGATTTCCCCAGCATTTTAACGGTTTAACTTTTTAACTTGAGTTTTAATATTCCATTTTATCCTTTACCACTGCTCTGCCTCTATGCTGATTCAGTTGCAATTGCTGTAGTTTAGTTGTTTTATGTTAATTTTTCTTGTTTGTGCATTGTTAACTTTTGTTAACAGCCTAGAGAGCCTTGACTATTGGACAGCATAAAAATGAAAATGAATAAATCGGAAACTCTGGATGCATTAGCGACTCTTTGGTCTCACAGCAATGGTGATGTTATCTAATAAGCAGGTGGAGCTAAGTTATTTATTTATTTAATGTATAGCCTGCTTTTTTCCTTTTTCATATTTTTGGGTGTGTTTGGTATGTTCTGCAGTAGTTATGGTTTCATTCTATTAGCAGCCAGTTCTCATTTGTTCTGCTGTTGAATGCTTTATTCAGCCGCTTTTGCTAACTCAGAATTCACTTCAGCCATTCACATCAGCCTCAACTTGTCTGTGTCTCAATAGTCTATTTTCTATAGCTTGTTGTCCGGCTCTGGTTCACACATACATGGTTACAAGCTAAGCTCTAATTTCTCAGCCAATGTTTCTCTGAAAAACTTGATTTTTATTTTTCTCCACCCATGAGAAAGGTATATTCGCTTCCTTTTTTAAAAATAGTGGTTGCTATTCTGTGGTCCCCTGCCATCACTGCCTCACTTGCGCACACACACACTCACACAATGCCCAGAATGTTGCCAGTCCGGGGCATTGTGGAGGGTGCCAAGCAGCCCACACAGTTGCTGCCCTTTGCAGAAGCAACTGAAAAACAGCACCAAACCTGCTGTGTTACTAGGACTACTAATGCAGGGCTCCAACTGTGGGAGAACTTCTCTTCTTGAAGAAATACGGTGAAATCCTTTAACAAGGGGAGTCCAAAAAAATCCATACTGTATCCATATGCAAGTGTTCAAATGTTCACAGTACTGTTAGCTCCTCGGTCTACCGCATCACAAGGAGTAAGCATTGGTCCTTCGGGCGTAGAAATCTTTAATTTCTCTGCCCACAAAGAGGGTGAAGAATTATGAGCCTGGAGCTCACAGGGGACATCAGGTGAAAGAGTCGGAGAGACAAAAAAGTTGTGCTTCACTGCACACAAACTTAATGCTTCCCACACATCCAGTTAAATTTAGTTCACAGATTCAGCTGCCACTAATCAAGTGTTGTCAATCAAGTGACAGGTATTCATGTGAGAGTCATGCATTTTAGTCTTAGGAATAGTTCATCTGCTTACCTTTGCATATCTTTCTGAAGGTGAGAAGCACAAACGACAGCAAAAAAAAAAAAAAAAGGTGAGGGAAACTGAGGTGTGAGTCACGCATTGTTCCACTTTTCACACTTCTGTATGGAATGCAACCTAATTAATGTGCAAATATAGTACCTCACAAGCACTATATAGAAGCAACGTGTGCATTTTTTTCTTGGGTGGTTTACTGAAGCAGGCCACCCAATACTCTAGTCCAGTATTGTCTCTGCTGACTAGGCCTCCAGGGTTTCAGGCAAGAGGCTTTCCTAGTCCCACCTCGAAGCCAGGGATGGAGTGTGTGATAAGTCATGGCCCATCCCTAGAAGAACCCATGTGGCCCTTATTTCATGGCACTGCCATGAAAACATCCCCTTTCCTGCATTTCACTGATGCCATGCACTCCGTTACTTGTGATTACCAATCACAGGCCACCCAAACCGGCAGTTTTCTTCAGCCAGTGCTGTCTTTGAAAAATGATCTCTGGCTGGTTAAAGCACATCGTTCAGCAGCATAGGAAAACAAGGGCATATTGTCTCTACCTCTACTTATCTCACTAGGATCAGCAATGTAGGTTTCTGTCCTTGGTTTAAATTAATATCTGGCAATGGAGAAGGCAGGAATGCATGTTTTGCTCAGGAGTTCGTTCCATGACTGGCGCAATCAACCAGTGGCTGTCTGCAGTCACAAAACTTGGGCTCCCTGTAGCGGAGTGTTGTGATGGCTCCACTTTTTGGCTGCCCTCAACTATTCTTGCCGATGTCCTGCTGTTGCTGGTTTGGCTGCTGGCTTTTGATTTATATGCTGGGACGGCTGTTTCACTTTCCTGTTGCTGCAGCTGGGCTGTCTGCAGGCTACGGGCAAACTGCCTCGCTGCGTCTTCCTATTGTTGGCTTTAACCCTTGAGGATGACCCTGCACTAGAAGAGCCGAAAGATGCTGTCTGGGTAGGGCCGGGCCAAATGTTCGTTCACTTGTGATTTTTGGAAAGGGAAAAACTTTTTCCTGAAAAGCCTCTACGTGGTGTGAACAGCAAACTTTCATTCAGCGTCATGTTTCTTATTTCTTTCTGCAAACAGACGCATGGGCAACCTCACCAATCTTAGACATGTTGGAAGTGCAATGATATAACAGACCATTATTCTGAAAACAATGGCTAGACTAGAGGGAGCCCTAATTAAGAAACCTGCCCGGTTTCAGAAGTTTGTGTGGATGGGGAGAGCTCAGCACCCTTTTCACAGCTAAAAGACTGATATTACAACACCAGGACTAATACTGACCTCCTGTAATGCAGGAGACTGAAAACCTAATGATACTTCCAACATTTGAATGGGCAGCATACAGAGGCCACTTGAAATGGGCACGCAGATGGATATTTGAGCTGTCTTTATTGAAGCATATGCATAATATTTTCCTTGTTCTAGAAATTTGCACTTTCATATATATAAAGTATGAGTGCATGCACACACACACACACACACACACACACAGAGAGAGAGAGAGAGAGAGAGAGAGAGAGAGAGAGAGAGAGAGAGAGAGTTTGATTAATTCAAATCAATGTTGATTTTTTTAAAAAGTTCTTCTTTGTGGTGGTGTTTTCTTTAAATTCACAGTGGAAAATAAATGTTAAAAGATGGTGTGTGTGTTCAGGGAACTAAGTGACTGACTTCCCCCTTCCTCTCTTGTGGTTTCTGGGCAATTTGTTGGCACAGATCAGAGAGGTGTTCCCAGGCAAGAGAGCTGCAGAGTTTCAACCTGGTGGGTGCAGGGGCCAGGGCACTGAGTTCTGATGACCGAAAACCAGTTTGGAGCTTCTTTTAAAAAATAGCAAAGCATAGCAATGTTGGAAGTAAAGTTCTTTCACTGCAGGAAAATGTCAGAGGAGGATCAAATTCAGATTTGAGAAGGAGAAAAAGAAAGGGTTTTTAAATCATGGATAAACAAAATCTGAGGCCACCCTCACCCAGCCAGACACTGACTCTCTGACTTCCTACTTGCTTACTGGAGAAGCTCTCAACTCAAAATGGAAGCACAGAGACACAATTTTATGCATGGAGCCTTTTGTGGGGGTAGGGGGAGGGTTAAGCACTGCCTGCTCCAGGGGTTAGCTCCAGGTTGAGGGAGCCTCTTGCCAAGGTGCCTTCGTGTAGGGCTCCTTCTATGTCAGGGAACATCCTGGCAGCCACATCGGATGGGAGCAGCTGCATTGGGCAGCTCCTGGACCAGGCTGCCCAGGCAGGCATCCACTGCCTCCTTGGGGAAATTCCGGATAACCTTGGCATCCTTTGGGGTGCAGGGGCTGCAGCAGCTGCTCAGAGATGCCAGGTGCAGACAATGGCCCTGCCTGCCAGCTTTCCCTCTGGATGCCAAGCCTGTGGTGCCCATCAAAGTCTCACAGAAAACAAGTTAAGATTTGCAATATCCTTAAAGTGGGTGTGATTATTCACAGATTATTTTCTATTACTTGTTCATCTCTTATTAAACCTCTGTCAACTGGGAATGTCTCTTCGGTACAGTGAAGCCATTTTGAAGATGTTTTCAGGTAGACCATGTTTTCCTGTGGGTTTTTTTGTGAATGCATTTACTTGAAGATGTCAGCAGGAAGACTTGTTTGAGTAAAGAAAAAGGTACAGTGTTCGTGAAGGAAAATGGAAAGAGATCAAAGGAATAAAAAGGCTGCAGCTTACTGATTTGATTTAGCTGTATAAAATAAATGCAGTGTGTGTATGTGTTTGT
The DNA here is from genome assembly GCF_004798865.1 of Varanus komodoensis. Classification (NCBI taxonomy): domain Eukaryota; kingdom Metazoa; phylum Chordata; class Lepidosauria; order Squamata; family Varanidae; genus Varanus; species Varanus komodoensis. The sequence continues at coordinate 32,880,673 of NW_025335269.1, forward strand.
GTGTGTGTGTGTGTATACATGCACCATAAAAACAACAAACATTTTAAACAAGAGCTTTGTGTAGGATGTACAATGTCTCATATATATATATATATATATATATATATATATATATATATAGAGTGTGTGTGTGTGTGTGTGTGTGTGTGTGTGTGTGTGTGAGAGAGAGAGAGAGAGAGAGAGAGAGAGAGAGAGAGAGAGAGAGAGAGATTTTATGTCCTAGATGGCGTCTGATCAAATTTGAAACAAACCAGATCTGTGTTAAACCTTACATATTCTTTTTAATAGAGTAATAAAGCAAAGTGTTTCTATTTTCTAAATGCCATACCTGTACCTTTACTGAACCAAACTGCATTACATCCTTGATTTATTTCTTTAGCCTGCAGATATAAAGATGACAAGAGAAGCAGAAGAAGGCATGTATCTGGCTTCACCCATGTGGTTCAGATATAGATGATCATAGTGATCTGAGTTTTCACCACAGAGGAGTCATACTCACACCCTGTGAGGTGTTTGTAAATAAGGTCTGTAAAATTTTGCAAAGAGGTAGTTAGGGCTTTACTGCCTCTGGCTACAGGAATGTGATAAAATGGACGTTTGCACTCATCTAAGTCTGGGAAGGCGATGGGCAACGATACTTGTGTGAGGGTAAGCCTGCTTATGGGTGAGTTTGCACACAGCGAGAAGCCATAGTGGGTCCAGGGCAGGGGGTCGCCACTGTTGGTCTGTCATGTTCTCCGAACCCTGTTGTGATATTTCTGCAGGGTAAATTTGACTCTAGAAACAGCAGACAGACCCAACAGCCTGCTCCACACTTACCCAGTTACCATGATGGCTTTTTGTGTCATCTGAACCTGGAAAACAAAATGCACTGCAGTACCGAGGCCAGAACCAGGGAGCCGCTAAGCAAGATCAACACCGCTTTCCCTTGCCAAGCGGCCAGCCAGAGAGCGCCATTGACAGCTGCCATTTTTGCACGGCTGTTGGAGACTTCCCTTTGCTACCCACGGCCTGCCATAAAGATCTTTGGAGCAGGAGCAGGTGACCAGCTGGGTGGCACCGTGGAAGGAGAGGCACTGCTCACCTGTTTCCCCTGCTGTCCCCCATTTTAGCTCCCACTTGCCTCAAAGACATCCCAAGCCCAGCGCCTGTGGGTTGGGGATGTTTCTCTGGCAAGTGGGACAAGCGACGGGGACGAGCCCCATCTCTGCCTCGTTGCTGCTGGGAAGAAAGGTGCTTGGGTGGGTGCTGGGCCAAAGATCCCTCTCCCAAGGACGGAGGAGAAAGGTGGCCAACTATGGGCGCCGGTTGAGCTGTGCTTCCAGGAAGCAGCTCATCCTCCCCACCTCAGCCTGAGGCACCTGCCCCGTCCTCCAGTGGTCCCCTTAGCATTTCCTTCTTCCTCTCTGCTGCACTTCTGAGCATGATTGTGACCCTTTTTTTCATTCACACCAAAAATTGTGCATGTTTCAGTGCACTTGTCACCAAATGCATGCCTCAGTTGTGCCTTTGAGAAACATTTAGCAACATTCACATCTTTCCCACTGTGTGCTTATTTCAAAAGAACACTTTTTTCAGGCATACTTTTCAAATGTACACATTTTCAAATGTAATTTTCTTTGGTCTTGTGAATTGCATCACATGCTCAGCAAGCTTCAGATTTTCATGGTAGCTTTCATTTGAGTCTGTGTTTGAGTCTGGGAAGTACAAACTGGGTAAATTCCAATAAAAAATAGACTGAAACAAATGTCTTATGCATCTCCACAGTTACAGACCTTTTCATGTGTTCAGGCTTTGAAAGACGATGTTTTAGAGGTCTCAATCAGCTTTGCATGCCTGTAGGAATATTGTTAGGTTTTAAAAATTATGTTTGTAGACATTTGGAAACAGCATTCTGATTTTTAACAGTTGGTTATAGTAGGCTGCCTTGGCCTCGCACCTTTAAGAGGAAAAGCTGGTCAAAGTTTTACAAATAAATGTAATCATTCCCTCTGTCCTCTGCCCTGCTTCAAAACTTTTTATCTCCTTTGGTAATAGCTCATGTTTTCCTTGTGCTCAGCAGCACCTGTGAAAAATGTGCAGTGCCCTTTAGAATACGCCTTAGCTGGTTACAAAAGATGCTCTGGGTTTGTTTGCTTTTGCTTTTGCCAGTTCTCTCCGTAGTCCCATGGCTTCAGACACACTAATGCAAGCCATTGTTGCCAACCAGCTTGATCCTGGATTCACACAATCCTTAATCAGTTTAATATGCTTCATGTTGCCAATTTGAAAAACACATAAGAAAGCAGCCTGTGCTCTACAGATATGACAATTGCTGAAACAATCCTTTTTCTATTGCATTTGGGCAGTACAAATCTTACCAGTAAGTAACTTCGTCTTCTTTTGCTAAAGAGAGTAAAATGAGACAGTTGTTCTCATGCCAACCACTTTTGGTGCCAGGGTAGTGATAGAAATATGTTGCCTCTGGAGGTTCAAGTGCATTTAATAATCCCCCGCAACACCTCCTCATTTTATTTTCTACTATTGGTCCCTCTTCTCTCTTCCTTGTTATCATGTCGTAAACAGACAAAACTTGCCTATACAAATAAGCAGGAGGGGGCTTAAATATAGTTTGCTGCCTGTCAAAATTCAACAGCCCCCCTCCCCTTGCTCCAAAACAGAGAGAAGCAGCAAGAAGCACAACAATCCTGAACCATTTGTTGAAATTTTTATGTAATGCTTGGGTATAATGCATAGCCAACAGCAGGGCCTTTACTCTGTTTAATTCAAAATAGGCTTCTGGTGTATTTTCCCATGAATAACAAAAAGACAAATCTACACCACATCCCATTTAAAGCAACAAGAATACCATTTTCTTGTTACCCTTACAACATCCCTTCAAGGTAGGCTGCTATCTCTGTATTTCCTTGCTGAAGGGTGAAATCAAATGTTCTCTGGGCCTGATCCATCCAAAGAGCAGGGCAAGGTCGCATTTCATCTAGGCAGCCATTTTTAGAGAGGAAAAGGTGCACCATCTGGATATGGCATAAGCCACTGGGCCCAGCCTTCTCCCCTTTAGCCCTTGCAGCGCTTCCATTTTCTCCACTCCAAAGCTAATAAGAGAGGTGGCCAACGCGGCTCTTTCCAGGCTGGCTGAGGGGCAGCAGGGCGATGGCTCTGTGCTCAGAACCGCAGCTCCAAGGACACAGGACATTGCAGCTGAGGGGCCTCCCTCCGACAATGCCAGAAGGCCACAGGGTTGCTCTTTACGGAGGCTAATACCACAAAATCCAAACTAGAAATGGGAGTGAGCTGGGTATGCGAACTCACAGAAGTTCTCCAACCTTCCCTGTGAAGCTTGATCTGACTTGCTTCCATTTTCATTTGCAAGCTGTTTTTCATTTCAATTGAACAGGAAACATGCATTTTGAAAAGGAACTGTGTGCACTAATGTGCAGGTTTTTCAAAACTGTGCCCTTGTTCCCATTGACTCAAGCATGAAATCGTGCATTTTTTTTAAAAAAGCTTTTTTTCTAACATAATCACAAGTTCAGAAATGTGCAGTTTTTCTTTTAATCCTCTCATGTGCAAGGATGCATGGAAACTCTGCAGAGTCCATCCCTCTAGTGTTGGTGGATTCCCTCTTATGCTCAGCCCTGTCTTGGAAAGTAAGCTGAGCACTCGTGGAATGATGCTTGTGCAACCTTCAAAATTCTTCCACATGGTATGGACGGGCGATGCCACTTGTGGAGTATTCTGCACCGTGCTCCATTCCTGCTGAGCACTGCAAGAATGACCTTCTTCTGTACCATGCGCAGCAGCACAATCTACAGCCGCTGCACTTGGAAGGCATGGAAGAGGGACATTGCTTGTGCAGCATTTGTGTGGGGCTCAATTCTAGTGAGCACCATGTGAGCACCAGGCATGCTCACCAAGAACTTGGACTCACAACAGTGTCATAGCAGACTAGAGTCCAGGGAGCCAAGCCCAGGGAATCTGATAGATTCTAACTCCCAAAACTGATTCTACATGTGGAGCTGTAAATGAGGAGAATTTGGATGGTTTGCAATTTGAAATGAAATTGCTCTGCTTCCCATTCAAACCAGGGATATAACTCAGTCCTTGTCCACCATACTACACCGTCTTATTGATCCATCATATCTTGTTTCCCCTGCAACATGCTCTATGATATGGCCATATTACGGGGGCTACAAATGGCACAGGAAGCCCCAGTTTGTAGTACTTTTGGACCAGAGTAGGAGGGCCTAGATAGAGATATTCCTCACATGAATATACCAATTCATGGAAAGCAAAACAACAGCAGACTGGAAATCTGTAGTTCCCAGGAAAGGAGGTGCAAAACAGTGCAGTAACTGCAGAACCGTTGCACTAATTTCCCACACTTAGCAAAATGTTGCTCAAGATGCTGTAACGAAGAATTTCGCACTGTATAAAGCAAGAAAGGCCTGATATTTCAGCTGGATTTGGAAGAGGAAAGGGCACTCTAGATCATACCAAAGAATGAGCACACCAAAGAATTTGAGAATATTGGGCTATGCTTTACCGACTGCAGCAGCCTTTGACTATCTGGATCATGAGAACTTATGAATGATTCTAGAAGAAATGGATATGCTTGTTTTGTGGACAAGAAGCTACTCTTAGAAACTGAATAGTTTCCTGTTGGCAAAGGCATCTGACATGGGTATATTTTATCCCCTTATCTGTTCAATCTGTACAGAGAACATATCATAAGGAAATCTGGATTAGACTAGCAGAAGAAAGAGTAGAAATTCCTAGAAGATATATCAAAAATTTAAGATATGCAGATGATACCATATTTCTGGCAGAAAGCAACAATGATTTGGAACAACTGATGAAAGTGAAAAAGAAAGTGCAAAAATGGGATTGTAGCTGAATATTAGGAAACAAAATCATGCCTGCAGAAGAATTATACAACTTTAACATCAACAATGAAGAAACTGAAATTGTAAATGATTTTACGTACTTTGGCACAGTCTTCAATTCAATGGAGAGGGCAGCCAAAGAATTCGAAGACGCCTGAGACTTGGAATGGCAACACTGAAAGAAATAGAGAAGCTACAAGGGCACGGACATTTCCCTGGAGCCCAAGGCCAAGATCAGCCATACTATTGGAATCACAATCATTACGTATGTATGAAAGCTGGACAGGGAAGAATGCTGGCAGGAAGAAAATGGATGCATTCAAGCCATGGTGCTAAAGGAGAGCTTTGTGTATACCCTGGACCAACAGAAATGTGAACAAGTGGGTTCTAGATCAAATCAAGCCAGAGCTTTCCCTGGAAGCAGACATGACAAAACTGAAGCTATCATACTTCATGTACATCATGAAGAGGCAGGACTCACCGGAAAAGACAATGATGCTCTTCAAAGGCAAGAGGAGAAGAGGGAGACTGAATATGAGCTGGATCGACTGCATAACTCAAGCCACAGACTGGAGTTTATAAAACCTGAGCAGGTTGGATATTGATCAAGGGCAGGGCAGGGCAGGGCGGGAGAGGCACTCACTTGCAGAAGATGACTTGATGGCACATACCAACACCGGGGGACCTTAGTTTCTGACTAGGCTGGCCCAAGAGATTTTGGTGCCTGAGTGGATTTTCACCTCAGGACCTTCTGTGCCCCCTGCCACATGAGCAGTTCTGTCATCCAACACATCCCCACCATTCCAAATCACAGCATCTGTTGCCTGAAGCAGTCACCTTGCTCCGTGCCATGGGAGGGCTGGTTCGGGATTTTAAGAATGCCATCCTGTCTTCTTCTCCAGAGATAAGCTGCTGCAGTAGACCAAGCCAGAGTAGACCAATCAGTAGACCAACCAAGAGTTGAAAGTACCCGAAGGCACAAGATCTAGTTTGTATTCAGGTCTGCGTTATGACACACTTGTCAATAAAGTTGCCCACCAGGACTCTCTGAGATTCACCCTCACAGATAAGGAGCAGATTGATATTCTGGGTTGGTTTCCTGCTAATGATTGCCCCTTTCCTTTCCTTTTCTTGTGCTTTCCTTTTTTTAGGCTGAAAATGTAACCTATGTACATTGTTGACATTATTTTAACATGACATTTTGCTGCTGTGAGAAAAATGTATCAGCTGTCTTCCTTCTGTCAACACATTTGTATCTAGTTAGTACTTCCTTCTCCTTCCTCCAGTGATCCCAGAAAATCAGAGATTACATAAACCCTGTTCAGAAGTTCACCTCTCATGCAATTAAAATTACAGGTAGTCCCTGGGTTACAGATGAGTTCCATTCCTGGGAACATCCTTAGGTTGTGTTTGGATGTAAGTCAGATCACATGAGGAAGCCAAATGTTAGTCTTAGTGTATTCATGTATTTTACCTTTCTATTCATGTAAAACACTTAAGAAACACTTCCATTTTCATTTCCATATTCATTAAAACATCTTAAACACAATACAGCATTGTAATGATGATGATAATAATAGAGAAATAATAAAGCAACTGCAGGTTCTCTCCCCACCCTCCTCTCATTCTCTCTCTCTCCCCCTGTGTGTGTGAGGGTGTGGGTATAGCTATACAGTATTGTGGAAAACAAATAAAAGAAACAGTTCCTAAAACAGTTTAGGGCATTCGTGGGGTAACACGAAGCCTGACTGATGAGGATGGCGATGGTCCTGGTGCTGGAGGGTCAGGGCTTGATTGTGTGGCTGAAGGGGGTGGGGTCGCCATTGAGTCCAGGGTCTGGTTGTAGCCAGACGTGGGAGGCAAGCTCTGTGTGCCATGAAGCCTGTTCCACACACCCCACGTTAGCCTGCTGCCTTCAGGTGCAGTGAAAGATGCGATCCCACCATTGATGTTGATCATGGGTTCACCTGCCTCTCATCTGCTGGGATTGGGGTGTCCTCCTGTTCTTCACCTTAGGCACCCAAATGGCTTGGGCTAGCCTACTGTGTGATCCTAGGTCCTCCGCCTGACACAAGGAAGTTCTGTTGACTTCAGTGAAATATACTTCCAAGCAAACGTGCTAGGATTGCAACCTTGGACAGCATTTATTCCCCGGACATTTTACAGTTCATTAGTAGCAGCATCCACAGCCATCTGACAGTTGGCCAGAACAGTGAGCTAAACTGGAAGATAATGAGGTTTAGAAACTATCTTAGAGGAATGTGAACTCTCAGGAGTATCATTGGCTTGTACATGGGAAAATCGCAAATTGTTTCACAGATCTTTTTGTCTGGAGAGTCCCTAGGATGAAGCCTCCATGGCACAATTGAACTAATTCCATTTCAGAATGCTCACTGATGAAAAATGCCCCTCCTCCTCCACCACACTTTCCTGCTGAAAAATTGAAAATCCAGTGTCATGAGTATATCACTATCTCAACAGGCACAGCTTTACTTGAATTGCCTTTGCCCCGAATGGACAGATGTACTTACACTTATAAAAAAAGATAAATCACATTCATTTTGATTGTCTGCTTTGAAAGTTTGAAAGTCTATTGTACAAATACGAAAATGGCAAAGGCTTGGCAATGGCTGGAACATTAGAGGAGAAGTGTTTTGCACATAAACATTCCCTAAACCATCAAAACAAAAAAGCACCCTGTAGCAATTTTAACATCGACATGTGCTAGAGCTGGGGTCTCCAGTGAGGTGCACATGAGTACCCATGTGTCCATGGATGTCCCTGGATGCTGACCAGGCTTCTCTCCCCTCCTGATGTTTATCTCACTTCCTAATTTTTTTCTTGCAGATTAAAACCCTGAATAGGTCTGGCTTGCTGCAAAGCAAATTGCTTCCCCCCAGCATGATCCCTGTTTTTGTTCAAAGGAGTGGTTTGTATTTTAGGGTTCTGCCTAAACTCTGCCTTGTTCTTAAGTTCTTGGGAAGTTACTTTTCCTTCAGTTTGATCCTGGGAAATGAGTGTTCTGTGATCCACCGTGCCATTTTATGAATGTGCAAATTGCCCAATGGCAGCCATTTGTGGTTGCAATCATAACAGTCTCTCTATATTCAAACTGTACATACTGCCCTGAGTTACATGCAAGATCCTCAGACAGCTACGCATAGCAATTGGCTAGCTTGCCCCTCCTTTAATTCCCATTTAGTCCCAAATAACATGGTGGAAAACATTCAGAGTGCACCAGACTGTGCAATGGGACAGCCATCTTTAGCTGTTTAAGCTAAAAATGTAAACCGTATCCGAGTCCATATTCTTTTCAGTGCCAGGTTAAAACCTTTTTAATGGCTATTTTAAAAATCAATTTTATCATTAAGAGTCGCTTTTTTGTTTTGGTTTTTATATAATTTTACTGTTACTGTTTTGTTGTTTTAATTCTATGTTGTAAGCAGTCCCGAGATGCCGAGGCATAATAAATGAATAATAAAATAAATAATAAAAATTCACTTGCTGGGTTTTTACCTGTCATTCAATGATAAAAGCATTGGAGTCCTAGAAACAAAGAAAGAAAAACAGTAAGATTTGATGTACAGTTAACACTCCTGAAGAAGATTGCAGTTAAAGTTGTGATATTCGCTCATACCTGGGAATAAGCTCCACTGAACACAGCAAGACTTAATTCCGAGTAATATTCATTGGCGTATCCTGTAACTGGTGTGTCCCCACTAAAAGCAATGGGAGTTAGTCATAACTAGTCAGTGCCATTGATTTCAATGGAGCACGCTTTCCATATTCTATGCATGTTCACTCACAAGTACCACTCATACTTTAGTAAGTAGATTGCAAACTGTCTTTCATAACTGTGGCTACAGTAAGCCTAGGCTTTTAAAATCAGATATTTGTATTGGTGGTAGGTGAACTTTTCCCAGTGAGAGAATCGTGTACTTGAAAAATAACAAACAAAATGGTGAGTATTCTCGGGCCATGTGACCTCTCTTTGCATGTTGCCTCCTTGAGGTCAGAACTGCAGTGCTGGTGGTGACAATGGGGGAAATTGCTAAGGCGGACAAGGGACAAGTAAAATTTGGGGCAGGGGCATTGCCAGGGCAATGGCAGTGAGGGGCAAGCAGCACTCCATGAGGCAAAGCAAGGGTCGAGCAGCTGATATTCTAGTGGCTGCAGCAAATGATCAGAGTGCCTCATGTGTGTGATGCGATTTTGCTCAGGAAAGTATTCTCTCTCTAATACAAGAGCAGTTATTTAATAGATGAATATTTCATCCAGCTTTCTTATAAATTCGCCCACTTACAGTAGAATCTGATACTTGATTGACTGGCCTTCAAGGTTCATATGCTACCTGGTAGCAAAAGGTCTCTGGATGGTTTACAAGTAAAAATTTAAAGCCATAAAATACCTGGGAGTAAGCCAGTAAAATGTATTAGCCTGTTAGAAAAAAGAAACAGAGAGGTAATTTGATTGTATTCCTGCAACCCAAGGTACGTATTTACTTGGAAGAAAGTCCCACAGGAAAAACTCCCAAGTGGATGACCATAACATTAAGGGTTTAGGAAAGCTCTGCTTTTGAAATATGAGCAGCTTTTTTCCAATGTAGTGCCACCCAGATGTATGGTGCTCAACCTTGCATCATCCCTACCCATGAGGAAATATTGCCCCATCCAAATTGTTTAGATATACACAGCCTACTGAAATCTGACCCTTTCACCCTCATGGACATTTAATGGTCTGCACATCAGAAAGAGTTATACCTCTATTGAAATATGACAGAGTACGAAAATTATGTTCATGGAACATCTGAAAACTTTAGCACTAATGAAATCTGATGGGGTAAAGGAAAACGATATTACATGGCACTCCATCCTGGATGGAAATACATTTTGCCTGCAAACATCATCTAAAGGGAAAACTTGTTATGGGCTGTAACAGCAACTCTGGGGGGTGCTTAACCATGCCGGCATCCATCTCTTTTCCCCCGCAGCCACCCTCGGCCATTGCCTACATGCACACACAGCCCCACACAGGCCATCGGCTTTTGTCCATCCACTCCAGCTATGGGTTTCCTTTTGCAAACCTATGCTGGGAACTCACTGGGGTTGAGCAGCTGCAGGGAAGCTGGAGGAGGAAAGCAGCAGGCCCAGAAAGAATTAATTCATTCCCGTTGCGGCGGCTGCTTCTCTCCAGATTGCCCCTTCCATGCGCCAGTTGCCAGGCAGGGCCATTTTTTCAATGCTCATGTCTCGGCGGCCTATGCCCCTCCCGTGGGCCCACTTTCATCCCGCCATGCGGACAGGCTCACATTTGCATCAGCAGCTTGCACGCATTTGGTCTGGATAAACAGCTCTTGTTCCATCGCTCTGCAATCTCATTTCAGGCCATTTCAGCACCAGGCCTTGCTGAGTGAATGTTTCTGTTTTATATCTAGTTTTGCTGAGGCAACGTCTCTTCCCTGGCCTATTACACAAAATAATTACCAGACAAAGAAAGAACAGGTCATTGGAAAAGGTTCTAGATGTCAGAGACATTGAGATAAAAATATGGAGACATGGGTGCTGCTCTAGTAATACATAAGAGTGCACAGCTAAACCCTATTCTGAAAAGCCAATCCATAGTGAACTAACTGGAACTACTTGTTTTCTGGACTTCCTGAGATTCATTCCTTTTAGAAAATTCTTGTGGAATCTGTGAATTAGGCCTTGAACCTCCCCAAAAGCAGCTCTCTTCCCCACCCTGCTTGGCACCACATCTGTGCTCATGCTTCTCGAACAACATCACCAGCCGGACAGAACATTCGCTATGACCGTTTCAACAATGATTTAAATGTTAAAGGGCAACATGATTTTTTAAAGTGTTTTCCCCCAGCCCCTCCCTTCCATGGCCAGTTGTGGCCTAACAGCTTGTGCGAGAGCAGGAGGCAGCCTGCGATTTTCAAGAACAGTAACAAGGGCAGCTTGTGTTTACTGCAATATCTTCTACACCACAGAATGTGAGGTGTTGAATATGGAAATGTAAGCTGTGCCAAGGAATGGTATTAATAGACAGTGAGAATCTATGTTCAGTTCGGGGAGGGGGAGCTAAAAAAAAATGTTCTGTACACTTTTCATTTCCCTGTATGCAACACCTTCTCAGTCTAGGGATTCTTGAATTCCAACAAAGTTGTCAGTTTATAATCCCAGACAAATGAGGTTCCGTTCCATATGTAGGCGTGTGTTCATGTTGCAAGTCCTGGGATGGGAGGCCTGCACAAATGGGCCTATGCCGCATTGGAAGTGTCAGACAGTGTGTGGAAGAAATCTCATAACTTTGGAAAGGATTTTCCCCCCATTTTTTAAAATGTTATTGCCTGTTGTGATTGAATTTGACTATTTATCTCAGGGAGAAAAAGTCACACTTTTATTTTTTAAAACTGTAAAATGCCTGCCATTCAGTGCCTGCTTGTGATTAACAGTGTGGAGCCGTAAGCCTGGGGAAATCAGGGGTAAGGTTCTGCTTTTCATCCAGATCACAACTGAGCCCAATCAAACCATTTTGGGTTGTGAGAGCTGGGCGGTTATTGTTCTTGCACAACTTTGTTTTAAGGAGGAGCTAACAATAAATAAATAAAAGGGAATTTAAAAAATAAGAACAGTGAAGGCATTGCAATTGCAGAAATATTTCTTTCTGGGGGGTTGCAGTACATAATTTCCAAGCCCCCAGATTCCCACAGTTCTGTCTCCTCTGAGTTCTGTACTGAGAGGGCCACCCTACACCCTTGCAGCTGCCTGTCTATGCTGGCTGCAGCCCCAAAGATGGATGACTATTTTCAGGCCAGATGGGCAGGCTGGGAGGGGAGGAACAATACGCTGTTGGTATCTGTCAAATCTAGGCAGTCCCTCTGCATCTTCCCTGCAAGAAGGGAGGGAAATACTGAGATGGCTGAAGCTGCCTGTCGAAATGTTTTTTTAGACTGTGGCTAAAGCAGAGACAATCCTAGCTTCCATGCTCCTCTTCCCTCCACTAGGTGCCTGTAGCCTTCTAAATGTGGATTAAGGATATCCCCATAGCATTGTGCCATTAAGTCTAGCCAAGACCCTGGACGTGACTTCTGACTTCCTTCTTAAAAGAGTAAACTTCCCAACAAAGCACAGACTGTTCTCCAATTTCACAAGTAGTTTGACATGAGATACGAAGGGGGAAGTCGGCTGATGTGCGAAATCTAGTCACGCCCAAAACAACTGCTATGGTTACCACAACCATAGTTGAGGTTACAATTACGATTATGACAATGATTGCTGTTTCTATTGTGGCTGTGACTATAATTGTTACTATTAATATAATTATTCAGTTTGCATTAATTATTATTTGTTTGTATTATTTATGTGTGTTTTGCATGTTTGTATAATTAATTATATTTTATTATACTATTTATTTTATTGATTTATTATTACTTTTGTTACTATTGGATTTGGTTAATGCCATCATTAACTATAAAATAATGCCATTTAGTTAATGCCATCACATCTATTGGCAAGTATGAGTAGGTAATGGATTATAAAAGAAGGGGCTCCATGTATGGTTTCTCCTGCCTGAGCTGTAATTGTAAAATTGCATTCTATTTTAATTATGTTTATATGATATAAACTGTTAGCGACATGCAGGGACGTGAGGGGGTGCCACGCAGAAGTGAGTTGTGACCCTTTTTCCCCTGTGAAGGATGGCAGGACATGTTCCAGTGGAGCAAAGCTCAGGGAACCAAGATTTAGGGTGGATGCCAGGAAGTACTTCCTGATGGTTAGGGCCCCTAGCGTATGGAGTGGGCTTCCATGCGAGGTGGTGGAAGGCCCATTGGCAAGGGTATTCAAGGATAGGCTGGACATGCACATGGTAGCCATGTCATGAGTGGAGCCGGCTAGAGCTGGGGGTCAGACTAGATAGCCCAGGAGGCCCCTTCTGACTCTGTTTCTGTTTCTAGGTTTCTAAACTGTTCAGAAAGCTCATAAGCTATGAAAGGTATGTAAATCTTGTTAAACAACAACAACAACAACTGAAACCAATGGAAAAGTTAGTTTTCCAACCCTGGAATCCCGACCCTTTCAATGGATCCCAGATTGTAATGGGGCTTTCTCCTGTGTAAGTTCAGTTCTTGGACAAGACTTATCTGTTACTCCCATGACAGGCAGGTGGACAGGGAGGAAGCCAGAGGAAGAGGAAGAAAGAAGGGGTGGCCAAAGAAAAGTGATGGCATGTGTACACACACAAGTGTGCACACACAGAGAGAGAAGGGGCAACACAGAGATGGAGAAAAGCAAATGACTGCCCAACGGTGGGCCTGGCTCCATCCACCTGGTGCACTTGGCCGTCCACACATTATCCCAAGGGAAGGCAGGCTAGAACAGGCTGATCAGCACAGGATTCCCGCTACAGCCTACTATCAACTAACAAGAGTTGAAAAAAAAACATTTTTCTCTAAATGGGAATCATATTCCTTATGTTTCGTGTACCTTTTTAGAAGAAATACTCATCACTCTGCCAAGGCACACTTTTTCCTATCTATGCTCCAGTTGATGAAGCTGAGCGCCTTTCCCCTTCCAGAAAAGACAGCTGGGAAGAAAAAGGATGGTTCGGATCTGCTTTTCATCATCCGAAATGAAGCTGTTGCTGTTTTTATTAAGGAGTGGCAGTTGCATTGTCCATTCAGAATTCCTCATTCTTACCATTAGTGCCTGATGCAGAAAACCCATTGCTAACATAGGTAATGCTGATGTACACAGGAAAGGACAAAATGAACTTGCAGCAGTAGAACCACAAGAGTGCTATGAAAATACAACTCATATTTAGCTCTAATGTGTGTTACCGTCTGCTTTTTGTGCCGTAATAACCAAGAGCAGCAGCCTGAACTTGAGGCAATTCAGAGGCTGGTATTAGCCCAGTGAATTCCATTGTTTATCGCCACTGATCTAGAAGAGTTGAAATTTGTGACCTTCCAGTACAAGTTCACAATTTGCAGTTGCCCTGCCTTGTGAATGGACTCTTTCAGTTGAAATTCCTTGTGAGGCAAATAAACGATGATAAATCGCTTGCTGCTCAAAACGTGTGAACTACACTGCTTTTCTTTCTATAGCTTATAAATGTCAAACTGATCACAGACCAAACTTGCTTAATTGCAGTTTTCTACAGACAAACAGCAGGGGAAAGAATGGCTCTTTACACAGCATCATTTATGAACACAACAACACTCCATTTTCTTTGTACATCGAACTTAAGTGATATCCACAGAATGGGCCAAGGGGTGCCAACATTTTTGGCGAGTGTGGCCTAAGTAAAGCTCAAAGTTTGAGAGGGTTTGCCAGCTTAGTAAGCTAAGCAGTGCAGTGGCAGACTTCTTTGATGTGCTTTTGTTCTAGTTTCTGAGATGGGAAAGCTAGAAAACACGCTACGTTTGAAAGACAGCACCTGACAATGCATTCTGACATGTACAGAGGCATGTGCTTCATGAGATAGGAAGCATTCTGACATGAATGCAGTAACTGGTCATTTGATAATATTAACAGGTGTCAATGCTTCAAAGGAACAAAATAATACTTTTAACACACACAATCACCAGTAAGGAGAAAAAAATCAGTCCAGTAGGACTAATATTTGTTCTTCTTTGAAAAGCTCAAAGCAGCCTAGAAATGCTTTCTGGGAGAAATTACAGGCCTGGCCAGCCGGCCAGTCAGCTAACTTTCATATTCCAGCTGTTCTGCAAGAAGCTCATGGCTGTCCTTATCCATTTCTTCCTCACTGGCTCCAGACCACTTAGCTGCAGAGCTGAGTGGAAATTTGATCCTGGGTGTCTCGCTTCTTATTTATTTGTTTATTTATTTATAGTTATTATTTCAATTTATGTGCTGCTACATTAGCCCACACTTGGGCTCTCTGAGCAGCTTACAAAACAATTAAAACAGCATAACCTTTTTAAAAATCTATCTGTAATCTATAACTTTTTGTCCAACATGCTTAACCATTATTTCTTACTGATTCTGCTGCAATATCACATACCTTCCAAAAAATTCCCCTGTAGGTTGGAAGTGAAACTGGATTTAAGAAAAGATGAGACAAAAGGTGGTATTTATGAAGCAGGAAAGGAGAGGCCCAAAGATCCAGTTGATGGGCAACTGCATGCAAGGTGCCTTTTGTACCCCGTACTTGTGAGCTGGCTCTATAGGCTGCAGTCTTATATCCGGGATTAGCTATAATTGAAAATAGGATTTAGCTTCTGAGTAGACATGCCTAAGATTGCACTTTCAGATACTTGCACACACACACTTAGCTGTCATTGACTTACTGGAGGCTAGCAATGAGCAAATCAGCAAAATACGAGCTCACCAAAGTTCTCCAAATTCTGTCTCGAAGCTCTTTCTGAACTGAGTCTATGTCAGATTGCGAGCTGTTATGTATGCATGCATGTATGTATGTATTCTGGGCATGAGGATCCATGTTTGGGTAAATTCTGATTATGAAGAAAGTGAAGCATATCCCCCCAGCAAGAAGCTTCCATGCCAGTCCAGTGATGTGGCTCTAGGAATGTGCTTCATCCTGATGCTCGTCAGCACACCATGCAAGTGGCGCATCCTCTCCTGAGGGATCAGGGCCCCTTGGTTTGCTCTGAGAGTACAGAGGGCAATCCGTTCAGAAGGCTTTACGTGACACTGTAAAGAAGCAGCAGAGCTGGTAACAGCCGTGCAGGTAAAAATGCACATGACCCAACCCCAATGACACCAGTGGGCATAACTGTGCACTGCAGTTCCACTGGAGTTGTATGTAACATTAACTTCTGATTCCTAGCATGTCCTTGTGTGAAGCCAAATTAACATACCCAGTTTGCAGGTGGGGCTGGTGCTTTCTTTTGTATGCTTTGGCATTTTGCAGTTTCGTATCCCTCTTTTTAACATCAATTTCAGTCTGGATTTAAGCTGTTTTGGGAACTGACACTGCTCTGTTTGCTCCATGGGACAACCTTTGCAGAAAGAAGGATAGGGAGTAGAGGACCCTATTAATTCTCATAGATGTCTCAGCAATGTTGACCATAGAATCCTTTGCAATATGCTGTCTGAGTTGGGCGCTACAGACACTCAGTGCTGACACTGGGTTTTGGAGGGGCCTTGAGCAAGACACATTCAAGGAGCTCCATCCTTCAATGAATCGACCAGGAGCTGTTTCTCTTCACCCTCATTCTCCTCGTCCTCTTTCTCTTCCTGCAGAGAGCCAGCAGGCAGGGACATCCAGGGATGTTCAGACGCTGGGCATGAAGCCACCATCACCAGCACCACCATTCTGTGGGTGAGAAGAAAAGGCAGGTGAACGAGCAGGTTGTGATGGGGAAGAGGAGGCCCAATCTAAATGGGTTCTTGTTAGTAACCCCCAGCTGGGGTGTGGGCCCGTGACAGGTGCCTGACCCTTGATGCCCATCTGGAGGCACAGCTTTGCAGTAGCTCTGCTCTCACTTGGAGGACTTACTTCCAGAAGGAAGGAGGAGGAGATTTCTGCTCTGTCCATATAAATGGTGTTTGTGGGTCCCACAGGGTTCCATTTTATCCCCCGTGCAGTTCAGCACTTACCTGAAGCTGCTAAACAAGACCTTCCATAGATGTGCACTGAAGTTTTGAATCAAATCTGGATGACAACTAGCTTGATTTCCTTTTTCATCCTATCCAGGAGAGGTTCTGCATGTACTCTGAATCAGTGCTTGGATGCAGTAATGGATGGGAGGAGGGCCAAGAAACAGGCTCAATTCGTACAAGTCAGAGGCACTGTGAGATGGCTCGTCTGCCTAGCTGAGTGGTTTTCAACCTCTTCTGGAGAGGGCTGCTCTTCTCCTAAAGGACCAGCTTTGCAGTTTGGGAGTACACTCCCAACTGCTATTATCACCAGAGGCACAGATGGCCTAGCTTGCACAGAGTGCTTTTTATCAGCTTTGGCTGATAAGCCAGATGGGACCCTACCTGGACAGAGATAGCCTGGCTACCGTTCTCCATGTTCTGGTAACTTTCCGTTTAGATTACTGTGATGGCCAAAACCTCAATTATTCCTAAAAAGGGCTGGGAGGCTGTTGACTAGGATGGGATACTTGGAACATATGAAGTGTTTTGAAGCACCACTGTCTTCAGCCCATTGCCAGGCCCAGACACATGAAGTTAGTCGTAAATCTTAATGCCCCGAAAGGCCAGGGGCTATATTGCAGGAAGCTTTACCTTTAGCCATCTATCCCTGCCCAATCTAGGAGATCACCATCAGAGCCCCTTCTCTGAGTGCCACCACCAGGTAAGATCTGGTGGGTGGATATGAGGGAGAAGACCTGCTTGTAGGACAGTTCCTCAGCTGTGGAATGCTCACCTGAGAGCAGTGGCCTGCTGCCAGGTGGCCATGGGTCCTCTTTTATGCAGGACTCTGACCAATCTGAAGCGTTGCCAGAGACTATCCTCCAGTGTGGCTCTCTTACAGTGGCAAGAGTGCTGGGCTGGGCACCTGGGAGATCCAGTCGCTAGTCCCCAGTTGGCCATGAAGCTCGCAGGGTGCCTTTGCGCCAGTCATTCCCTCTCGGTCTGCTTTACCTCACAGGGTTGTTGTGAAGGAAAAACGGAGCTAGGTAAGAGGGAAAACAGTGGACTGCAAATGAAATGGAATAATAATACTTGAAGAATGTCCTGGCCCAAGTTCATTACAGAGATGAGCTCAGTGGAGAAAGCCTAGGGGCCTTCAGTGGCCCATCCAAGCTCTCACCCGGCCACCCATGCAATATGGGTGAAGTTTCTTGCATTTCTGTTTAAATCATTACCATCATTCCTAAATGGGCACCTACATATATGAGAATCAGCATATGGAAATGTGATGCAAATAGCTCTCCTGTGTTGTTCTCTTCTTTGATAATGGATTTACTCTTTTCTGGCAATTCATAAGTGGCCACCCTGCTGCTTACTTTGTATTCTCCTTGGTGCTGGGCCAAGACTTTTCTTTTATTCTCCCAGGCTGTTAAGGAACCCTTTTTGGAGTTTTAAATGGGATTCTGCATTTTTTGCTGTTTCTGGTTTTAAGACCCGCCTGTGCGTAATTTTATTGCTTAATCTATGAGATGCGTTTTATACTGTCTCGGTATTTTTATTGTTCATATTGTATTTAATCACCTTCTATGTATGCCAACCGAAGAACTTTGGTTATGGGATGGCAGACACTTACCACAAATAACAAAATGCATTGATGCATTGAGTGGAAGGCACACTCATGCCTTAATGCAAATGCCCACTGCATTTCTGGGACACACATGCACCTGGCCAGGAGCATGCTTTGATTCTCAGAAAATAGATGCTGCTCAAGTGATCCTTGTCCAGACTGTGGACAGAATGTGCGAGAAAGTGCTGGTGAGATGTCTTGAAAAGGCGAAGTTGCAGGGTCTGTAACTAGCAAGTATTTTTTTTTCCTCATGACACATGAGGTGCAAAATAACCTCAATAGGAAACTGGTGATGGGTTTAAAATTCATATTATGAAGAAGTCCCTTCCCATCCGAGAGTGACAATGACCACTCGATTTGATGGGGATAGTTTTGTTGTTGCTGTTTCTTTCTTTCTAAAGAGAGGAAAAAAAAAAACTTTCTCAAGCTTAACAAATGTTAATGTACAACCAACAGCATTCACATGGCCTGGCACTCTCCCAGCCTATGCACCTGCAGCATTAAGCCAAGCTTTCCCAAATACTTTTCTTTCCTAACAGCTTGCTCTCTTTTGAGGGTAGCCGGTTGCTGCAAGGTTGCCCAGTTGGTTTTCTTTCCCTTCTCCCTCCCTTGTCTTTTCTTCCCCCTTTACACTTTGATTCTTGTTCCCAAGTTTGTCTTTCTTTTGCTTCAAACACTTTAAAGCAGGCATAATTTTATTTCCCCAACTGTTGTTTTGGCGAGCGTATTGGAGCTAATCATATACGTCCCCCGAGAGGCGCCGTGAGACCAGCCCACACCGAAGCAAAGAGGGTTCCAGCAAAGACAGTACCAAAGAACGGCAGCACCTGCTTTGCCCGCAGGGCAACGCAAGATTCTGCTCAAGAAAGGCAGGATGAACAGCTGCTTTCTGCTCGGGCCATTTTGACAGTTCCCATTGTACCAATAAAACATAAAGCTATCAATCCCTAAATAAGACCAGGCAGAATTTTGCCACTTTCTCTCTCAGTCTCTACACCCCAAACTCTCTCCTGTAAATGGTTCCACGTCAATACCCAGTCAGGTGTGTTTACATACAATTCATTTGCATTAATTCTCATGGTCCACCAAGGCAAACAAAAGGAAATAAACGCCAGCATGAGCCGTGACTCTTTGAAAGCAAGCATGCTCATTTGGCGACGGGATTCAAAACAGAAACTATTTCCTGTCATCTTGAGCCTGCTGTTAATCAGTTCTCAGCAGAAAAGCCTTTCCCCCAGATTCCGTCCAACCGTAGGGCCAGTGATGAGCATATGGGGCTTTGTGTGGGGCTAGGCGAGGGCAGGGATGGGGCTACACAGACTGGCAATGGCTTTCTTCTCGGGGGTCTCATTTAGTTACCCGGGACAAAGCAAGCTGTCTGCAGTCCAGGTCATATACGAAAAGGGGTGAATTCTGCTCCTTGCCCTCCAGCATGGCCGGGAGGTTGTGGGGACCAGGGGCCATCTCCCCACCTTCCACATGGGCTGCACTCCGTAGAGCACTCTGGGAGAAAATTACAAATAGCAGCAGTCAGATTGGCCCTTCAGTGACCATAGTTCTAAAAAAGGAAGAACTGAGCAAATACCATCCTGTTAGTGCTCCTTAGCAACTATTTCATTCCTGCTGAGTGCTCCGGAGCAACCAATTTATGGAGTGGGGGGATCTGGCTGCAGCAGGGAGTAGCAGCGCCCCCATGCAGCCTTCCTGTGGCCCGGCCCAGCCCTAGAATCACCCACAGCCACCGTGCCTCCAAGGAGGGCCCTTTGTTTCATACCAAGCTCCCCACTCCCTTAAGAGCCGCCTTTGTGGGCATGAGCAGGAAAAGAAAGAGAGCTGGGAGCAGCCTCTCCTAGTGGCATGAATGAGGCCAGTTAGCTCGGCAGTGGTAGAGCCTGAAGGAGCAGAGCAGAGGGCAAAGTGGCACATGAACTTCTCTGCCAAGGCCCAAAAAGCAGGACCTCAGGAGGAGTTCGGCCATCGTTGTCACTGGCTTTGCCACCCACTCACGCCCGCTAGCAGTAGATATTGCTCTGCATGGTATTTCGCTGCTGCTTACTAGGGCCGGGAAGGAATTTTACCTGCTTTCTAAAGGCAGACAGGAAGGGGGGTTTCATTGTGTCCGTCACCTTATTCCCTGTCTGAATGGGCTGAGCTATACCTGGCTGATCAGCCTTAGGTGCCGTGCTGTGTTTTGTTTATGCCAGAACTTTGTGGGCAAGGTAGGCATTGAGATGGATTCCTTTGTGGGGGAGACTGGGGTTGGGCTCCTTGCTCCACTGAGGTGGGGATCCCCTCAAAGGATCTTGAAGACGTGGCATCAAGAGCAGGCCGTTACGCGAGCTCACCACATCCGGGGTGGGAGGAAAGGGTTCACCTACGTGATTTGCAAAACCTGGTGGGCTCCTCACCCTGCCATCCACCACCAGCACTCCCGGAAGGTGTGCCAGGAAGGGGAATCAGGCGGCATCCGTATGCTATGCCTGTACTGAGCCTGTTCAGACAAAGG
Source organism: Varanus komodoensis (assembly GCF_004798865.1). Taxonomy (NCBI): domain Eukaryota; kingdom Metazoa; phylum Chordata; class Lepidosauria; order Squamata; family Varanidae; genus Varanus; species Varanus komodoensis. Next base: position 32,901,259 of record NW_025335269.1, read on the forward strand.
ACAAAGTTGTGGCCAGCTGACTTGCCCACTTAATTGGTGTCTCTGGTATGTCCTTGCATGAGCACATCAGATGCTGCGGCACACAAATGAGTGGCCGCCATGCTGCTCAGTGGAGGAAAGGACAGAGTTACACTTCTGGTCCCAGTGGAGGACATGCCGCAACTTGCCTTCATGTCCCTGCAACTTACAGGCTTTCTCTCCTCCAATCTTGCCCGTCATAATCATGAGCATTTCTCCAGCTGATAGCATGAAAGGCGCTTTGGTCCCACTGGAGAGGTCCCACTCTGCTCCAGGCAGGCCTCCCATAGAGGACCAAAGCCTGTGCCCTTCATTCATCCTGTAGCAGCAACACTCAGGCTGCCCAGCTTCAAATGCTTCAGATACATGATGTGTGCCAGTACGGACTCACTGCACCACTCCAGTCTCTCTTCTGGACGCATCTGCTTGAGGTTTCACAAGTCATTACCTGGGCACAGTGCAGCATGTTCAGACAACCCACCTAGTGCACGAATGTTTCAATCAGAGATGATGAAGGAGGTTGGTGTGGATTGCAAAGCAGCCCCCGGAATGGCCCGTGTTAATTGTCCCTGTTTTACAGCCATCCTAGCGGTAGGAGCAGTATTAGGAACACAGAACTGAATGTGTCAGAAGATCCATGAGCCATCAGAAAGCTGGCATTGACTGGAACTGCAGCAGCACAAACAGGGGCATGTGCTGTTGAAGCTTGAGAAGCTGGGCAGAGATTATCCTGCTTGCCCTGCTTCAAAGAATGTCCCTCTTGCTTGAGCCACTCCAGCTTTATTCAAGAGCCAGGCTGAGCTACTGGCAGCCCTGAGACCACACAAGGCTCTCAGCCTAAGTGCAAATCAGTTCTTTGTGTGCCATTGGTTCAGCTCTCTGGCAAGGGTGCTTCCTCCCTTTCCTAGCAGCCCGTAGTGTGGGAAAGAAGAGATGGAGACAGAAAAGGAGGTGGCAGAAACTGAAAGAGAGGCAGAAAGAGAAAGGGGCAACCTTCTGGTCTACTGGCTTCAGAGCTGCTCACAGATTACCTACCAGGGAAAGAAGCCTTCAAAAAGGAAATACCCCTGCTGTACGTCAGTATTGGCCAGCCCTAAACATTTTGTTCCTGGAAGCAATAGACAAGACGGTTTCTTCTCCACCAGCCACCCAGAGACCAAACTAGGCCAACATTTGAAATTGCCTTCCGGACTGGCAACAGGACAGGCCCTTCATGATAACTGAAGGCAGCAGGCAAACCCAATCACAGATCAACTCAAGAAGGGGCACACCAGAGAGCATCGCCTTCCTGGTGTAAACACAACTAATTGCTATGGATCTGGCCTGCCCATCAGGAAAATCTACTTAACATTTAGTAGACATTAACAACAAGTGCTGGAAACATGAGCGTCTGTGTAAAGACATTAGCGTGGGTTTGCTTTCATTTCCTTACTGACATCTAGATATAAGATTAGCAGAGAAGTGGGTGACACTGCTTGACAACGCACAAGGTCACAGACGAAGCACTCACTGTTGAGTTTCTGGTACACAAACCTGGCTGTGTGCGATGGGAACAATGATGAGCAAGAAGTGCAGTCAGAAGGAAAACGGAGTGTTTAAGCCCCTTGTGCTTTTGGTCCTAATCTTCTGTTCAGGAACTGCATTATTAAACATTCATTCCGGAGATGCACATCCTCATCAGTGCCAGACCTCAGACTGAGTCAAATTCCATGTTTCAAAGATGCCCTTGGAATATGTGCACCAGATGTTTCCAGGGTTCTTGAATGGCTCTCCATCAGATAGCAGATACGTTCACACAAACACAGGGAATGCAGTCACGGCATGAAAAGGCCCTGTGTCTCTCCACTTTTCTTCCTAATACTTATCAATGTAAGACAACTGGCAAAGCAGCAATACAGCAAACCTGCTAAGAACAAACGCAGACGTATAAGATGGCTAGGCACGTGTGCCTCTGCATGAAATGGCTCATAGAAGGTAGCCAAGGATGATGTACAAGAAGTTGAACTGGGTCCAGACTAAGTAAATCACAAGTAGCTTCATTCATATCAATGAGATGCATGTTGAATAGACCTTTGCGTTTAATGTGCAGTGTTCTTTTGATAATTCAAATATCTATGGCCAGCCCTCCATTGAACGTCAGGCATCAGATCTTGGAGGGTGGGGAGCAAGGTTAAGATTCTGGGAAACAGATCCATGTGTGCACCACCTTGCCTGTCCTGGCCACCCTAAGCCTGATGCCTGTCCTGGGATGCTGCAAGGGTCCTGCCTTCTCTTCAAGTGCCAGTCTGGTTGGCTTTAGTATATGGAGCTAGGAGAGCATTGCTGGAAAATGTGGAGACCGTTTCATCTGGATCACAGACAGTGTGGAGAGGGAGCTTAACTGTTCTTCTCCTGCTGTGGTGCTTAGGAACATCTCTCCATTGATGCTTGTATTTGCCAGAAGCTGGAATTCCCATTGGCCTAACTGGGGCCTCCCGTGGGCAGAATCTGGCCCACAGGACACACTTTCAGTTCTCTTGATGTAGAAAAAACGTGGGGAAGTTGGAATCAATTTGCTTAGTTAGAACAGGAAGGATAAAGACTCAGGGAGGTGTAAATACAGAAGCCAACCACAAACAAGTACTCTCACAGAGTTCTCAACATGTTATTGGTCTCGGCTAAGACAAAAATTGCAAAAGGAGCTTCGAGACGCCTTGAGCAAGGGATTTCCCAAGAGTCCCTTCCTTCCTCGCATGCACAGCAATTGGTAAACCAGTCCTTGGTAGACCTGTCAGTCACTCAGCTCCTCCCTCCTCATCACACCTTCACATTTTCCAAATATGGAAAAGTGGATGCAATTTTTCTATTATTTTTGCACACAGACTGTCTTTCTTTCTTCATTCCTCTGAATTGCACACCATCGTTTGGGGAGGCTGATCTTCCATTAAAGTCACTTTAGAGAGAATTTCACTTCCTGTTGGGGAGCCTCAGAAATATTCCCAAGGAGGCCTATTCAACGTAAGGTTTAGACAAATCTGATGCACTAATGCATAATGCAAATTCGCTCATCCATTTGGCATGGGGAAAATCCAATTTTTTAGATAATTAGAAACTCCTATAAACAAGAATGCTGTTTGCATTGGGTTGCACTAACATCGGAATGCATTAAGAATACACAATGAAATTTGATAACCAAGATAGTTTAATAGTGAAATCTTGGTTTAGCATTGCCAAATATCATGAAGGATTATGACTATGGAATTGAAGTCCACAAAAAAAAAATCTTTCCTACAAAGTGATTTGAAGTAAATGGCTGTTTTACCATATGAGGAAAGGCAGATTTTCTGGGTCAGTAAAATTATGTTTCTGGAAGAAGAGACCCACTGAAAATGCTGACTATGAACCCAGGAAAATATCATATTAACACTTTATGTTTTAATTAAAATGTATATTGATGCTTATTCATTTCCCTGAGCACAGCAGTATGATAATAGACCCTTAAATACTGAGACCATTCTAGTTTCCTTGTAAGTTTTTCAAACTGATCAAACACTTTTTCTCTCTTTAATCAGAAAACTTTCTGTGTGTTTAATGCACATGATACTGAGTTCGATTTCATTCCTTCCTGAATTGTTACACATTAGAACAGACATATGATTTGAGCTTTCATTCTCTAACAGAACGTTCACAAAAGTATCAAACTTTCAAGCTCAAATCCTAATTCCAGCTAAGTGTTATCATTACTTTAAAAATATCCAATATTTTCATTTTGACCACCCATTTTTTGAATTTTCGTTTTGCTCTTTCTTTTGGCCATGGTCCCAGGTAGTTTCAAAAAGGCAATGAGTTCAAAGAAATGTTTATGAACGAGATCAAGTATAAAACAGAAAGTGAAGGTGGTCTCACCAGTGGTGTGATGGTCAGTTTAGAAGTGGGGTGCCCAGCATGCCTAGCAAGACACACCCCCAGTGAGGCCCAAAATGCAGGTGTTGATCCATAGCAGCAATTCATTTCTAGCAGTTTTCACTTCCACCTGCAGAAGGCTCTTTGTAAACCAAATAGGTCTGAAGTGGCCATTCAAGCCACTGCAAAATAATTTGCAATGCAATGGGGACCAATATAGTGTTTCTGGGAATTGCAGCTTGGAGGGAGCAAAGAAACCTGATGATGAGGGTAGACAATGCCAGAATCCCTGCAAGGCAAAAGGTGTTGCGGTTGCATCCTGGCAAGCCCAGAGTCTTCTCTGCCCCTGCATACAAGCATTTATCATGGCTGCCTGCTCCTATCCAGCCTGTGGAAATAGACTGGACAATAGGTAAGACCTAGATCAGAACGAACTGCAATTCTCCCACGTAATCAAAACCACCACAAAACATGAAAGCAGGATTCTAAATGAAAGTCAGGATTAGAAGCATCACCCTCTGCCGCTGAGGCAGTGTTGCTATGCTTTGTATCCCTCAACAGTGACGCATAAGTTCCTCTCAGGAGCTGTACGTTTTGTGATTTAAAATGAATTTTAGGCCACCATTCACAGCGTAGCCATGCCCTTAATTACAACTGGACGGCAACGTTTGTTTTGTCAGTAGTTTCTGAGAGAGGAACATTTTCCCCTCCTGTTGCTTTGAACCTACCCTCAGAATGCCCTTACTTTTCTTTCACCGCTGCTCGTGGGGGCAGGGAATGGAGACCGTGCTTCGTTTCACTCGTGTGTAGTGTGAGACTGGGTTGCACCTGGGTTACTATGGCACCGAAATATACGGTTTCCTGGCTGGAATGGAGGCAGGGGAGATTTGCTGTCCTTATCTGGGGACAGCGCCAGGGATTGTTGTGGCACATCATCCGTTTCAGCTTCTCTTATTATGCTTTTCAGAACTTTGGCTCTTATTCATATGAAGAAATAGAGAAAAAGAAAGAGAGGGGGAGGGGAAATGCCGTCTTATCCTCATGCGCATGTCAAAGATTACTGCGTCAGGGATGTGGACAGCCTTCAATCACAGTCGACATAGTTGAGAGCAAGTTCAAACTAAAATTCCACAGCCGAATGAGAAATTCTGCAAAATTACCAGCAACAGAATCAGCTATGCAGATTGCATACATTATTCCAATACTATTTACAGGGGCAATCGGTTTAATTGGCCTACTTAGTACATTGAATCAGTAAAGCCTGGTTAAAGGCCTTTGCATGTGGCATTACAGCGCAAGGATTTCGCAGATGGTAATCGGTTGTGGAGAATCCAGTTCTACTGAGAGGAAATTGAATTCGCCCAGCATCTGGCCCACAGAATCCTGATGCTGAGGAAATTCAACTCTGCTCTCTTCTCCTCAAGCTGGTATCTTACATGGGACACCCCTGGATAAGTGTTTCAAATACCTTTTGACCAGCGCTAGTGGCAGCACGACTGACAAGCCACTTGGCAGTTCCTCTTCAAGTTGCAGTGTTCCATTTTGTGAACCTTGCATAAAGCATAGTTTGTTTGTTTATTTAAACTGTTTATATCCCATCCAACACAATAAAAAGTGCTAGGATGGCTTACAAATTATAACATTTAACAACAACAACTAATAAAAGTTGTAACAATTAGTAACAACAACAAAGAACCACCATAAACAACAAAAGCATAATGTCAACATCAAAATCAGAAACAAAAGCAAAAACAAAAACAAAAAGCGACTGTGGGTGTTAAAACCAATTAAAATTTCTAATTCTTAAAATGGTGGGTAAATAAAAAGGAATATAAAGGAAGAAATATAAAGTCAGCACCAGGTGAACCTCTCTGAGGAGTACATTCCAGAGTCTGGGTGCCACCGCAGAGAAGGCCCTCCTCTGGGTAGAGACCTTCTTTACCTCCTTCAGGGAGGGTTCCTGGAGCAGAGCCTTCTCTGCAGATCTTAGGGGGCACAAGGACATATAGGGAAGGAGACATTCCTTCAGGTATCCTGATCCCAAGCCATTTAGGGCTTTATAGGTCAACACCAGCACCTTAAATTGGGCTTGGAGCTGATAGAGAACCAGCGTTATATGAGAATGGTGACTGTTTTGAACCAATTGAAGTATCTGAACCACCCTCAAGGGCAGCCCCACATAGAGCGTGTTACAATAGTCCAACCAGGAGGTTACCAGAGCGTGTGTCACTGTTGCTAGGCAGTGCTCATCCAGGTAAGGACGCAACTGATGGATCAGGTGAAGCTGAAGGAAGGCGCTCCTTGCCACCGCTGTCACCTGGGCTTCCAGGGACAGCTCTGGGTTGAGGAGCACTCCTAAGCTGCAGACCCTGTCGTTTAGAGGGAGTGCAACCCTGTTCAGGACAGGGCTAGAATCACTTACCTGAAAACCCAAACTGCCCTCCAAAAGGACCTCCATCTTGAGGGTTGAGTCTCAGTTTATTGGCCCTCATCCAGCCCATTACCTCGGCCCCAGCCAAGTTTAGTCACTAACAGCATTTTTGCTGTTCATCTAGCTCTTCATACAGGAGCTAGAGTTAAGAAGTGACAACTGTCTTGGCTACTCCATCCCCTAAAGCAAGGGGCTCAGCTAGCCTCAGCCTGGATCTTCATTTCATGACTGGAAGGAGAGTTGTGCCCACAGAAGGCGGTTTTTTATGAGCTCAATTCTCCTTCTGTGAATGGAATATCTCCTTCTATTCAAGGAGCAAAAGTGAGGATCCAAACTATTGTGTTTGCCAACATTTTTCCTTTCTTGTATCAGTATTTTAAGGGAAGTATGTTTCCCTTTTCGAATGCCGCGTTGCAATTTCCCCAGGTTGCCTTGTAGTAGTTGTTAATCATCTTGCTATTTTGAGGCCTGCTTTGAAAGCACAAATGGACTTGACAGAGCTTTCTTTAGGCCAGGGGTGGGCAGGGGGAAGATTTCCCACTTCTCCTCTGTTGTCGCATGGAGTCTGGGCCATTGCACCATGAGCAACTCCTGGAAAAATGGTTTAACGAAAAGGAAATACTGTGCAACATTGTAATAATATCCAACAAAAGAAAATGCACAGTGCATGTTGGCTTTGTGTTTTTTGACTGGAAAAGGCATAAGATGGTGCTGATTATGTTAGGATAGCTGCTCATTAGTTCTGTGGTAAGATAGATGAAATGATGCTATTAGCAGGAGATGAAAGTAACTTAGAATGGAATGCATGGGACAACATGCGCCAAAGTCTTTTCCCATGTTTACTTTCCCAATTCAATACTTTCAGATTCAGTCATCAACTTCTAAATCTTATTTTCATATTCCTAAGGCCTAGAAATGTAGCACCTGAAAGTCATTTGCTGGATTAGAAACTCAAGAAGAATGAAGGGACAGAATTTGAATGGATTCTCAAATATTGCAAGAATAAGACGCCATGCTATCAATCCCCACCACCACTTTTTTCCCCTACATGATTTATTGTTACAGTTTGCAAGCCAGGCACTTAGAAAGATGATCTTAATCAGGCAATTTGGGGTAAAGATTTTAGGGCACATAATAAAATACATAGGGATTGTTTAAAACATCAAAGTAATGTTTGTAATTTTCCCCATACATCATTATGAAATAATAAGGAACCAGGCCCTCACTGAGAAGTTTTCTAATGTAAGTGGGATGGACTTTTTACATCAGTCGTACTCCTAATTCACTTAATACTTTTTTCCACATGCATGGACGCAATATCTAATTCATGCTATGGTCTGTCATCTCATCTGTCGGGAGGCACCTTTGGGAGCGTAAATATTCTGTACTCTCTGCTTTAGATGAAAATGTCCCACAACAGTATTTTTTGTTTAATGTTCCTTGTTAATGTGTGTGTGCTATTATTTGGGACAAGCTGAATCATAACAACATCTGAATTTTCTGAATTTCAGCTGCATTTGTGTTTCATATTAGGCAATTCCTGTGGTTGGCTTTAATTGTTTCATTGTCCTATCTGTTTACCTCACTACATATGGTCTTCTTCACTACAAAGAATGATAAAATATATACACAATGCACAGTCAGACATAAACCCGAGGCCGCAGAATTTGCCAATGGGAAAAAAATGCTGGTGTCCATTTTATTCCTTGCCATAATTTGCACTGCAATATAAACCAAATCCCCAATTAAGGAATGGAATGCCAAAATACATATAATCAGAGCTGATTGCATGCTGCACTAAAAAAGAAGGGGAAAAAAAACCTCAGGAGAATAATCGAATCCTGCACTCAGAATAAATTAAGCACATTTTGCCATTTTTGCCAATATAACTTTGAGCAAATTATTCTGACTTCTATATGGTTGGTTTCCACAAAATGTGGAATGGTTTATCATGCTCATTAGAGTGCCAGGAGCAGAGGAGGGTAGAAGAAGATTGATTTGCTCCAGGTCACGAGGGGGGGGGCAGCGTTGTCCACAAGAGGTAGCGTTGTCCACGAAGAAATGCGTCTTCCAACCCTGCCCGCAGTTATTACATTGCAGTTTCTAACTTGTCACATTCATATGCCTTGAGACGTTAAAACATTAATATGTTCCATCAAATACAATAAAATACCTAATGTGAAAATGACAGAGGCTGTGTAAAAAAAATGACATCTTAGACTTGACCATTCCTGGCCTAGGAACAGAGGGTGGTACGGCTCTGGACTGAACACAGAATCCATAGGCCATCTCTACAACAAGTAGAAACTAAGCTATGATCAGGTAACCTGTTTTCCATGAAATCCAATGGCATGCAATTTCTGGAACACCATATTTGTTTATAGATTCCATTTAGTAAAGCTTCTGATCACATACTTTGCTCTGTAGAAAGTGTGATTTGTCTGTTGTTGGCTTCTTGATGGCTGGCAAGTGGAAGTGTGGTTGACTCTCCCTGGAAACCAGCCACACGTATGAGCAACCCTCTAAGTATTGTCCTGAGCTTACCTGGGGCAGACTTCAGCAACTGCCAAAAGATAAAACAGGGTGACCAAATAAATATTCACTTTTTAATAAATAAGTGCCAAGATCGTCTCCAATTGCTAGCCCATAGCATGTGTTAGACCTTCCCCTGTCCTGACATAACAAGCAGCTTCCAGGAAGATGTTGCACAAATGAAGAAATGGGCCAATGAATTCTAACCTCCAGTGCCCTTCCAGTAAGTCAAACCAACAAAGCATGAGTCTCTGAGCTTGCAGAAAATGATTCATTGAACCCAATCTAGCAATGACCTCCTTTTGAGTACCCCTGGGCCCCCTCCCGCTGGAATGATCATTTTGGAGATGGACAAGCCCCTTCTCTGTCTGTTGTCCATCTAGCTGGTTGTCCTGTCTCTCCCAAGATCACTTCATGGGGTAGAGAGTTGTACCAGGCTCGGCTGGCTGCGGGAGTCCTTCTCCCATGCTCTCTCCCTACAGTTGTAAATCCTGACTATTCTCAACATCCATCTGAACACATGGGGCGGATGCCCTTGAGATAAGCCCCTCTGTTTCTTCCATTTCAGTGCTAGAGAATTCTGGTTGCCAGGGTCCCTCCTCATCTTAAAAGTCCAAATCTGCTTGACCATGGAATGCACACCAAGATTGTTCCCTTTCATTCCCAACATCACATAAGCTTCCATATAGCCTGAAGTGCCTGATGCTGTCTAATCTTGAAAGCTAAGCAGGGCTAGGCTTGGTTAGAATCAGGAGGGGTGACCTGTGTGTATGGTTCTATGATTATTATTGTAAATTGCCCAGGGAACTTCAGCTATGGGCAGTATACAAATGTAGTAACAATACCAACACAGCTGTAACCCTATAAGGTTGAATAATTATTCGCACTGGAATGGAACAGTTTGACTTGAATGATCTAAAGCCCAGTTTGGCCTTTAGGCACACAAAACTATCATGCTAAACAGTGTTGGGGAAAAAAATCTCTTCTTTTGTATGTCTGAAGTTGTTTCCCTATTTAACATGCAGTGTATAAAAGCCACAGAGAAGCATTCAAGAAAGCATGCTTTCTGTCCCTATCAAGCGGAGTTAAGCAGTCGTGGTGTGGTGTGTCTGCCCCTGCCGGTCCATCTTTTCTCCTGTGCCCTGATAAAGCTTCTTATCTCCAGCTGTTACCTTCCACACCTTCTTGTTATCTTTAGTTTCAGCTCCCACCACTCACACTGCAATCCATTGTTTAAAATCCCCCACTGCTGTTCTGCGCTATAAAAAGTCTGTGCCATTATACCATTAAGGTGATTTTTGTACAAGGGGCATTCAATGTATTCTCGGTATTGGGTTGATTTGCTTTTGATGTGGGTAATTTATTTCATTAGGTAATGACACTATCTGAGGGTATACATGCAAAATTTCAAATAAGTGTGATCATTAGTTCCTGTTGTGAGGTGTCAGCTCACAGTTGTAAAATGACCCACACTTATGCCGGCAATAAAACTAAAGTCTTTCATTGCTACTTTTCTACAAGATTTATGATGCTACGAATAAGCTCTACTGTAATGGCCTTTACAAGTCCGTTGCTACCTGCTAAGTGACGTCCCTCAGGGAACCCACATGGGATTAGCTTTCTTTGTCCCACCTTTCCCCCCTGAGGTGGGACAA
>NW_025335269.1:32911876-33210879 GCF_004798865.1 Varanus komodoensis
GCTTTCTTTGTCCCACCTTTCCCCCCTGAGGTGGGACAAAGCCTCCTTGTGTTCCAATTGGCGTAAGGAACGTCTAAGAATCGCGCGAGACAAATCTATCCAGCCTCCTGCGTCTTCTGTGTCTTTTTCAGGAGTCTCAGCGTCAGGAGGAAGGGGGGTATCCTGCCCGTGCTCTTCATGGGCAGAACTTGTAGTGTCTTTTCCCTCGGGGCCTTCGTGGTCCGACAGAGGCTTGGCTGTTTGCCCAAGGGGTAAAGGGTCAGGATGAGGGATGGCTATCTTTTCAGCTACTCCCAAGCCAGGTTGTGGAAGGGTCACTTGGCCACAGGGCCTCAAGTATAAATCCTCCTGTTCTGATGTCTGATTCTCTCTTTGGGTGTTTGACTCTTCCTCGTGAGGTGCAGCCTCTGTTGAGGTGTCAGGCACAACAGTTCCTTAGTAATCCTCAGTGAAAGATGACCATGATGACTGATGCGACAGTGTTGAAGAAAATCGAGCACGGCGCTGTGATAAAGTTCCTTCCAAAACAAGGAAAAAGTCAAAACATCATTCACAAAGAGATGGTGGCCATTTACCAGGACTCTGGACCTTCATTATTTATTGTTCAAAAGTGATCAAGTGAATTTAAAAGGGGCAGAGAAATTGAAGACGACCCTCACTCGGGTGGGCCAGTTACTGCCACTATGAAAGAAAATGTGAAAAAAAATGAGAAACTTGTATTGGAAGATGCCTGAATAAAAATCAAAATGTTAGCAGAGATGACAAACCTATCCGTTGGTACCATATTTACTATTTTTCATGACCATCTTAACCTTTCAAAGGTCTGTGCAAGATGGGTGCCGCAAATGCTCATGGAGCCTCAGAAACAAGTGCGAGTTGAGAGCTGTAGGGAGTTTTTAGAGCTCTGTGGTGAAGATCCATCAAGTATTTTCGACCGGATTGTTACTGGAGATGAAACTTGGGTTCATCACTATGACCCTGAAAGTAAGCAGGAGTCCATGCAGTGGCATAAAAAAGGTGCTGACCCTCCGAAGAAATTCAAAGTCACTCCATCGGCCAGAAAAATCATGGCCACAGTGTTTTGGGACTCAAAGGGAATTTTATTGGTTGAATACATGAAAAAAGGTGAAACCATAAACACATCATCTTACGCAACCACTCTGCATAATTTAAGAGAAGCAATTAAAGAAAAAAGGCGGGGGAAACTGACCGCAGGTGTGTTGCTTCTTCACGACAATGCGCCCGTTCACACGGTGCGTGTTTCGAAGGCTGCTGTGCAAGACTGTGGTTTCGAAGAAATAAACCACCCACTCTATAGTCTGGACCTGGCCCCCAGTGACTACTACCTATTCCTGAATTTAAAAAAAGATCTTTGTGGAAAGCGATTTTCTGATGATGAAGAGCTCAAGGGGGCAATTAATGCACATTTTTTAGACAAGAAGGAAGGGTATTTTTTACAGGGAATTGAAAAGTTAATTTCTAGATGTAATAAGTGTATTGAAGTTATGGGGGATTACATTGAAAAATCAAAATTATTTCAATTTATTATTCCTTTTTCTTCATGTTGATACTGAGAATACATTGAACGCCCCTCATATGTTGCAAGTAGGTTGGCCGTGCTGTTCAGTGAAGATGCATTTTCCCCAGTTCTTTAAACAGGTCCCATCAACAAGTACCCAGCCTTGCACTTCTAGTTAGGGCCTGAATAGGAGGAATTACCATGTGTGTAGAATGCCATAAATTAGAGGCACTTGACATTCACCCAGGAATGTTGCTGATCTCTCCACTGCCGGTTATCAATATTCAATGGAATTTTTTTAAGAAGAAAACAAAATGGTCTTGACAATCTCCAATTTCTGATATCCAGCAGAAAACTTTCAGACACTCTGCTGAGAATTTGGACTCCAAGACTATCAGGAGGATCCTGTATTGGCACAGGCAGGAAATCAGCCCAGTTACACCAGTACTGGGCCAGTCCTGGCTGCTAGTGACAGCAATTCACTGCCTGGAACAATGAATGCGCAGAACTGATTCCACTTTCCTGTTGGTTCCCTGAATAGACCAGGAGTTGCTCCAGGCACCTCCAAAGCTGCCTGGACGATCAATGGATCAGTTCCCTCCATCAGGCCAGAATAAAAATAATGCCTCTTGTCATGAATTTTATAGGTTTTTTTCTGACTGTTGTGGAGACTCTTAACTTCCTGGGTGGGGTGTGTGTCTGAACCTGATTCATGAAGGCTAACAGTTCTGTTTTCACAGCACAAGCAGACCTTATTTATAGAATGGCTGGAGAAGACCATTTCAAGACAATCAACTGTGATGCTCTTCTTAATTAGCTGAAGTCTTTGGCATGGTTCCAGAGAAGTATCCTGGCTTTTGAGCACTGGGAAGATTCACTACACTACCTGCACTTTGTAGAGCCCATATGATACAGAAAGGGATGTGAAGAACAACAAACTAAGAACGAGCCACGTTTCACATGTGCAACTGAAGTATCTTATAGTGCAATCATTTTCTTCTGTACTCAGACATAGGTCCTGATTACCTCTGAGACTTTCTGCAGATAAGTGGGTTTAGGGCTGCAGTCCCTACATTGGGGTTGGACCTGATGGCCTTACACACCCCTTCCAAATGTACTATTCTAGGATCCTCTGAGTGTAGGACTTGGTTCCTGGCCAAAGAAGTCCTTCCATCAGTGGAAGGGAAAGGAAGACTCTTTTTATTGCTAGAAGGAGAACTTTTTGTGTCTGCACATGATCACCAGCATAGGGATAATCCCACATCCTTCGCTCTGTTTAAAAGTTAGGCAAGCACCAAAGAAACAAAGTTAAACAAACAAAAACTATGCCAGGAAAAAGACAGCTGGCAAACCTAGGGTTATATCCAATGTTAATCCCATGTAGAGTAGAGTCACTGAAATAAATGCAACTTATTCAACTAACATGGGATACAACCCTTTTTTCATTCATTCTGGGATCACTGATTGGTTTTGGCCACATGTCTTACCTCTAAGGAAAAGATGACTTATACAATGGGAATTAAATTGCCTACGTTCCTATCTGCCCAGAGCCTCTGGGAAACAGTTAGAAAGTAATCCCAATAAACATATGATGCTTTCAAAAGTCATCTTTTGCTTTAGGGGTCCAGATAATGTCAGGAAGCATCTTGTGCAGTTTCTGCCAGTGCCACATCAGGGGATCATTAAAGAACCCCAGGTATGTTATTCATTGGAAGAGAAATAAAATGCTACTGGTATAATGAGGGGTGGCAAATTTATGGCAGAGCTACACACACACGCACGCACACACACTTGTTTGGAACCCATTTCACTAGCATGGCCTCTGATCCACCATTAAAAATTTGGGAATTGTAGGAGAAATTGGAGGAGAAGTTTCTGAAATTAAATACTAGTGTAGAATCTCATGAAAAATAAATGGTGACAGTCAAAACATGCTGCTGAATTGGGCAGCCAGGGAATTTTGTTAGATTCATTTTTAACCAGCACCTGCCCCTTTCACAACCTCCAGCACAAACAGGACCGTGCCCTCCTGGGAGAAGTGTGCACACGCCCACGCTGCACCTGTGTTCACAAAACACATACTTTAGGAAAATGGGCTTTAAAATGTATACTTGAAAACATGCATTTTGCATGAAAAGGTATTTCTCTGCTTTTGTCAATGAGATGGGGGAAGACATTTTGTCGTGAGCTAGGTGCTCCCTCCCAAGCACGACAGACTCCAGTACGTCTTGTAGCATCTTTATTCTACATAGAAGTCCCTAAGCATACACGAGTCTCTGAGCATACACAAAGTGAGATGTTGAACCCTCCCTGTGCCCCTTTATCCAAGGCTTTGTGTACGAACCCTTCTGGGCCTCTCTCGGGAAGGAGGGGCGCTGTGGAACCAGGAACACCTACGTTCTTCACTCCGAGCCCGCAATTGGGCCACCTTGAGGCTGTGACAACGGACCTTTGGGTCCACCTCCTCAGGAGGCTGGAGTTCTCCATGCGAGAGATTTCCCATCTCCAAATCCCCACTCTCCGGATGTGGTTGTTCTTCTCCTTCATCCCCACGGAAGGGTGGACTGGCCCCCATGGCTGCCCTTGAACTAACCTTATTTTGAGCCGACAGAGATGGAACTGGGGCTGCAGCTGGTGCCCTGTCCATTTCAACACCAATCCCACTGCCAGAGCTCAAGCTCTCAGCTCTGCCTAGGCCAACCAACTCCCCTTTATCCTCAGACTCGCAGCTGGCAGTCCTGCCAAAATGGTCAGCTTCTTGTGCATGCCTGGGAATCTTGCCAGAACACATGTGCACAACACACTTGGGCGCACACTTTAAAGAAGTGCATACTGACATGCACACTTTTCCTGTATGGAGGAAAAGAGCAGATCATAATCAGTGGCGGAAGCAAGCTCTCCAAACTTCGAGAAAGAGCTCGGAGAATCTTGGCCTGCTTGCACATCACCGATTCTGAATGACTGGTGCCAAAGAAGGGCAAGGAGAGAGATGGCGATTGCCCTTGTGTCCTACTTAGGTTCTTCCCACAGGCATTTCATGGACTGCTGAGAGCAGAATAAAAATGTCTGTCTTCAGGATGCCACAAGTCTCTTTGATGCTCCTAGAAGCCACAATTTTGCCTTTTGTATGTTCCACCGATTTTGCAGTTTTGCCTTTGTATGTTCCACCGATTTCAAGTACAAGTGGGCCCACTTCACCATCTTACAGGAGTATATTAAAGAGCCTCTTCTGAAGTCCTGCCAAATTTGCTCGCCTCATGATGCATGTGTTCATCACATCCAGAGGTTACGTATTTACCTGCTTTTGTGAAATGGCGCTCATGCAAAATGCCATGTATGAAGCAGCAGTCATGTCTTCAATAGCTCTGCCACTGACACCAAAGGAACGTAAAAGTATTCCACTGTACGGCCGCACAGATGGTTCCTTCCATGCACATGTTCATACTAAACTGTCTTCTTCTTCTATACATATATAACTTGTAGAGCAGGCAAGCAGGAATAAGCCTCCTGCCCCTGCCCATGACATTGTCCATGGCATTAGTCTGCTCCTCACCTCATGTACAGGTGGATGTGTGCACATTCACACACGATCGGGTAAATTTTGTGATTGGGATGCCTGCTCACTGTGAAGGCCCTTGCACCTGCAGCTCTATGCCTGCCATCATCTGGCTTTGGATAGTGAAGCATGGTCCTACACCCCCTCCACACAGTCGGCATTCACAGGGGAAGACTGTCAAGGTATTCTGTTGTTCTGCTGCGGCCAACATCCCGTACTCCATCGCTGTCACAAAGGGTTTGGATGTCTGTGTCCATGCCCAGCTTGTTTTGTCATGAGGATGCAGCGTGGTGCTTTGTGTAAGACTACGGAATTTTTGTCGAAAGCATTTTGCTTCAGCATGAGTGTTCCCAGTGAATCTTAAGGCAATGGTGTTTATGTGCCTTCAGAGGAGCAGATGCTCTGATGTTCAGCCACTTCCTAAGGAGCAGGGACTGGTTTCCACAGAACTGGGCCATGGAAGGAACTTTATTTGGGTGATTCCCTCAGTGGCCACTTTTGGGAATTAATCCTTATTGAAGAAGGGTTCCTTTGGTTTTGTGGGTGCATGAGGAGTAAACATTGCTTTGCCAGGCGAGGGCAAAGGAAGGTGAAAGCCCCAAAGGATCCTGCTCTGGAAGAAATGTTCTCTTTCCCTCAAGGGAGGGACCCACTGCAGCCCTTGATGCTGGGCAGGGAACCTGAGGCCTGTGTATGCACATCCAGACCTCCTAAGGTCCAGAGCTGTCTTTCCAAGTTTCCCCAGAGGGTTACACCATCTTTTCCTCCTGACTGCTGATCATTGGGTGGTTTTCTTCCTTTTACATGTTTCCTGCTCCCTTTCTAAAAGGTCGGAGTACCTCTCCTAAGGTTTAGTCATGGGCCGTAAGGGCTTTAAGCCAAACTACATGGGGAGTTGGAAGGTGTATTTTGGAATTCTCCCATTTGCCTTTGGCCCCATCCACCCATGGGATGCAGCCTCCAAAAGAGTTTCCGAAATTGAATTTCTCCACTAGGCTGAAAGGGATTCTCTGCCCCTGCCTTAATAGGACTGGGAGGAAGCGAGAAAGGAAAGGAAGACCCACCAGATGCAGGAAGGGGCAAAGGACTTTCAGACTTCCCTTCCCTTTTCTTGACCCATCAATCAGATGTACTGTGTTTGATTTTATTTGATGGTGTGTATTGCTAGTACAGCTTCTTTCTTGCTGTATTAAAGACTATTGTCATTCTTATCTTCTGGTTTGTATCACTAGGAATACACCTTCTTTCTTAACCAATGGCGCATTGTGCACTTTGATATCATGCACTGTACTGGCCTTGCTTAGTGTGTTTTACAGCTGAAATCTGTCAGAGTCCTTCAAGGGCTTCTGTCATCCATCCCATCACATGGAGGGATGCAGCATCAGAGCAACTAGCCCCACCGTATACCATGATATGCCCTCTTCCTGTCCCTCAGTGAGGGGCAAGTCAGTTCTGGAATTCTTTTTGGAAAATGGGAGGCACAAGACCAGGGTAGTGGCGTGTGATCTGCAGTGCTGAGAACAGCGTGCTCTGTTTTGAAGAAAAACAAGAGCATTTCTTTTCAAGTTTTCCAGTAAAAGAGAGGTAGGACTCTCACACTCATCCCTGTGAATCCAAATGTTTGAAAGGAGTACCATTATCTCAAAATAATGCAGTGTGTTTTCACATAACGGTTGAACAGTGTATTGCCTATTCAGGAATAAATAGGCTCTTTCTGTATTGCCTATTCAGGAATAAATATCTTTTATACACTGTGCATGTGTAGAAAAGCACATTTATGGCTACTAGAATGAAATGCATGTAGGGCTGCTTTTGAGAACTGCTCAGAAACAGTTGCACGAAAGCTCAGCTGCTAGCTGGGACCTGTTGATGAGAAGATCCCTTGCTAGGGCTTCAGCAGTTTTCTGGCTCCCAGTCCATTTCCAAATGCAATTCAAATGCTGAGGTTTCCCTGTATAACAAATCATAGCCTGCAGCCCTCCCTGAGCACCCAGTGCTGCCTGCCCCATCTTAGCAATGGGAGGGGCTGCATCAAGGTGGCATTTTAATATCCTGCAAAGCTGTCTGGTGTCATGCCACTCCATGGTGGGACAAATTGCAAAACGAGAGAGATGCATCACCAAAGAAGAGTCACATTATATACATAGAATCCACATATCCTGCTTTATTTCTTGAGATACATAGTTAGGAAACTTACATTATAATATTATTAAGATCAGTTTATTTAATGGATGTTTATACTCTTCTGGATGTACAATAAAATTTCTCTGTAGAGAAATGCCTCTCGGCATAGTCTGAAGGCTGTAACCAGATGGACCATGTGCCTTCACTGTCTAGGTACCATTGACAGGCAGCCTCAAGACCCAGCTCTTTCCTACTGATGGTTCTTTAGTTGTCTTGAAACCAGTTTCAAACTAAACATTCCTTCAAGACAGAAGGCAATCCACTGGCTGTCCTTCAAATAGAGGATTGCCCTCTGTAAAAAGGACAAATGGCCAAGGAAACTCACATTCTTTTACTTTTCTCTGTTGTACTGCAATTTAGTGCAAGCATTTTTTTAAAGCTAGTAATTCTGATTGCTAGATTTCTTGAAAATACTTGCATCCAGGGCAGGATACAAATTACAAAAGAAATAATAATAGTATTGACCAATTGGAATTGTGGTCAGGCCACTATTCAGTCACTTTCTTGGCATTACCTTCCTTCCTTGATGGGGTCACCTGCAGGGAATGCTGACAGCTAGCACAACCACAAGGTCCTGGCTCGGGCAAGCAAACAACCAGACCTTGCTTTGTTGGTGATGTGAGCCTTGGAATATGAGCCAGCATCGTCGCAAGACTTGACATGAGCACAAATGTTCCCTAACAAAATCTATGACTTGTCCATTTTGTCAGCAAATTCATCTCAGTTATGACTTTGCAGGGGGCACTTAAAACCTACAAGAAAAGAACATTGCTCAACTTTAAAAAAGAAAAAGATCCATTTGGAACTCTTTTTTCCTTCTGCAGTTCCTATTTTGGGCTTTATGTGAACATGTGCTGCCACCTCTAGGTGACTCCGTGAAATTTCTCCTGGTGTTGCCCGTTGCCACAGGAATTTGCTTTTTTCCTCCATTCTGCTATTGGACCTAAATCTTTTTTCAAAAGGGAGCAGAGCAGTCTCCGAGTTTCTCTATCAAAACACCAAGAAATGTGAGAAGCTGCACTGAAGTGGACAGTACTCTAGATGGATACTTAAACTGGACCATGAGTTGTTCTCTACTTCAACTAACTGCTGTGATTTTCCACAACAGCCCGCAGTTACTGGGGCAGTGCCTCTGGGCAGAGAAAACTGAAACACGTTCACCCAAGTCCAGTCCCTGTGCAGCCCCAGCCCCCGCAGTGGGAAGAATGAGGCAGCCTCCTCAGGCAGCTGATTTCAGGTCTCACGAACAGGACTGCCAGGTCTGCCAAGGTTGGGTTCTCTCCAAATGCAGCTATTTTGCTTGCATTTTTGCCCAATATGCACATTTTCCTCAGCCATTTTATGAAGATAATCCATTTCCCACATTATTTCCCCCATTTAAACTGGAGAACTCCATCACAACATTCAAAGACATGGTAATTTCAAAGGAAACTGAGTTCATGTAGTGATGCTAAAGTGCAAAATTAGATAAAGAGTCATAGATTCATGCATGTTTAATGTTTGCATGCGCACTGAGCAAATCGCTTCCTAGTCATGAAAGGGCACTAATTCATAGCTAGTTGAAGTACTGCGGTTGGTATTTTTACTGCCTGGGAGAGGCTTGTGTGGCATTTGCTGCCTTGGGTGCCCAAATAATTTGATCAGCCATGAGTACTGTGCTGACCTGGGTCGGGAGAACGGATGTTGCTCAGACAAGGAAAGGTCTTGGTCCGTCTCCGCCATCCGGCATCACTAGCTCTTTGCACGTAACCAAGTGCCCATGAAGAGGTGGAGGCTGAGCATGAATGTGATCTTCTGCCATCTTTCCAGGGCCCTCTTCCTGGGCACACACAGACATTCAGCATATTTTACTGGCTTGCAGATGCAGCTTCCACAGCCTTTCCAAGCTGCACGCGGCAGACCAAGACTTTTAAAAAAAAAAATCCATATACGCTTGAGAAGGGAGAGCGATTGCAGTGATGCACTTTTCTTGGTGGATGCTTGTTTTTTAAGTTCGTATGTTGAATGTTTAGATGGTTTCACAGGTATGCTCTTTTTAAGTGACAGATGTTTCAACACTTTTGGTGTGACTTAAAAAAAACAACTAATAACTTTAAAACACATTTGGACCTAAATTTACTGGAAGAAAAGTAATCCATCAATCGGCAAGAATGGCATTAGCTGTTCGTTCCAAGTGTTTTTAGAACTGCATGGAGCCATTCACAGGGGATCCATGGCAAACCAGGGAATTCGTACTTGGAATTGAAAAGACAGACTAGGCAGGATGCAGGGAGAGAAGGGCTGTGGGGAAAGCAGGGAGGGAGCAAACTCAGGTCTCAGCTCTGTCCCTTTCCCCTCTCGGCAATTGCCTGATGCTGCAGGTGAGAGGGGAGCCTGACGGAGCCGATCTCCTGGCAGGTGGGCCCAGTGGAGAGGCCTGAGCCGTGCCAGTACCCCGGCTAAGAAAAGCACTGCCAGGCCCTGACCTCCCACAGCTGCAGCCACTAACCCTTGTCTCCTGCCTCCAGCCCTTTGCCTGCAGGGTGCCGCACAGCAGGGAAGGATCTTCCTCTTCTCCTGCAGATGGGCAGAGGGCAGGAGAAGCAGCAGACACTGCTTGTGTTGCTGCTGTCCTTGCCATCCCAAGGAAAGAGTCCACCTGGGGGACTGCAATGATGCTGGAGCCCCTTGTAAAGGCCCTCAGGCATTCCATGAGTAATTTTGAACCTGCTGCCATCTGCCCAAGCAGGCCATGGGCCACTTCAGGTAGTCTGCAGGGAGGCAGCTTCCCACATCCTCCAGAGCCACTGCCGGGGAAAGGAAGGGGGAAAGTAGCCATTTGCTGCTGAAATTTGGCACTAGGGAGGCTCAGAACAGGTAAATCTAGCTCATAAATAAAAAAGTGGCTTTTCTGAGCTTCAGCGAATGCTGCTAAGGAGGCTTGGAGTGGACAGATTTAGCTTGCTGAAAGGTAAACTTGCCTGTGCTAAGCCTCCACCAAAACCCAGCAGCAACACCAGGTTCTTCCCATTTTTCCTTCATTGGTAGAGGCAGGTGACACGTGGTGCTGTGTGTGTGTACAGCTCATTAGCCATGCAGCGGCATGTGTGCATACAATCTGCACACGTGTGTGCATGAAGCTCATTGGCCGGGTGTCGTCTAGCCTTGCGCCAAAGATATCAGGACAGTGGAAACTCAGTGTAACAATAAAGATCACACAGCCACTTACACACGATCAAATCCAGCCCTAAAAGGCGATAGAAATGCAATGATGACTGGTTAGCTTAAAATGCTTGCGCAAATGCTTTGATCTGGTCCCGAAGGAACACCCTGGAGTATAATCCTCATGCACCTTTCAACTGACCAGGTATGGTTCCATATAAGAGGCAGAGAAAGGGGAGCAATATCTTCATTCATTCATTCATTCATTCATTCATTCATTTTCTGCCCCACCTTCCCGTCAAAGACTAGTGTTCAAGTTGTTGCTTCAGTACATATGGCTGTTCTGCATATTATGCATGTGCATCAAATTTATGCATTCTGCACAGCTACTGTGATTCTTTCATCCTATGGTGGTTCCACCATGTTGACACTATTTTCATGTTTCTCAGAACTCGCAAATGTTTTGCTGCATCTGTTCACTCAGTGGGTAAATATGGATGCTTTTCCCCCTGTGGTACCCATATTCCCCTGCCACTGCTTCATCTCTGCGCTTTCTACCTCCACCTCAGGTCCTTCAGCTGTGCCCGCCTGCCGGAATGGAATGGTATAGCATTGCATTAAGACAGGGGAGACCTGGGTTGACAACTTGAGATATCAGGAGATCCTATGATGGCTTCAGATACGTTTGCATTTCTGCAGCTTTGACCTGCAGCTGCCTTAGGAGACTAAGAGTCTCAAAGTCCTGCAAAACTGGTCTTTTTCTTTGGTGAGGGGTATTTCCACCATTTCAGGGGTCGGCCTGTGTGCATTTGCAAAGGAACCACATTCTGCTACAGAAAATCCAGTTCTGTCGGCAAGCTAGCGACAGAACGAAAGATGCCCGGCCCTCTGCGCAAGCTTGGCAGAATGGATTTCTGGGAAATGGGACCTCCCTGTGCACGGCCCACTGAGTCACGAAGCTCCTGGAGCAGGGCCAGCTCTACCACTCGGACCAGCACGCTAGAAGCAGCAGACACGTGGGAAGAGGGGGGGGGGTCCTTGGGAAGAGCCATAAGGCGTTGGAGGGCAGGTTCTGTGGGTCCCGTAGGCTGCTCTGTGCCTCCTCAATTTGCCCTCTGACTGCAGGAGGACTCTAGCTGCTGAAATAAAGCCCGTTTGCCAGCCTAGATGGCATTTGCATGCAGAAGTGGGGGTTGGCCCTCTCTTGTATTTTGCCTCAGACAGGAAAATATCTCAAGCCAGTCCTGAGACTTGATGTCCTTTTGCCAGCCCACAGGGGTAGAGTGAGGATAATGTGGGCGAAGGAAGAAGGATGCACCCCGTCCCTGGAGAAGGCAGGGCCAAAGAATGACATAATGGTGGTGGTGATACCAGTTGGATGACCACCCTCATGCTTCAAAACCAAGTTCATGCGGGCTCTGCGGGGTCCATTCATTCTGCCGAACCACGTGCTGCTCTCCCTCTGCCCCTGGTTCTGACCCCAAGTGGAACCACGGGACCAGTCAGGAATCTGGATGCAGGGCTGCTTCACAAGTGCAGCTGATGCAGGCAGGGCCTCGCGCTCTTAGAAAGCAGGGCTGGTTGCTGGGACCCTGTGCCCCCAAGCCCAATGCGCCATGGACGCTGTGGGAACTCCCCTGAGAGCATGCAGGCGGTGGTGCCTGGGGACTAGACCTGTCCGTCTGTCACTGCTGCCCATCCGGCCTGTGATCGAGCAGGCGCCACGCAACAAGCGTGGGCACACTCTTCCTGCATGTGCTGTACTTTCCGATGCATGCACGAGAGCCAAACCGAACATTGTTTTAAATGTGCGTCCAGTGGCTACATCTTCATTTTTACTCTAGAGCAGGGGTCTCAACCTCGCGGCCCGCGGGCCGATTGCCGGGAGGGGCGGCGCACGGGGGAGGGGCCCTGCGGCCTTCAAAGCGCCGGCGGCGCCCAGGCCGGCCATGGGATGAGCGGCCCACCACCACCACCGCGGGGGTGGAGTACTTGATGCGGCCCAGCCTCACCCAGACTCTACTTCCAGCGGCCCCCAGTCAGTTGAGTTTGAGGCCCCTGCTCTAGAGAAAGCTCCAGAGGCACAATCCAGACCTTAAAAGCCCCCCTTCCACCCATACTATTATCCAGATCTAGACTGGGGGGCTTGGACCTCCTCTGGAATAAATGCAGGAAGAGAGAGAGAGTTGCTAAATAGCAGCCCTAAAATGAGATAATGGGAGCCAACCATATCAGTCCGTGAACCATAAACTGTATGCAAAATGCTGGTAAAGCATCTTTGGTGAGAAAGCACTTAGCCACTATGTTACCTGATATGACCCATAGTTTCCTTGGTTTTAATATATTCTGCAACGCTATTAGCAACAAGACACATGTGCATATATAGGAGCCTGGCTGCAGAAAAGGGACAGAGCTGGGCTGCTGTAATCAGACCAAAAAGTTTCTCCTCTTGCACCCCGTCTTTCTTATCTAATTCTTTTTCTACAAAGAAAGGTGAAGAGGGAAATCACTTTAAATGTATCATTTGCTTCCTATGCCCAAATGGTGGCCAGCTTCAGTTTTTAATCTTCACTCTGACAAAGAGCAGTTGGACAGCTATTGATGGTGGAAACACAGCAGTCAAGTGCCTTGTAAATGAGGAGCGGTGGTAGTAAAAATGAATTTGTATATCGCCAGGAGTAGAGAGTGTGTCTGCTTGTAAATTTAATTAAACAGCAGGTGCAAAATCAGGTCATATGGCTTTCATGTGCCCCATGTGAGGATGACAACTAAACAATGATTCTAATATGAGGAAATCTGCATATCTCTGCATTGGATTCCATGGAACACGGGGCAGCCCTCACCTCCTCCCCATGCGTCACTTCTGGGAAGTTGATTATCGGATTGAATGGAGCGGTGTCTCTTTAGTTCCTCCTTCCAAAAGCAAGAAATGCTTCCATTCTGTCATCCCTGAGACCATATGGGGGATACATTTTCATGTAGAAAGGGACTCCTGCTGGATAATTGGGCATTTCAAATTGCAGAAGACCTTGCTGTAACTGCTTTGGCAAAACGGGAAGGAACAGGCACGGTTAAAGACGGGGCTTCGTGTTGTTCACGTTGGAGAGAAGGGCATTTCTGCAAAGATCATTCAATCGCTGAAGTGCTCAAGCAAAGCTGGTCTCTTTCAAGGATCCCACATATATAGACTTGACATAAAAGACAAGGACATTTGTCAGTTGTTCTGCCTTTCAGACTTTTCGATTGGTGTCTGTTACCAATTATGTTTTGACTAGGAAAGATTTGCCATAATTTGATTCTGCCTATCAATTACTGCCATTATCCTAATGATATTTCCATACGATTTCAATAAATGTGGGTTTCGTGGGACTCTAGATTATTTTAATGAACAGAGAGGACAAATTTTCACTGCCAGAAAAACCGTACACTGTATCCCAAGAGCCATCTTTTCCACAGGAGTTGAAGTCAACGCCCTAGTCTTAAGTCTGCCATGTACCTCATGTGGTGTGAATTAAACTCAGATGCAAGGAGAGGAGATTAACATTTGATTAACAAATGGCAAAAGTTCATTGGAATGTAGGTCATTCGCAGCCCTTTTTTACCTATTTTTAACCAGAAGATGAGAAGAATTCAATACTGCCTTATTTCCAGGTAGTGTTCTTGCTCTCAGTTTTGTTGTAGATAATACCCAAACAAACATCACTGATTTATTTAAGATTTGTCTTGTACTGCCTCAAAATAAAAATGCAAAATCCCATACATTCAAAAACAAATGCTGACCAGAGACTTCAATTCTATGCACATTTAC
This sequence comes from Varanus komodoensis, assembly GCF_004798865.1. NCBI lineage: Eukaryota > Metazoa > Chordata > Lepidosauria > Squamata > Varanidae > Varanus > Varanus komodoensis. Next base: position 32,926,085 of record NW_025335269.1, read on the forward strand.
TTGGAAGCTTATCCTGCTTAGAGGTTGTTGGAATATATTTTGGAGTCAATATTTCAAAAAGCTGTTTTGTAAAGAGCATGCCAGTTGATGTCCACCCTCAGATATTTGCCACATGATTCCTCTGTGGAAAGCAAGCTGCCCTCCACGTCATCCAAGGTCATCAAACTGAACAAATAAAAGCACACTGAAGTCAACAATCTGGTTTCTTGGGGTGCTGCACACCATGTGACTCCCAATGGAAAGATGTTACTCCAAGTTCCTTTTGTGCTGTTTCCAATAAATGCACTGTTTTGGTGAGCAAGAATGGCTGGAATGAATGCTGAGCAATGTTATAATGCCACCAGGCACAGTTTCATCATCTTGTCTAGGGTCTGAGCAGTACAGCTGGGTCCCCTGGCGCATCTAAGAGGGAGGGGGAATCCAGACAGTAGGTGGGGCTTTTGTCATCCCTGCCTTTAGTACAGAGGGGGATGACAAAGGATCCATGGTGAGAATGCGCCACTCTGGCTGTCCTTCTCCATTTTGTCCAGATTTGGAAAAGTATTTCTCAAGACTTAAAATGCTAAGGGCATGATCGCAGAAATTAAGATACTGGTGCAAATGCCACTAAGATGTACTTACAATGTGCAAAATACTGAATCTCGATGGGCACAGATCCAACAGGGGCACAGCTGGAAACTCCCTCCATTTCCCTTATGGAAGTGAAAGTTCTGCATGTTCTACAGAGACTTAACATTTGCTAGAGGAAGCCCTGAAACACTCCTCTCTGGATTGGGACACATTAGCAGAATTCCCTTCTGCCTTTCTGGTTGCTTCCAGAAGTGCTGAAATAGTACAGCTCATGGAATGGACTCAGTGGGGCACAGTGTCCTACTGGACACAGCCCTATAGCAGTTTCCATTTCAGACAAAGGGCATCAAGAACCCAATGTGGTAACTGAGGCAATGGATACGGGGCTCCTGATGAGTTTCCTTCCTTTCTAACAGTTGTTACAGAGAAGCCAGTGCTGCCAAAGTCATATGAATGAGTAACATTTATTGTCTCTTCTTGCTACTCAATGAAAAACAATGGCACAAATGTGTTTAAATATTCTAACACTGAAAAAAGTGTACTGATTGAGAAACTTCAGCAAATCTTCTCAGTGAAGTTTCTTCTTCCACTGACATGAACATGTAACCTGAGGAGGAAAACATTAAAAGTAATTACAAATGTGGATAAATTATGACATCAACAAAACAAGTTCAGTGGCTCTGAAGAAACATTCAAGTAACCTTGCAGAAAAAAATGAAGCAACAGCTATAAATATTAGGTATTTCTGATGTGTTTGAAAAGAAGACAAATATGCTGTGTGAACTTAAGTTGGTCAATAATCTTTATTTAGCTGTGATAATTAAAGAGGTTAGGCTAATAGATTAAAGGTTTTAAAAAGAATTAAAAATGAAAAATAGTACATTTAGTAAAACAATGGAGTAAAAGGCAATATTACAGCAAAGGCAGAAAAACTAAATATTGCTTGAAGGAGCCCTCTGATATCCACCATGTCAACAGTAAAGGGCGGACTGTGCTAATCTAAAGTCACCAAGGAAACCATGAACCCCATTCACCAAATTCTGCTCTTAAGGACTATAATTTATGTCAATCCCAGCCAGCCTAGCCAATGATCAGGAATTCTGGATGCTGTGGGGGAAAAACCACTAGGGGATACCAGGTGGGGCAGTCTAGGCAAGAACCTGGGTCACGGAGACTAAGCAAATTGTGCTTCATGTTCAAGTGACAACATCAGGCATTCTCCTGTCATAAGCCACCTGTAGTGACTCTTCCTGGCATGTCCACATATTTCCTTGGTTCTGCTGGTGGCTGGACTACTTGGAGGCTTCATGCCAACTTTTGCCTGGTCACTACTACTAAGGTGGCTGCAAGTGCCCCATCAAGAAACAAGTCAGGGGAGAACATGGATTTCCATGTGCTGATTATACCCACACACTTATATGCCAGAGGGAGAAAGATAAATGCACATTTGGAAAAAATGACTCATTTAAATAGATGACATCTATTTAATAGGTGACAACACAGCTAACCTTTGTGGGAACACCATATGATGTCCAGCTGAGGTTCGGACTTCACAGGAGGCCAAACAGGAGAAGCTGATAGAAGCTAGAATGGATTGGCCATCTAGGTCTATACAGTCTGCTTCCATGTCTGCCCTCAACTAGAGCTTTTCAGCTTTCCAGTCTGGTCATTCTGACCTTTGAGAAGTGGAAGGTTTTGCACCAACCCCTTTGGACGAAACATATGCTTCAGCACTGAGCTAGGGCTTCTTTTGTGTTTTGTAACTCAAAATAACTCAGATTTTTTTTTACTGCATTCTGTTCATGGGAAGCCATAAAGGCAGTAGCTGTTCCCCACTGTGGTTCTCTGATTCACTGGAATATCACTTTGGAACATGGAGTCTTGCTTTCATTTCCTACTGGGTGCTTCTGGAAGAGGTCCAGTTGGCCACAGTAGGAAAAAGTAGAATTTACACCACTGATGTTTGCTGAATGCATGGAAAGGGGAGGGGGAGGTACACCTTTTGACTGTTCAGCCAAAATTCTGAAACGTATGTATGCAAAACTTGGATGGATAAAATCTATGCACATACTTTTAGGCAGAATATAAGAAGATCTGAATCAGGAATAGAGGATTGATGAATTTCTCAATTTTGCTTTCTCCTGCATGTGATCTTTTGATTCACAAACTTTTCCAAATATGAAGAAACCTAGACATTTTGGTAAGTTCTTATCAAAATAAAACCAAGCAAAATTCTGCAGTTGTCAAATGCAACACGTACAGCTATCCCAGGCAAGACGAGCATATGATGTACCCACCTGCTAAAGAAGAGAAGCCTGTCAGAAAATAGCAGTGGCAACCCTAATTTAGGCTGAATGCTCAGGGATTCCAAGCCAAGAGCAAAACAGCAGAAGTCTTGAGCCAAGCTCGACAACTCTGACATTAATCTTTTCCACATTCCCATGTTTAATGTTCACCTCTGAGTTCTTTCTATCCCAAATATGAAGCAATTTCTGAATTTGGGGTTTTAAAAAGTTATGAGGACTGAGCTGGACTGAAATGCTCTTCCACCCCTAAATCAGGAGGAAAGGACAATGGGCACGATCCCACCCCTACACTGCCCAGTCAGGAACATGTGAACTAGACTTACAAAGTGTGGGTTGTCAGTCGTAAAAAGAGGCATATGCAATAGAAGAAACACAGTCGAAACGATGCCACTCTTGCTCACTGCGGTAGTGGGAAGCAGATCAGAGTCATTTTGTTTTATTTGCCTAGCATTGTGACGGCTATTATTTTCCTCCAGTAGACAACACCCAGATTAATGCTTTTATCGCCAGCTGTAAGAGGTGTTGCAGAGCTGTCAGTACCCCGTGTGATGCCCGAGCAAGTGGGTTCTTTTCTCATTTCAGTTGGAGCAAACATGTGTAAATACTTTATTAAAATTTTTAGAAAGCACATGAAGTGAAAGCTGTTCCCCACTGATTGATTTTTCAAAGGCTCCCTAGACTGATTCAACTACAGATGTTTGGGAAATGATTGGATGTAAAGTGTTTTTTTAATTCATAAAAGCAATAAAAATTTGCTTATTGACTGAGCAGATGAGCTAGCTAAGGGGGCATAATTTGGAGGGTTCTTACTGGAAATGCTTTCGGGGAGGGGGGAGAGTAATGACAGTGGAAAGAAAGAGCCTTATTAGATACAGTAGATGATTTGGAAGAGGAAAAAAAAACTTAGATAACCGAGCTGTAGAAGTAAATACATTGGAGTAAACTTGCTCTGACTTCTTAGTAAAGAATGCAATGAAGTAATAATCAATTCTAAAGCTATTTCTAAAGTGGGGGATGCAAGTGAGTGTGTGTGAGAGAGAGAGAATCAAACTCTAGAACACAAGAACCCTGTGGCAGCTAGTTCCATACGGTGCTCTATCCACAGACGGCACGCTCTGGATGTGACGCGGGCCAGTCTCTTGGGTTTGGGAAGGCTTTTCTGCACAAGGCATTTATTGTGCTCTCCGGATCCCTCAGTCGAAGAAGTTTGTGGGACCTTTTCATGACTTCATTGTCCTCCAGAGCCTCTCACAAGTTTTCCAGTCCTTTTTGCAGGTTTTTCATCTGGTATTAAATCTTAAATCGGACAAACCAGAACAAAAGGCTGCCGAAAAGAGAAAAATCTGCTATACGGCAATGATACCACCTTGTGCTTGGTTACTAGGCAAAAGGTAAACACAAATCCTGGGGAAAGCCCCCTGTGGAGGATGCTTTTTTTCCTTCGCAAGGAGAGGAGCAGAAGCTTCCATATGGCTGTGGGTTAAGCCCCTCACGTAGAGAAGCCCAGTCTGGCTACAGCAGTTTAGCGACAGAGGCGGCTGCCTCACACTGCCTCATTTGTCTAAAGTGGGGCAAAACATCTCCCCTGCTCCTTCCGTGGAGCCATTCCTGTCCCAGGAAAGAAGGGAGAGTCCGGGAACTCTGGGAGAAGCAGGTGGAAAGCATTGCCAGAGAGGGCTGGTCCTGCTCTTTAAGATAATGCTCCTGGGATGGGGGTCTCCCTATTGCTTCCTCTTTTTTTCCCCTTTTCCTCTTTTCAGCTGAAGGAAGTAGCAGCCCAGCAGCCTATGGCAGCTCAGTGGCACCATTCCCAGAAATGCTTTTTGGTAGCAGCGGTGGCAGCAAGAGCAGGGGGCTGTCCCCGTTCTCCAGTAGTGGCAGGGCAGCCATATTCTCCTTCCAAGAATTTTCACCTACAGCGCTATGGGGTCCAAGCAGATACCAGAAACCACAGATAATAACGGAAGCATGGAAACTGAGCCAGCAGATACAGGCCCTGCATTCATCTAATTCAAGCTTCACCTTTCTCCCAGGCAATGGCATGAGACAGTAAACAATATTGAAATGCCTCTGAGAACAATGGCACATTATAATGGTGTAGCATTGTTCCCACTGAGCCATTTGTCCAAGGAGTAAAGAAAGGCCTTTTTTTCCAGGGACAGAGGGAAAGAAAGAATGAATGAACGAAACAAGTGATGGTTGGTTGCCATGACTTTAAAGTTCTTAAATTTGCCCACCTCCGCAAAGAGCAATCTAATCTTTCTGCTTAACTTCCTACAAGTTTCTAAAAAATCACTGGACCAAATCATAGGTCTGGATCTCGTTGAGCCTTCTGCAACCTGGGGCCTCCCAGACATGTTGAACTGCACTTCCCTTCTTCCTTAACTAGCATGAACCAGGCGAGGGTGAGGTGGATTGCAGCCCAGCACATCTGGAAAGCACCAGGCTGCCTGGATGGGCATCTGTTTAAGAATCTTTGGCAGCCCACCTTGACTTCCATCGTGGAAGAAAGTCAGGGGATCCACCCTCTTGGTGCTACACTTCAAGAATACAAGAGCCGGTTTAGCTAAGTCCAGCTGAAACTTATGTGTAGATATTCTGCATATATTTCCAAAAGTGCATACCAGGGCACTTCTGTAAACTTTAACTTATCAGGGTCATTAAACTGCTCAGTGAAGCATCTATCTGCTCATTCACTATTTGGCATCTCTCTTCTCTTTTGACCAGAGAGCTAACCAGTGAAGCACAACCATTCCATTTGTGAGGAAATGGTCCAGTGCCACCCAGAAGAGAATAGACAATTTCACTCAAGCCTATTAATTGCACAGCTAGTATCACAGATGTTTGCCCACTATCTGGATGGGTACTTCGGGGAATAAAATCACTGTACATCTTGGTAATTTAGATTTTTCACTGTTTTGAGGGAAACAACAACTGGAGTGAGATGACATCCAGAGGCAGGCGATCAAAGGCAGTGGATAGGAGAAAGAGGGGGAAAGTGGGGGCATGTACCAATGGGAGAAGACAAATGCCACGTGGGTTTTTCCCCTGCTCCTCCAAGTAGGCATTGGTCCATGGTACTCCCACTGCCATCTGGGAGGCTGAGAAATGAGTCCAGCCCAAACAGGAGGCTGAGCAGTGGTATCCCTATTATAACTCAGCATCATGCATCTCACAAGTCCTTTTTCTCCAGTGTGCTCTTCAGTAAGGACTGCGCCATCAAAGCTTCCTAGTACCACTCAGTAGTGTTCACTTGGAGTGAGGAAACATGCTGGAAATAAAACATCTGTCACAGAAGCACTTAGATTATAATAAATCAAGAAGAAGAAGAAGGCAGATGCAGGGAAGAAAGTCACGTACATTGCAGGGAATTTTGCTCAGGGCATGAGGGCAGTTTGCAGGGAAGTATAAAAACAAAGATGTAAATGCAAACATAATAAACAAAAACTCTATGCAATTTTAAAGGCAGCATAAAGCTCTCAAGAAGCACCTCGAATGCTTTGGGAATTGAATGTAACAAGTGAGGCCAGCAACAAGGATTGGAACGGGTGGGCACCCACCAATTGTCCACACTCCAGGAGGGGGCCCCTGATAGCATCCCCCTGGAGCTGCTCCTCTTCCTCACCGTATTAACCTGCTTGTTCACCTGCCTCTCACTCTGGTGATGCTGGGACAGAGGAAAGGATGCTACCGCCTGCTTGCCCACTGGCTCTATGTCTATCAAACCAGCAAGTGGGTGCAAGTATGAGGAAGAAGATGAGGAGCAAGAATAGCTGGTGGCCATGGCAGTGTGAAGGCCCACTGAGGGCTGGCCTGCCCAAGGCACCCACAAATCAAGAGCCGGCTGGTACCAGGCAAGCTGCTAGATCACAAACCAACATCCCACTTCCAGCAGGAGCGCTGGAGGCTTGTGGGCAGCTCACAAGCACGGCCTGGTACCAGCAGGCCCTCTCTTCCCTGTCTCCAGCAAGAGTGGGTTATTTAGCGATCCGGATTAATTGATGACTCTTAGCAACCATGGATACACCTGTGATTGACAGAAAATGGGCTCCTTCTTGGTAAGAGTTGGGGGAGCAGTGTCAGGATCACCCCAAGTGGTAGCTGGAGGGCGGCTGTGGGTGCCGTGGAGGAGGCGACCTGCTGTGGTCGGCTGGCTAGAAGGCTCCTCTGGGATGAGTCAGGCCGGTCGTGGCCACTTGCTGCAATGCCGTGGCTACATTTGGACCAGTGGTGTATGTCTGGTTGGTGAATGGCACACGTGTGGTTTGCACTGTGCGTGAGGTTCAAGTGTGTGCTAAGTTCTGTTGCAGCAAAACGTGCATGGAAGGGTTTGACTGAGGGATCCGCAAAGGAGATACACCAGGAGGAAGGGGTGAGGAAATGAGACTGAAATGGGCCACAGCTGTAAGTAAACTGCTCCCTGCTCCTCACTCCTGTAGCTCTCATGTGTCTGGTAGCTCATCCCCGGTGTCCTCCTGCATTTCAGGGCTGCTATTTAATGCCATATCCGTTGCAATATCACTCGTGATGTGTGTGTCACTGAGAGGGCTGCTCAGGCATGTCTAGCTGAGACTTGGGTGCGTGAGCTGATTAAGCCTAGCCTGAGCCAACTCTGCCCCCCCGCCGCCCACCCCCAGTCAGTCCGTGCAGGAGCAGAGGCGGCTGGAGGGCTGGGTGGGAGGAAGAATCGCCTTGATTCACCATGGTCCACGGTTGCACCAGGAGACCCTGCTGCCTTGCAGCTAGCACTCAGGGGCTGCCCACCTGCTGCCCAGGCTCCCTCCCGGCTGAGCTTGCTCAGGCGTGGTGTTAGAGGACGGCAGTCCTGGCTGACTCAAACCTCCGTGCCGAAGCTGCCCCTGGAGCCCTGCTTCAGGACTCCGTGGCTTCCACAACATCCGCGTGGCTGTCCCAGTTTGTCATCAGCCCAACACAGGAAGAGGGCCATGCCCTTCGTACAGCCTTTGCTCCAGGTCAGGATGATTAGTCTGAAAAAGGGGGAGGGAGTTGCCAAGGAACCCCGCTGACATGGTCAGACCATTTCCTGATGGCTTGAATTCATGGCATCACTTCCCTCCTGCAGGGCCAGGTGTCCTTCTGGGTGGTCCGCCCCAGGAGAAGAATGGGATCCAGTGGGTACCTGAATGCTTTTGGGGATTTTCCAATGGACAGAGCTGGCAATATAGCCAAGGCCCTAGTCTTGTGGGGGAATGGTGAGAGGTATTGGCCATAGCTTTGATGGCACCTGAGTGCCTCCTCTGGCACTGGAGAGACTGCTCTGCTTCTTGATTCCCTGAGAACCAAGGGAGTGTCATCCACGAAACAGCCAGGATGTCAGGCAGAGCTCAGGTGGCGTAAGATATGGAACAAGGATGGCTGAGGGTGCTTGAGAGCACACCGTCTCAGTGTTGCATGGTGGGGAGGGCAGCAAAGAAGTGTGCCTTTGCTGCTGCAAAGCGTCCTCAGGGAGCCGTCCAGCACAGCAATCCTAGGTGGGCAGGGGGCTGGTTGACACTCCTTCTGGCAAAGCAAGGTGACCTTCCCGAGAGGGCATTCAATGGTCTGCACAACAAAGCCGAGACACTAAATTCAGACTAGATATCACAGAACATTTCCTTACTGTCAGAGCAATGCAACAGTGGAGCCAGTTGCCTAGAGAGGTGGTGGGCTCTCCCGCACTAGAGGCATTCAGAAAGAGGCTGGACAGCCATCTGGGTGGGATGGTACAAACTGGTGCTCTGCACCAGCAGGGGGGTGGACCTGATGGTCTTCATGGCCCCTTCCAACTCTGCTGTTCATTCATTCTGTGAATACCCTCTCACTCATGTTCCCCAGCAACTGACATATATGGGCATAAGACCTTTGATACTGGACGTAACATCCGATACTGTTCTGAGACTTTCTGAAATAGGATGGCATAGAAAAGCTTAAAAGAAATAAATAAGTAATAGAATAACAGAAAGCCATCAGGACTAATAGCCACTGATGGCCTTCTCCTCCATGAATCCCCTTTTAAAGTCACTCAGATTGGTGGACATCACTACATACTGTGGAAGTGAATGCCATAATTTAACTCTGTGCTGTGTGAAGAAGTACATCCTTTCAGAGAATGGAGAAATCCTCTCATCTCTGCATATTACACATTAGGAGCTGCAATAAGCCACGACCCTTCCTATGGCGTAGTACTTCATCAGGTATCAGATCAGAGCTGAGTTCATGGTAAGGGCTCTGCTTCATCTCTTCAGCATCCCGCAGCTACCTGGTGCTATCAGCAAGGGCAATCCTAAAATGCACTTGTCAGGGCTTTCCTACGTGAGGCGTTTAGCATGCACTTGTCATTCCTGTTCCTCAATTCACAGGTGCTTCAGACAACAGAGTGAACCTCCAGTTTCACCTCTAGGTCTAAAAACCACTTTTAAAAAAGCAAGCGAAATGCAGTATTCAAAACTGAAAGAAAGCACTTCTTTAACTTGTTTGCTTGTGCTGTAGTTCATCGCCTCCTAGAGGGGGTACGGCCACCTATACAGGAGAAGAGCAAGAAAGGAAATGCTCCTCATGCAGCACTTTGATCTTAATTCTTCCAAGAAACCAAATATAGATACAGAGAATTAGCAGATGATTATCAGCCTCATGGAGAAAAGATCTCCATTTATAGGAGAGCCGAGATGTGAGCCAGGGACTTCCCGTACTGCACTATGCTATACAAAGAAAGCAGCTCACTGACACCCATCTTAAAATTATTTCTGAATGACACATAGCCACTCGGGGATTAATCTGACCTGATGGATGCATGTATTGTGTGGCTGCACTCATCTCAGCTTCTTAGAGTACACAAAGAATTGTTCCTGAGAACCTGGGGGCAGAGGGGTTTGTTCGTCCTGACCTATATTATACAAGTGACTCACTGAGATAATGAACAAACAGCAGGAAAACTCATTTTACACTTATCTAGCACCTTTCTTCTGAGAAAGGCAGTTTTTACACTGATTAATCCCTGTGACACGCCAAAGGAGAAGGTGTTATTAAAGTGCACTCCACTGATACATCTCAGTTTGATCTGGCAGCTACAGTTCAGTGGAAACCAGAAATCATGTTAGTATAATTTTAGAAGATGTCAGTGTGACTCCAGAACTGTCATTGTGCCTGTGGAAAGATGCTGCTGACAAAAGAGGATTTCCCATCTTCTCCTCTCTCCTGCAGCCCCCCCCCCGCCCCCAAATGCTCACCAACTCTGCTCTGGGGCCCCTCCTGAATGGACTTGGCTGCACCAAGGAGAATAAGATGGAGGAGTCCCCATTATAATATTGCTCTGTATTCTAGGCCTCTGGCTGTACCACTTGTCTGTGAAGTGTTGAACCCAAAGACCCAAATGTATATATTGAGCCATTTATAACAGAGATGAGCAAATGAGTCTGTTTCCATTTAAACCATAAACCCAGCTCTCTGTTCTTTAACAAATGGCTGGTTTTCTCCGTACAAAAATACACATATTTCTTGTGCGAGCCATCTTGATAGCTTTTTGTTTTAAGGCTGCATGCAAATATCATAAATAAATAAACATGCACGCATACAAATAATATTTTAACATAAATTTTCTCACAAGATACATTGTTGTAAACATACTTTCTCAAAATATTAATTCTGAAAATGTTTAGGGCACCATTCTATGGACAATGAGACAGAAAATAGACTGACAGTTCCCAGTATTCCCTGACTAGCCATGCTGCGTCCACAGCTTAGGAGTACTCCTCGACCCGGAGCTTTCTTTGGAAGCTCAGGTGACAGCGGTAGCGAGGAACGCCTTCCTTCAGCTTCGGCTGATTAATCAGCTGCGCCCCTACCTGGAGTACGACTGCCTGGCGACGGTGACACACGCGCTGGTGACTTCCCGCCTAGACTTCTGTAACGCGCTTTACATGGGGCTTCCCCTGAAGACAGTCCGAACACTTCAATTGGTGCAAAATAGAGCTGCCAGGTTGCTGACGAGGACGGGGCGTTATGCTCACATGACTCCAGTCCTCCGTCAGCTTCACTGGCTTCCCATTGAAGCCCGGGCCCAATTCAAGGTGTTGATTATGGCCTATAAAGCCCTAAACAGCTTGGGTCCTGGCTACCTGAACGAGCGCTTACGTCCGTATATGCCCGACCGCCCTTTGAGATCTGCGGGAGAGTCCCTTCTCCAGGAACCCTCCATGAAAGAAATTAGGAGAGTAAGTACCCGGAGGAGGGCTTTCTCTGCGGTGGCGCCCAACCTATGGAATTCACTCCCTAAAGAGGTCCGCCTGGCACCGTCGTTACTGGTTTTTCGGCGCCAGGTAAAGACCTTTTTATTTAAACATCATTTCAATTGTTAAAACATATGATCTGGCCAGGGCAACTTCTTCTTCCTTCTCTTTCTCCCCCTATATTTTTATTTTATACTGATAATTTTAATTTTATATTTGTAAATCAATGTATTTTTTGTATTTTTATATTTAATGGTAATTTATTATGTACTATTGTATTTCAATGTATTTTATCATGTTGTAAGCCGCCCCGAGGTTTCGGCAAGGGGCGGCATAGAAATGTTATAATAATAATAATAATAATAATAATAATAATAATAATAATAATAAAAACACTGAAAACTCCAGGATTTTTTTCTGCTGAAACATACATAGAATTGGGCCCTTAGTATGTTTTTGGGAGCCAAAAATTTAGCTGGAATATTTAGGAATTGTGAAAGCCAATGGATGCATTTTAATTTTATCTGATCTATTTCTAGTCAAAGTTCAAGGTGTACGGATCAGACCTGTTCATAAATCCCAAAGACTGAATTCATCAAGCACCCCTAAATTAGGATAGGATGCTTAATGCTTCTGTGGAAACCTCTAGCAATATTGTACACTTTGGGTGGGTTTATATGACACAAGAGCCCATGGCGAAATCTTACTGTTGGGGGTCCGTTTTTTCCCTGGCTTTTGCACAGGGAATGCCACGGAGGTGCCATCTCATCCTCCATCTTAGACAAGAATATGCTGGATGAGCGATTGGTGCAGTCAGTTTCTTGACTATTAATTGCAACACAGCATAAATGAGGGAATCCTTCAAAGAGCCCCCTTAAAGCTGTGTGGCTGCAAATTCTTTGTGTGGCGCTTCAGCATATCCTGGGACTTCACTCCAGTCTGTATGTGGTGGGTTAAGGCATCCACTGCATGCAGGGGCCGCATGTCCGTGCAGCAGACGTTGTGCTGCAGCATATGCTGTCTGGTTGCAGAAAGAGGGTACATGCGTCAGGCAACCACCGAGCATCTCAGCTGAGCGGTACTTCAACATTTGGCGAAGGGGGTCTATGTGGGGCACTTCCTCTATCTGTGCAGGGGAACAGGGGTCAAGGCACCCTTAAACTTGCCAGGAACCCACCCAAGTGGGTGTGCAGCTGGATGCCCCTGAGTTAGACACACTCCTTGAAGGGTCTTTTGATTGCCAAGCCAGGGACTCAAGCAGGTATGGGCAACTTTGGCACCTACTTTCTGCCCCCACAGCCCACCAGGGGCTGCACAGACCTTATCACCCACGTGCCACTGGATTTTGGCAGGGTGGGTCCCCCCGGTTTAGTGGGGAGAAAAATATTACCTCTTCACACCCTGGGGCGATATGCTTTTGTACTGAAGAGGAATTGCGCGTGTGTGTGTGTGTGTGTGTGCGGGCGCAGGGAGGGGTTTTCTGCCACCATAGGCCACCAAACCTGCCCAGCAATTCAGCAGTGCAGGAGTGCTTTCTAGAGGGGGTGCAGAAAGGGGCAGGAGGTTGCATGGGTAATGATTTAACAGCAGGCCACAGAAGGCAATGGGAAGAAGCAAGGGCATTTTTTTCAAGTGAAACCAAGAAATCTAGTGCCTGATCATGGGAAAAAATCTTATCAATGAGTATTAGCTAGTCCTGGTATTCTTTAATCATACAGATATGTAGAGTCTGTTCCATTTCGTCAAGATAGATTTTTAAATACGGTTGGGCAGTTCCACCTATTTCCATGTGACTTTTACATGTCTACATCCCTAAAACTATTCTATCCTGTTTCTGCTTTCCTGTGTGTTTAAAAAGAAAGCTGCAGGAGCTTTAGAATGCATTTTTTGAACTTTCCTAAACTAAGGTATCTCCAAGGTGGATCTCCCCCATCCCCACAATTGCCCCTAAATCTGCTCTGGTGGGTTCCAAACTGCCCAGACCAGATGTGGGGGTGCAGCATGCTGCAGTGGGGAGTGAGAATTCATACAGCCGCAGTGTCTATTTGACTGACAGACAGGATTGGAAATGCAGACTCGAAATCTGCATTTTAAAACACATTTTGAGTATTTTTGGAGTCAAGAAACTGTTTTGAAATATTTCAACGTGTGCAAAATCCAAAGGCAAGCCATGTTTCGATCCACACATCAGTCCAAGGTGATGGAGATCATGTTGGAACCACAATTGCAAAAACGGGGTGGGAGCTTCAGAACTAGCGCAGCCAAAGAAGAAAGGAATCTTGAACAGATTGTCCTGGAAATATGGTTCTTCCATGCCGTTGCACATGAATCTGTGTATCTCTGAAGATTATGGGATAGCTCACCTATGAAGGAACCTTTCAGCATAGAGGAAAATGCCAGATATTAAGGGTGATTAAAGAATGTGTGAATAAACACCCTGCTCTGTAGTTGAGGTGTTTCTGGAACTGTGATACCCCGGGAACACAGGGAGAACATCCAGTCCCCCTTCATTTTATGTTTCATCTCGGCACGGACTGGTGTGATCAGGTCTCGTGGTCTACAGTGCTGGGAAATAAAATATGCAGGAATACTGTCTGCCACCAGATTTGCCAGAAGTTTGTTGTTCTACCATCTGGGCTGCTTTTATTTATCCAGCTGTATTTCTTGGGCTTTGCATTTTTAATTGGCACATCATTCAAGAGGAGCAACATTGTTTTAACCTCTCCAGTTCCTCTCAACGAAGGCAGGTCCATGAAGCATGGGAGATCCCCGACAACAATGATTTCCGTTTCATCAAGGGGATGTCAGCAAAAGGGTCTTCTTGATATACTTCCCCTGTCGCCCTTCATTATTTCAAGGCTGCTCTTCGTGGCAAACTCACACAAGGATCGGCAAAGGGATGCTGGGGAGAACAACGGAGAACAAAGTGCTGCTTCAAATAGCACAGGCTGGTGAAACCCACTCCCAGGTGGATTTGCTCTTTCCAAGGGGCTCAGGCTTGCTACTGGAATTTGCAGCTGGGCAATCCATCCCCAAGAAACCGAGAGGCTGCCAGGTGCCAGTGCAGTTTGCAAGCTTAGGGCTGGGGAGAACACTGACTGTAGGAAAGCTCATGCTTGACTGATTCACCTCTCAGCACTGCCAGCCTTCCCAGTTCTGGGCCCAATTCAAAGCACCAATACTTAGCTTCACAGGCAAACAGCTGAGAACCCAAACATCCAAAGCAGCACCTCTTCCCGCATCAGCCTGACTGTGTTTTTGAGACCTGAAGCCCTTCTCCAAGCGCCTTTCCCATCTGAAACGTGCTACTTTCCAAACAAAAGGTGTTTAGCTTCCATTGCCATGAGCACTCACCCTCTGTTAGAGGGAGCGATGTGAAAAGAAATTGCTTCTCATTCTGTCATGATGGTATTGTTCTCCTGTCAGACTCTGTGAAACAATCATGTAACGCAGAGATAAATACCATATCACATAACATGTTTGTAAAGCATGCACACAAGACCAAGTGGCACGTGATAACGGCTCTTTTTGTCCCTGCGCTTCACCTTCCTTTAAAAGAGGATGATGTTTTGGATTTCGGATCCTCGATGCCCCTGCCAGCATGGAAATTGGCCAGGAACGCTGAGAACAGAAGTTCAGAGCAACTGAAGATCTACTTTTCTCAAGCATGGTGGGCGCCTTCTAGGGACCACATTGTTCCCTGCAATCATACCAGAGAAGACATCCCTTCCAGCCCCCACACTGCTGCACCACCAAACTTACCACTGAAATTCGATGATGCGGTAGCAACTCCCCTGCCACAATTTTCTCCAATGCATTCCCTGTGTACCCTGTTTGAAGCAAAATAGCAATTTCTGCTGCTGCTGCTTCCGCTCTGATGCCAAATACATCCCTTCCACCCCTATCCAAGGTCATGGTGCCTATGCTGGCCCAACTATTTTGGTTCTTGAGACTGAAAATCCTGCAAGCACCTCTCCCTGGGCATCAAAAGACAATAAAAAGAAAGAGAATGAAATCATACTGTCTGTGGCTTTTTTATGGCACAGCTTCATCACTAGTATCCAGCCAAACCCTTGAATCTGGAGTAAAGCGCAATTACAAGAGACCGTGGATATATGTTGCTAAAGAAAGAAAGAAAACATCCTGAACGTGTGTTTGTGGAAGGTGAAAACACCTCTGTGTGGAGGACAAATGGACGATCTGACACATCCTTACACTCCGGCTTAGCAAATTATTCTCTGTCTCTGCTTATGGCACTTTTTAATACAGTGAACCAGATGATGGTATCAGGTGGGGGGGACAGTGAGGCAGACTGAACTACTGGTGACAGCAAACAAATGCTGTTCCTTCTGAAGTAGGAGTCTCATAAACCTCAGTGGTTTTGCATTCCTTCCTGCAGAGCTGCAACAGAAAATCAAAATGCCCTTCTGCAGTTGTTTTAGCATCTATTTAGGTCTGTAGCAGTGAGCTTTGGTCAAATTATTAAGCCATGATATTTATGGGGTTACGCATTCTTCCATCTTTGCCATAACTGTCAAATCAATCTGATTAAAAGTGCTCCCATCTGGTTCTCATGAAAATAAATTATCAAAATAATCTGCTGCTTTTTCTTCTCCCTTTATTGAAAGCTGGTTTTTATGGCTGTTGAATGTTTCACCCTCTATTTAACAAAATGGACAATGGAGATTGCAGCGATATTATTTTTTGTAAATAAATAATGCAAAACAAATCACAGCAGAGTGGTTTGTAATAAGGTTCAATGCATTTAGAGATAAAAACCCAAGAGTGCCATACTGAGAATTGGTGCTCATGGTGGAGGCTAAGAGGATGGCAGTTTGAGCAAACACTTCATTAGGAATGAATAACGAATGAGATCTAATGAGAGGGAAATTGCTGCTTGAGAAGGACACTGAGCTGAACTGCCAGTGGTTCACGACTGGCTCACAAAGGGGGGGTTGGGTCAGTAGTCCTTCGTGCCACCAATGCACAGATGCTTTGTCCTAACATCCAAGGAGAGGGAAATGAAAAGCCCTCCTTCACTTAGCCACTCCTGTCATTCAGGGTCTTTGACTTTGGTGAACGGAGAATCGTGGGTGGTGATTCATGCTAACAATCATCCTCTTGTTCACACATCAAAGAACGTTTCCCTTCAATATGGTTGTAGTGCGGCTGGCTAGAACTCCCTGTAAGCCTCCACGGCATACTTTGCCTCTTAGCCTGCCCCAACCTGGTGCCCTCCAGATGTACTGAACTGCAATTCCTCTTCTCCTCGGCCAGCAAAGCCATTCCCAGCTGATTGGGGATAGCAGGGCTTATAGCCTGACACATCTGAAGTGCACTGGATGTGTGCATTTGGAAAAGTCTGTGACCCAAAGGGTAGAGATGTGTGACTCTTTCTGATTTCTCCAGTGCTGTGGGATTTTTCCTATGCTCCCAGCCAGTGGCATCTCATGTGCAAGACTTAGCTGTGGTCAATATCTTGGTCCGTTTGCTGTTGCTTGCTGAAAGAACTGACTGGCCACAGCTTATCATGCCGGGTTGTTCCTTAATTATGGCACAGGGAAGCCAACGCTGGGATGCACTCCCCAAGGAGAATCACCTGGAGCCTTCCTTACTTTCTTTTTGGTGCCAGGTGAAGACCTTTCTTTAAAAAAAATAAAAAATAATAATAACTAATTGCCATAGATCTTTGCTTTGTATGTTTTGCTGCATGTTATTGTTGTTTTTAATGTGTTATGGTCTTTATTATGTTTTTATTGTGTTTTTATCTCATGTTGTGAGCAGCCAAGAGGTGCTGTGGCCCAATTGGACAGCATACAAATGTTTTAAATAAACAAACAAACAAACATTGACATATTTTGACTTCATTAACATGCTGCAAAGTGTATATGTATAATTAAAAAGCTTCAAGCACCCTTTTGTAACATGACAGAGACCTCAACACATATCTACATATATTTGTTTGTAAAAGTACAAACATGCAGACATATGCAGCTAGCATGCACATCCTTTTGCTAGTGAAGCAAATTTTTATTATCTTTTCTCTAAATTTCATAAACTTGCTTTTGCAAAAAAAAAAAAAAAATGAAATGAAGAAAACTTTAAACAAGCTGTAGACACAGAGTACAGTGCCTCAACAGAATTCTAGCAAATGCCCAACAGATGCTCATTATTGCAAAAGCAACAGCAAATCTACCAGCCAACATTTCTGTTGCTTCAAAAACTTAGGGACGCGAAGTCAAAAGCTGTGACAAGAATAGCGTGGAGCTGCCTACAAAGAAAAGGCCGCACTGCTCAGACCAGATTGCAAATGGCTCCTGTGTGATTAAGATAAAGCAAAAGTGTGCCAAAATCAACAAAGTCAACAAATTTCTGTCTATTTGCACCGGGTCCTTCGAAATGGTCAGTCCTTGGGCAAGGACCATTATTTTCCTCTAAGTTACTTCCCATACCAGCCAAAGGTGTTCGGCTTACTTCTGTGGCTGGCTTTCGAGAAAGCAGGGAGTCGCACATCAGCTCTGCACGGCACAAACAGTGCCGCTGCTGGAGTGTTGGGCCCTTTGACACCCGTGAAGCCTGCCCAGTGCCTACCTAGACACCTTCTGGAGCGGACCCTGCGCCAGTCTTTGTTTATTCCTGCTGCAATCCCTCCATAACACCAACCGAGAAGTATCTCATCAGGCTAGCTAGAGGCTAGTAGTAAAGCTGTGTATGCGGCTGCTGGTTTAAATACACTGCCACCATGTTGCACGATGTGGCAGGGAATCATTGAAATAGTCCCCATCCGCCACCACACATGCAGCTTTGGGTACCAAGATCACAGAACCATAAAGGCAGCACCATGGACAGGGGCCATCTAAAAAGTACTGAACACATATGCGCATGGACACACACACACACACACACACACACACACACACTGTGCTCCCCCAGCAGTGGGATATGTTGTCTTTGCTTCCCCCAAACTGATTCAGCTTCCAGCAGGGTAACTATGGAACTACTTCAGGCTTTGGGTGCTTGGGGGATGTTTAAAGCCTGACTCTCGGATACATTCAACATGAAGTTGCCTCCAAAGCAGTCTGTTTTAGCTTTCCAAGGCTGAGCTAAATGTTCTTAAGTCAGAAATGTTGACTTGAATTCGATAGGGATGTAAGCAGGGAAAGGGGAATGAGGCTATCGTCAAAGGACCTTTTTTCACCGCCGCCAGTTTTGCAACAATGACGACACTGACAGTGCTGTATTTCAAGCACATTGTTCAAAGACTCACTGAAAGGACTATCATGCCAGGGGACACTGAAAGCAGAAGAAGTGGAAGACCAGAGAGGAGGCGGGCCGACTCCTTAAAGGAAGCCACAGCACAGCCCTGAGTCTGCAAGAGCTGAGCAGGGCTATCAAAGGTGGGACACACACGCACAGGGTCACCATAACTCAGAGCCCACTTGACAGCACCTCAGAGCAACACCTTCTGCAAATCATCGACAACAAGATTTTCCTGGGAACTGCAGATAGGTAGTATGTGCCATTTTTATTATGTAGAAGCCCAAAACCGTTCTAGGAAAAACTGGTGGCACTACCTCTCCTAAATTTTCCAGCCACCACACTTTCACCCCTGTTGGCTGAGTGCGACACCTTTCCCATCTTTCATCGCCTCCTTTGCTAACCAGAAAAGTATGTGTGTATGGCAAGCTTTGTTTTCCAGAGGTTCTGTTGGAGTTATTTTTGTGTGCCTCCTAATAAACTACTACATCCTGGGGGATCAAGGAAGCAGCAAAAGGAGAGCGCACCCATGTCTCCTAAAACAGGAGAGAAAATATTTGCAGGTGTGTGAAAAAAATGCTTTTATTATGCTCAACTTTTTGTGTTTTGGAGGGAGAACATCAGGGAATATTTCCTCTTCTGCTTGGGGACTGTGGAAGAATAATCAGATGTCAGCTGAAATCCCCGGTGAGGAATCTGGTCCCCCATTAAACGGCCGCCTGAAGGTAACCCCAAAAGGTTCCCAGGACACATCAGAGCAGATGACATGGTTACGATCAGTGCCGCACCGTGCTGCACCCAGGTGCATCCTTGACCCAAGATCAATATCTAGCACCATTTGCTTCGAGGCCTGTGGCTCATGTGGCCCTTGCTTTGATGCGCATGCCTAGACATTTGCTGCCCGGCCCTCCTTCCGCAGCGCTCATTAGTCATTTGAAGCCCTGTGTCAGACCCATTCATCATAATGCAGCCATTGCCATGACTGAACCTGCTTTGGAGACGAGAGTTATTGGACCTTCAGTCTGAATGTTCAGAAAAGCTGATGCAATGCTGAGGGATTACCCATTCCTGGGACGCATCCAACATTAAAAATAAAGGCACATTTTGTGGCTGTGAGGTACGCACTGTTCAGTCCTGGTTCGGCTTGTTCAGAGTGCCGAGACTCGAGCATGATAATGAGGTCCCATTTCAAAAGGTTTGCCCAAGTGGCATCCTCACATTTCCTATTGGCCTCTCCTTCTGGACCGCCAAGTCGCTCTGCTTTGCCAGGGACAGATGACTTCGGAGTGAGCCATGCCGCCGCTTCAGAGAAATCTGCACTGAACTTTGCATGGAAAATGAAGGAGCGTAGAAACAGACTCACGGGGCTGGCACCCCCACAGCAAATGTTTTCGCATGCGGGCCCTAAGGCGGTTTTGAATGCTCAGAGGTCCGTGTCCTATAAAGAATGCAGTGGTGCCAGATGCCGATACGAGCGCAAAGTGTTCCACAAGTTGTTTGGAATGCAGTCATGCCCTGGGCCCTTGAACACTCAAAACACATGTGAGCAGCAATCCCGTCTCTGGGAACAGCACAAACATGGCAACAGCAGCAGGCTTCAGTGCAACGCTGCGTCGGCAAAGGGTCGCTTGCCTGCTGCTCCGCACAACGTCTGGTGGGGCTGAGTGAGCATTCGCGGGACCCACGACCGAGGCTTTCATTTCGCACTATGGCGATGATTTGTCTGCTTTAAATGCTTAGATTTCTGGCTGGTGGGAGGCCCCCAAGAGGGCAGCCAGGAAGGGAGAAGGAATACATGACAACACATCAGATTCCCTTAAGGGGCAGCAGAGACTTATGAAGCCTGTGGGAGCTGGGGGCTTTGTTTGGGGCCACTGCTCTACCATCCTTTCCCTCTCCGGAAACAGCCCCCATTTGCTTTGGACTTTAAAAGTGATCAGCCCTTTTGAAAAAGCAGTGAATGAAAACTTCTCTTCCCTACTCTTACCTGCATCCTGCCTTGGCAGCCAAAATGATATGCTTCCCTCTAACACATTTCCCTGGCTAGAAAGGACTCCTTTCACCTGGTGATAGAAAAGTCCCAGGTAGCCCCAGCCACATGCTGAGGGCGGTGCCTTGATCATGCGGTGCTTTCCAGGAGACTGTTTGGGCTCAGTTCAGGGCTGTGCCACTTGCCTTAGTGGCCGTGCCATCCAGAGATCCGCCACTGAGGAGCAGGGAGTCTGCTCGCACATTTGTTCCTGATCCAGTCCCTATGCCTCCTGCACCTGCAACCAAGAGCTGTGATGGCTGCTTGCAAAATTGCAACTCCCAGGCCAACCGCAGACCTTGCTGGGGGGAGGCAAACCACGCAGAATGGGTGCTGATATCCAGAGCAGGTGGGCAGGGTAGTCAGGGGAGGCACTGCAGCAATTCTGCATCAGGACTTCTACTTAGAGCCCAGGAGTGGGCCAGAGGGTCTGCACTGGGTCTGCTCTGAGGCCCTGAGCACAGAAGCCATGGGCTCTCAGGGCAGACCGCGACTGAGCAGTGCATGAAACCAGAAAGCTGCCACTGACTCAACCTTCTCTGTCTCTTCCCATGCAACGTGAGCAACAAAGGGCAGATTCTGCTAGGCATGTGGACTAGCAAAGATTAAAATGCTGCTCGCACTTCCAAATGTAGGGGAGGACACAGCTGGGATTTCAGTGCGTGTCAGTGAAGACCCACGGCAGTGCCGGTGTAGAAGCACTGTGTATTCCAAGTGGTGCCACAAGAGGCATCCTCCATTGAATGACAGAAACATAGAAACAGAGTGAGTCAGAAGGGATCTCCTGGGCCATCTAGTCTGACCCCCCTCCCCCAGCTTCACTCATGATGTGGTTTCCATGTGCATGTCCAAAGCATGAGTGGTGCTTAATACTGGGCTGAACATTAAGACGGGATTAATGCAGTCACTGTATGTCAGACTAACATGCCCGCCTTCAATGACCTACAGAATGTACAGATCAGTATACAAAGCCCTATATGCCTGGGCAGAAACAGATGGGCTTGTTAATATGGCCAGATGCATCTACAGAAACATCCGAAGCAAAGACAGACTGCCCTTTCAGAGTCTGGAAAGCTTCTCTGTGTCCTTTCTGCACATTAGTATGAAAGTATATGTGTAAGTATACATAAGTATGGTTTTGGAGCGAAGATATAGATCTGCTAAATCAGATGTATAGGTCATGGTACGTACATGGATAATGATGTCTCCATGTTTAAAGCATAGGAAGACTACTTCATGTGCCCTCGTATTGGTCCATGAGCAATGGAAATGGGAAAACATTATGGGGAGGTTTAAGGAGGATCTCCACTATATGACATGGAAACACCTGCATTACAAGCGTTTGTTTTACTGTTTCTTAAGAATGATGATGCATGTATTGAACAGGTGAGCGAGGGAATTATGCAACAACAGAAGTACTTAAAACAAACACCAAAAAACAAACCACCCAACCCTGATGTCCAACACAGCTACAACTGCTTTTTATGTAAGGGACATATGGCACCACACGTAATCGCCTCTCTCTTATTTATGCAGCAAAGCCCACTGAACTCAGTAAGGACTCTTCCTTGGTCTCCAAGGGCCAGATAAATTCTCAGCACACCATTTTCTTTAGACTTGTGGGTGAGAAGATTACATGCACTCGAGACTGTCACAACCGGCCACATTGCATTTTCAGAGATTGGCTTTAATGGGAGACTTTGGGCACAATTACGTTGCTCAGCTAAAAGTTTTCAGCTTGCCTTAATAGATGTGCCATTCAGATCATTATTAACATTTTAGCAGAGAGGGCTTATTAAGAGGAAGGCACCCTGGGGTGCTACCATAGTGTAAGGAGAAAGGGTAGCTAATTAAATCATGTTCACACTTTGCCAGATGGCTTCAGTGTCATTCCCACGTCATGCCAAAGCCAAATGTGTTGTGGCGGATTCTGTTTCGTTACTTGAAATGCTGCTCATACTACCTTGGATCTAACACAAGTGAAATGCCTGTTTTGGAAGAGGTGGAAGAGGGCATTCTGGATCACGTTCTGATGCCAGATTTTAAACTGTACTAGAGTGCTTAGCAAATCATCCCAAATGAATGAGCACCTATTTGCAAACTAATAATAAGGTGTCTATTGACGAATTGCCAAAGCAGAGGAACTGCAGCACCAAAACAAAAAAACCCCTCTGGTTTGCATAATATTTACATGTATTAATTTACATGTATAGTTGAAATAGTTATTAAGATGTAAATGGGAATACAGTGCAGCTCACCCTGGTGTGGCAGACAGTGACCAGGTGCGTTTTGCTTTGCTCTGCCTTGTCCAGGTGTAGGTGATGGGCAACTTCAGGACCTTTGTCCAGGTCTTCCTTTTTTGAGCCAGGCCCTTAAAATAAAGGATGCGTTCAAAATATAGAACAGTTCATGACCAGCCCTTCAAATAGAGGACTGTTTTCGGTAAAATAGGACACATGGACATTCTAGGATCTTACCTTAAAAGAGAGTTTAATATTGCAAATAAATACTTTAAACTTGCATCATATCCCTTTGTGTTCTATAGCAGGTTGTAATTTCAAACTAGCAAATTTGTAGGCAGCATCAAAACAGAGTTCTTTCTTTACTTTAAAATGTTTTTATAGAGCCCTTCACTAAATCGGATTTCACTCTGGCATACAATACAATACAATACAATACAATACAATACAATACAATACAATACAATAGTAAGAGCCATATCATAAGGAGGAGAAGTAACTAAAAACCACAAAACAAGACAGAGCATTGCATACAGTTTAAAATACCAGATTCAATAAATAAAATAATCAGTCTAAAATGTGAAATCTTGTAAGGTTGAAGACATGCATGGAAAGAGCATTCCAAAGCTGGGGTGCCACTATCGAAAAGGCTCTCTTTACATAGCACTTTTCTGATGACAAGCGTACATGGATGCGGACCTTTCTGGCAGATGCATTCAGTCTTCAAGGGCAATCCCAGCTATACCTGTCACAGTATTTCAACCAGAAGATTTCCAAGGCCACTGGGATCAAACTATCCTTTCCAGGTGTAGCTGCAACTGGCAAATCAGGGAAAGCTGGTAAGATGTACTTGACCTCACTTAGGCCACCTGGGCCTTCAGTGGCAAAGCTCCATCCACTTGGGAGGCGCACTCCTGAGCAGTGAACCTGCCCTTTTAGGGAAGGGAGAGGAATACTCTTTGAAGAGGGACCTGAGAGTCATCCTGTCAGTGGCCCAGACTCCACTGAGTTGACACAAAGGAAGGAAGTCCCCTCCCTGATGGCCGCTACAGATTATGAAGGAGCGTGGGGAGGCATTCTTCAATCCTTACCAACAATGGGCCATCTCCTGAGTATTATTTGGGCTTAAAAACTGAGTTCTCAGGTGGAGAGAGCTGGTAATGGTGTCACTGAAAGGTTATGGCTGGGAATGCCACTGAAATTTGAAATTAGGTGGGTGGCTGGGGTGTCCATAATCTTTTATGGCCACAATGGCACAATATACCAGCCCAGGACAGCTAGCTAACTAGATTTGGTGCTTATGTTATCGAGCCACAAGTGACTACAAAGGCCTGCACAGTTGGTCTGACGAAAACATCTCAGCTCGACCTTTTGGGGATATATTCTGATGCTGGGCAGCTTAACCCTTTAGTTCCTGGAGTGCTCATGCTCATGGCATGGTGCCACTTAACCCTTCTGTTACTGCTTTCCAAAACAATCCTTGTAAAAATTTTGGTCTGAAGTGCTTTCACGAGTTATGATGTTTGAAAAAACAGCCGCATAGGTTAGTATTCACCGTGTAACCAGTGTTTCTTTTCAGTAATGGCTGCATTTTCTTTCTGTATCCAGTGAATCTACCAGGCTCTTGAACAGGGTTTTGGTTTGCTTGTTTGTTTCCTAGTTTGGTAAGCAAAGGGTGGGTGGCACTGCAAGGAAAGCTAATGCGAGGAGGAAGAGGTCAGGAGAGGAGCAGAGCAGCCAGGATGGCTGGCAAGCAAGGAGGACATCTGGGCTTCAGCAGATGGAGGGGCCTCCTCCGCAGCTCTTATTCTCAGAGCTCCACACCAGCTGTAGGATAAACAGTAGAGCATGTAAAAACCGCCAATCAGAGGCCGTGATGCATGACCTCTTGTCACATCGCAAGATGCCACGCTACTGTTCCCAAGGTGCACTTTGTCGACGCACATGCGCAACAATTAGTCTATGCACAAAGTGACCTTGGAACAAAGGAGAACGTTCATCTGGGACTCAGTGCAGGAATTTGTAACTCGATGAGCACATTATGATCTCTCTGGGGTAGCTCTGACCATCAGTATGCTTAACAAAGCCACGCTACTGGACACAGGAGGTTTCTCTGGTGATACATGTTCTGCTTATACAAATAAATTTATCATATTCTTTATATGAGTGCCGAGTTCTTCCTTCTTAGGGTCCCCTGTACCCTAAGGTTATAAATCTCTGTTTTCATGCTTTAGCGACATATTCCAAACCGCATATAGAAACATAGAAACAGAGCGAGTCAGAAGGGACCTCCTGGGCCATCTAGTCTGACCTCTGGCACCAGCCAGCTCTGCTCACGACATGCCCACCATGTGGACGTCCAGCCTATCCTTGAACACCCGCACCGATGGGGCCTCAACGACCTCTCGTGGAAGCCCATTCCACACCCTCGGGGTCCTGACTGTCAGGAAGTGCTTCCTGGCATCTAAACGAAACCTTGGCTCCCTGAGCTTTGCTCCGTTGGAGTGCGTCCTGCCTTCCTCTGCAGGGGAGAACAGGTCTCTACCCATCTCCATGTGACATCCCCTCACATACCTGTATGTCGCCAACAGATCCCCTCAGAGTCTCCTCTTCTCCAGGCTGAAGAGACCCAGTTCCCTCAGTCTCGCCTCATACGGCATCCCCTGCAAACCGGCCACCAACCTTGTGGCCCTACGCTGCACTGACTCCAACCTGGCTATATCCTTTCTGTAATGAGGGGTCCAAAACTGAGCACAATACTCCAGTTGCGGGCGCACCAGGGTCGTATAGAGTGGTAGTAATACCTCTCTTGATCTAGAAGCCACACTTCTGGCTATGCAACCAAGGGTGGCTTTCGCCCTCTTGACCACCGCATCACACTGCTGACTCATGTTTAGCCTGCAGTCAACCAGTACCCTGAGGTCCCTTTCTCAAGTGCTGTTCTCCAACCACTTGTCCCCTAACTTGTACTTATGACAGCTATTCCTATGCCCCAAGTGCAAGACCTTGCACTTATCCACATTGAACACCAGCCTGTTGTCTCCTGCCCACTTCCATAGTCTGTCCAGATCCTTTTGGATCTGGAGTACCTGCTCCTCAGTTGTGGCCACTGCTCCAGTTTTAGTGTTGTCTGCGAATTTGATCAGCAGACTGTTCACGCCTTCTTCCATGTCATTAATGAAAAGACTAAACAGGATCGGCCCCAGGACAGAGCTGGGGGACCCCGCTTGTCACTGGCCACCCCAATGATTCCCCACTAATGGTTACCTTCTGCTTTCGGTCAGTCAACCATGCCCTAATCCACCGGACAGTGCTTTGGTGTATCCCAAAACTCCTCAGTTTCTCCACCAGGATATCATGGGGCACTTTGTCAAAGGCCTTGCTGAAATCCAGGTATACCACATCCACTTCATCCCCTCTATCTAGCCATCTCGAAACCTTGTCATAGAATTCCACAAGGTTTGTCTGGCAGGACCTGTTTTTGCGGAAGCTGTGTTGTGTGGCTGTCAGCCTCCCTTCCCTATCTAGCATCACTAGATCTCTCTCTATTATGAGCCTTTCCATTGTTTTTCCTACAATGGATGTAAGGCTAACAGGTCTATAATTCCCCATGTCCCTTCTACTACCTTTTTTGAAAATTGGGACCACTGATGCCACCCTCCAGTCCTCTGGAACTTCACCCATTCTCCATGAGGCCTCAAAAATGGAGGCCAGCGGGCATGAGAGAACCCCTGCCAATTCTCTGAGTACTCTCGGGTGTAACCCATCAGGGCCTGGCGCCTTTGTAATGTCCAATGCCCTGAGGAGCCCTTCGACTTCAAGGGGGGGGTGACTCTAATCTGTGCCCCTAAGTCCCCAGCCTCATCTAATCTCCTATGCGGATATCCCCCGTCCTGCTTTGGGGAGAACACAGAGGCAAAATAGTCATTTAGCATCCGTGCCTGTTCCCTCATATCAGTCACTGGATCTCCTTCCTCCTTATTTAGTGGTCCTACCACTTGTCTCCCCTTCCTCTTCCTATTTACATGCTGAAAGAAGCCCTTTTTGTTGCTCTTGATATTCTTGGCAAGTCTCAGCTCGTAATCAGCCTTAGCCTTGTGAAGAATCCTTCTGCAACGGGCCTCCTCCTCCCAGTATACCCTTTTTCTATTTGCCCCAGTACCCATTTCCTACAGAGGTTCCTCTTTCATCTAATCCCTCTAACCACCTCCTTTCGCATCCATGGCGGCACTCTCCTCTGCCTCCCACCTTACTGACTAGAGGTATCGTCAAGGCTTGCGCCTCCAAAACCTCCCTTTTGAGTGCTATCCACCCCTCCTCAACTTGCTTACCTTCCAGTAACCTATCCCAGGAGACTTTCCCCAGTCTGGCCTTCAGTTGGCCAAAGTTGGCCCTCTTGAAGTCCCAGCTTCTAGTGCTCGACCTGCTGCACGTCCCCAGTCCCCTGATCTCAAAGCAAAGGATGATCACTCGCATCCAGAGCTCCCCTAATCTGTACTTCATCTATCAGCTCCTCCCTATTGGTCAAGACCAAGTCAAGGATGTTTCCCCCTCTCGTCGCCTCTTGGACCCTCTGTGTGAAAAACCCTCCCTCTATATCTTCTAGGAAACAATGTGACCTGGCTGTCACTGCCGAGTGAGTCTCCCAAGTAATATCCAGGAGACTGAAATCTCCCATAATTACTGTGTCTCTCCCCTGAGATATCCTTAGAATCTGGCCTGTCAGAACATCATCCAGGGTCTCAAGTTGACCTGGAGGGCGATAACATACCCCCACTGTCAGGTTTCTTTCCCTGTCAAAACCCCTAAGTTTCACCCAGACTGCCTCTACCGAATCCCCATCTGTGCTGCATCCTATCTCACTGCATCCTATCCCTTCCCTGACGTATAAAGCCACGCCCCCACCCCTCTTTCCCTTCCTGTCCTTTCTAAAAAGGTGATACCCCTCTATGTTCACATTCCAGACTTGCCTTTCATCCCACCAAGTTTCTGTGATTCCCACCAGGTCATACCCTCCTATTCCCAGGAGAGCTTCAAGCTCTTCCTGCTTATTACCCATGCTCCTAGCATTGGTGTACATGCACCTCAACTCCTTCCCACCACTTCCCTTCCTTGGAGTTCCCAGCCTCCTCCTTCCTCCCATCCTCCCTGATACCTGGCTCCTCTCTGTAGGAGTCCTATCAGTCCCTGCAGTACCTCTAAAACCCTGCTCCTCGAGCCCTGATCCTCTCCCCACACTTGTCCAGTGCAGACATGTTTCTGGGGGGCCTGAACCCCCCCCCCAGCTCAGTTTAAAGTCTTCCAGACAAAGCTCGCTAGAGCATCTCCAAAGGACCTTTTCCCCATCCTCGTGAGGTGTAACCCGTCCCTTGCCAGAAGTCCATTGGCAAGAAACTGAGTGCCGTGGTTGAGGAACCCGAAGCGTTCCTTCTGGTGCCACCCCCTAAGCCAGTCGTTCACCTCGGAGACCCTCCTGTCCCTTCCTGGCCCAAATCCCCAGACTGGTAAGATTGACGAGAAGGCTACTTGGGCCTTCAGCTCCCTGAGTTTCTTCCCCAAGGTCTTGAAGTCTCGGGTGATCCCGACCACACTTTGCCTGGCCACGTCGTTTGTGCCCACATGGATCACCAGGAGCGGCTGGTGACCCCCGGAGCAAACAAGACGCTCCACTCTGTCCTTCACATGCTGGATGCGTGAGCCCAGCAGGCAGCAAACCTCCCTTGTCTCCAGGTTGGGGCGGCACACCGCCCGCTCAGTGCCCCTCAGCAGGGAGTCCCCAGCAACAATCACCCGCTGCCATACCTTCCCGGTGCTGGTGGGCGGCCGTGCCCTGGCCCTCGCCTCTCCTGCAGCGGCCCCCTTGCCGCCTGACGTCCCAGACTGGGGGTGCTGCTGGTCCCCCGAGGCCTCATCAGCCCCAGCCTCCCCAAGTGGAGAGAACCTGTTTCCCAGCTCCAGATTGGTGCCAGGAGAAGGAGGAGGCCATGCTGGCCTCCTCCTCCTGTGGGTGACATACCTCCATGTCTCCGCAGCTGCTCCTCCCAGAGGGGGGCTGCTCCTGGGGGGCCTGGAGAGCTCTCTCGGCCCTCAGGCACCTCACCTCCTCCTCTAGCAGGGTCACCAACTTGCAGCGAGGGCAAGTGTATCCCTGCCTCTCCTGGGGGAGAAGGGCGAACATGTCGCAGCTGTCACAACGGACAGCAACACCCGTGACTCCCGCCAAGGCCATCTCCTGGTCTGCCATCGGTATCCCTTCCGAGACCTTACCTTGCTCCCCTGCCTTGTTTGTCCTGCAGTTCCTCTCACCCAGTTCTCCCAGACAAAAACCCACTCACACACACACACACGGATAAAATAAACTTAAATTCATAAAATAAACTTAAATTTAAATTGGAGGAAATACAAAGCACAGCACAGAACAGCACCAAAAAAAAAAAAAAAACCAAAGAAAGAAGAAAAGAAAGAAGGAAGGAAAGGAAAGGAAAACAAAGCCAAAAATAAAAAAACCTCTGCGTCCCAGGGAAGGGAGTCCCTGGACAGCCCAGGCCACAGCTAAGGGACGCAGACAAGGGACGACGCCCTTGTTGCGTTGCCCTTAACGCGCATCCGTTGGCGCCGCCGACGGCTGAGCTTGGCCTTATCAGTCCCTCTGGCCGGTGGCCCTGCCTGTCTGCTTCTTCCTGGCTCCTCTAGCCTCTCTGGCTGCGCCCCTTCCTCTCCGCTGCTCCTGGCCCTCTGCTCCCCTGCCCAGCTCCTACCTTGCCTTCGCCAGTCCCCTGGCCACCCGGCACTCTCTCCCAGCCTGTGCCTCTGCTGCTCTGCTGCTCTGCTGCTCTGCGAAGAGGCCAGAGCCAAAATAATAAAATCAATCTGGGTATTTTTCTTAAGCTTTCCCACAACTGTTCTTGGACTGGAGTTTTGTCAATGATTGAATATCCAACAGCCCAAAAGGAGCTGCATGTTTAGCACAGAGACACAATCCAAAATGGTGCCAGTTCTGAAATGCCCGGCCATGGCTAATTTATCCTGAGCACTCATACCCTCAGTCCAGTCCAATGTCTTGTAACAGCTCTTTCTCCAATCCCACTTTCCTCAATTTTATTTATTTTGTTATTAAATGTATATTCCACTAATCAATAGTCCAGCAGGACTCTCAATAGCAGCCTTTTCCAACCAGGTGTTCTCGGGTGTGTTGGACTTCTTCATGCATCATCCCAGCTGGTTGGTGGATGATGGAAATTGTAGTTTTGAGTGATTTCCTCTCCCCAGCACTGCTGCCACCTGCAGAGAAACTGCTGTTCCCCGAGCAAACCCACCTAGGAAGCTTCTTATTTATACCAAATGCTTCTATTTGCAGGCTTTTCTCTGCTGCTTTGCCTGCTCTGAACCTGCATATGGAACCCATTTTCTTTCCAAGCCCTCGCCATTATCTTCCTGTTCTCGGATGGAAAGCCTCATGGCTCCACTCTCCCACAGCAGCAAATGCCACGGCAGGAGAGCAACCCAGGGGACTCTCCGTCTAGGGAAACCACCCACCCTCTGGCTCAAAACACTTCAAGTGATGCATAAAGATGATAAGAAATGGTTGCTGCTGACGTTCGTGTTTTGCTTTATGTTCATTTTTTCTGAAGGGCTTCATTTACTGCCAGACTCTTCGGAGCCTGTGGATTTTTTCTCTCACTGTAGCAACAGCTTGCTCTCAAGAAAAGACTTTGCTCATCAGTTCAAGAGAAAACCTCTTAGAAGAGAGGGCTCCCGGGTCGCAGGCCTTTAGAGAGCAGTCAGCATTATTGTCTCGTGTTGAAGCAGCGGTGGGGGGGCAGAAACAGAAAACAGGAAAGTCCCAACATCATCACTGACTGTTCTTGAAGCTGCTGTACATCCATGAACGTACATAAATAAAACGCTATGTTAGCATCAATTTACAGGACAAATGAAGGGCCCGAACCCTCCATCTTGTGCGTGAATTGATGTGACTAGCAGCAGAGTCTGCTACTGCAGTGTTGGCCTGTGATGGAGCCAACACAATAAGGACTCAAATGTGCCAAAACTGGGAATGCAATGTGGGGGAACTAAAGGCATGTGCAAAGAAATGCAAGCAGATGGTTCCTGTGGATAATAAAGCCCTAAACAGCTTGGGGCCGGGGTATCTAAAGGAGAGTCTATAGCTGGGGGTCAGACTAGATGGCCCAGGAGGCTCCTTCTGATTCACTCTGTTTCTGTGTTTCCCACATGTGCCTGCCTGGCCCCTTAGGTCATTATCAGAAGCCCTTCTGAAGAGTCCCCTCCTCAGAAAATAAGGGGGTTGGCTACAAGAAGAAGGGCCTTTTCAGCAGTGGCACCCCGACTTTCAAATCAGCTCTGCAGAGAGGTTTGCCTGGCACCTTCTTTGTATTCTTTTTAGTGCCAAACAAAACCCTTTTTATTTTCCCTGTATTTTAACTGTTAGAATGATTTTAATAGTTTTAATATTTTATACTTGGTTGTCAATTGTTGCTGTCCCTTTTATGCTGATCTAAGGTCCTGTGGAGTTTTATACTAGTGTGGTTTTACTTTTTGGATTGTTAGATTTTATTCTATTTTTACATCCATATTTTTATTGTATATTGCTATTTTACTGTATTCTTTTAAACTCTAACCCTCCCAGGGAGCCTTATGGCTGATGAAAGTCAAATAAATAAATAAATAAATAAATAAATATTTTGAGAGGTTGCTCTCATTTTGTAGCTGAAGAACACAGAGCTTCCACCCACCCATCCCCATCAAAAATGCAATTAGCCAGACTGTTTGAATCCCTAACACAGGATTCTTAAACAGAAATAACAGTTCAGTAATAAGGGGAATCATGCCTCAAATCCTATGCAGAGTGCAAAAAGTAGTGCCTTTGAGCAACTGCAACCGCAACCTTTCCACCTATTGAATGAATGGGGGGCGGAGCATGAAGGCAGAGTCTCCGCCCACTGTCTGCATGCAGCTTTCAACTTCCTTGCCAGGGGCCCATTTTGGTGCTTGGGCTCAAAATGCTCCCCCCATCCCTGGCTGTCCCTGTTTTAACAGAATCCAGAGAGCCAGAAGTTAGGCTACTCCAGATTCCCATTGCCGGAAGGCATCATTCCTGGGTATTCCATCCACTGATAATCACAAGCAGAATCTAAACTCTCAAATGTAAATTGAGGACTTTTGCAAGAGTTTCCTTTTCTGCAGTGTTGCACTAGTTTCCCTCCAACTGCAGTGTTAGCGTGATGGTGACAGGCAGCTGTCCCTGTGGCGGCACGTCCCACTTGCTGGGTTGGAACCCTCGTCCGCTTTTGCTTCCACGATCCATCGCTTTTATCCCTGTTTGCATTGTGATGTATTACTGTGCTTTCTGCAGATACACGGGAGAGCCATGAGGATGTCTACGAAATGTTTTCTGAAGCTAGACACCCCAATATAGGATAGTTGTTTGTTTGTTTGTTTATTGTTCTTACCCCACCTTTCCACCTAAGAAATGGTACTCAGAATTAACACCACCACTACCAAACCCCCCCTTAAATTCAACTAAAATTTAACCAACATTAAAATGTAGCTAAAACAATAATAGAACACCATTTTAAAAACACAGCAAGAAAAGAATGAAAACAAAAGGAAGGGGGGAAAGAATGAATAAAGCCCTCTTTTGATGGCTAGCTAAGGATCCAGTCGCGTTTCCCTTGACAGGGAGTTCCGCAGCCTGGGAGTAGCCCCCAAGAAGGGAGGTTCCTGTGTCTTCACCCAAGGAGCGGGTACTGGGGGAATCCCGAGCATCCGAACCCTGAACAGGCTCGTACCGGAGACGATGGCTCTTTCAGCTGGCCAGGTCCCAAGCCATAGAGGGCTTTATAGATCAGAAGCGGCACTTTGGATTATGCCTGGAAGGAAGCAGTGAAGCTTCTGCGACGAGGGAGTGCATTTCCTTTCGAGCCACACAGCAGCGGTGCCAGCTCATCAGGCAAGCAGCTGGCATGGAGGGCTTGCACAGCCCGTGAGAACAAGCATTATGCCGAAGAGGCTCTCGCAGCACGGTACTGTCACTTGGAAGGTGCTTCTTCTCAGCATTGGACTGAGTCCCGCACTCCAAGGTATGGTGGCAGGAGCGGGAGAAATTATTGTGGAACAATCTTTTTCCTGATTCTTCTCCCTGCCCCACCCCTGTCCCAGCGGCTGCAAAAACGGTGCCGATGTTCACATCCCGAGTAGAAAACAACATTAGATTTTTCAGTATAATCAGAGTAGAAAGAAGGATATTCAATTGGACTCACAGTTCATGAAAATGCTTGGGAGAAGCTGCACCAAATAGGTATGCAAGTGCCGCAGTTTTTAAAATCTGTGTCGACACACATAGCATGTAAGAGAATCCCAACCTGCGAGGAGATATAAAATATGAGCATCACTAATAAACAGCAGCTGTACAATATGGCAAGTTGGATCCTTGTATGGAATATCTTCTAAGGTGTTTTTGGCACAGCGTTCAGGCCTGTCTTGACCAACACTTTCCCAGATGTGCAGGATTATGGGATCTATCTGCTGCAGGATAGCTCTTCACGTTCACAGCCACACCTGGTTTGAATATTGCAGTCAGTTCCGTGCTATTCCCCCTTCCTTGCTCTGTGCACCATTTTCCTACCTCGTTTGTTTTCATTCCAGCCCCCTCCTTTTTATCACGGAAATACTTTTTCCTGATTATTGGCATCTGGGCTGCCTGCTCTATCGCAAACTCCAAAAGACCAAATCAAGATTAAAAACAACAACTACTATTACAAAAAAGAGCAAAAATATTCCCTTTTCAGATGGAAGAGCAGATGGTGCTCTTGGCACTTCAGAAGATTTCAACTGACCCTCTGCACCAAGCTTGGGAAAGACAGACTGTCACCACTGACTGAGAAACACTAAAGGGACCTTATTTTCCCATGTAATGTACAGTAGCATTTTCTAGTTTCTTCTGCTCTAAATTGTGCCGTGCAACGAAAAATGTGTTGCTGTTTTTGAAATCCAGATCCTGCTGTTTTGCAGCTTTCCAGTATCATTTGCTGTTTTCACTCATTAAGTGGTCAAAGAACCATTTTTAATCCCCGGCAGAGGTGCCACAAGAAGACTTTCTGGGGAGCCTGTACGTAGAGGCCATGCAGTGAGAGCGGCCCAGTGGTTAGAACTTTTGGGAGTTCAGGCTCCAGTCCCTGTGCAGGCATAACACTCACTGGGTGACCTTGAGCCAGCGGCTAACACTCCAGTTTTCCTGAGGATAAACTGTAAAGGAGGAGGCTGTGCCAGGCATTTGGGGTTCCTTGCAGGAGGAAGAAAAGGTGGGATAAGAATAAATAATAAATAAGGTAGGATCTGGCATGTGTTGAAGTCCCTTTTCCTCCCAGCCAAGATGTTGCGTGCTCAGCATTCATGGCACGCAAGTAAAATCGCAAAAGACAGATCCTTGGTCAGGGATCTCGGTGGACTTACACCAAACTGAACTAAAAAGTTTCAAGATTTTAACTCAACCCTAAATAACTATTCCTGTTACTCAGGAACCCAAACTCTCATTCTACCAGATTTCAAAGCACACACACACTTATTATTTCTAGCCAATATAGTATTCTACATATTTTAGAGACTGTTATAAAATCTTTACTGAAGCCGTGTGTGTCAGTTTGAAAACATGCTTTTTATTTGCATCTTAAACTAAAAGACACGTTTTTATATCCATTTTGGTAGGTGAGAACTGTATTGCAACATTCCTGGGAATGCAAAAATGAAAAGATAGCTGCATTCTGGTCTTCATGTAAATCCAGAAAGTGTGAATAGATTCGGTTCACTTAAAATACAGCAGAAAATCCTCAAGCTATACTGCTGCCTAAGATGGCTAAGCACCGCGAGGGTGGAGTTTTGCTACACTGAGAGTGCCAGACAAATCTAGCTGGCTATGTTTGGAAGCAGGATCTTAGACTAGACCGAACTCTCATCAAATGCAGCGTTCCTCCTTATATTGAGAAGTGGGTGGAGATGGGTTACTAATATTAAACCCACAGTGTAGGTCAGACTGTGTTACACTGGTATGTCTTGGTTTTTTTGCTACATGGACACACATCGGGAAGCCACGCTCAGTTCCACAGATGGGATTGGGTTCGCTGCCACTGGAAGGAATTTCCTCTGGGCAGAGCTTTTCTCGGGACACTGGGGCCAGCAGAAGCAGGGGAAATCTTCACCCATTTCCCATCCTGCTGCACCCCTAGTTCCAGCCCCATGTGCTTTCTCCACCATTCTGCCACAGGAAAAGCTCTTCTGAATCAAGAACACCCTGCAGATGGAAGGATGCCTCCTGTCCGTGGGAGCAGCATTCTGGATCCAAGCTATTGTAGGTGCATGCAGGTGCTATTCTTATTTTATGCCTGTGCAATCTTTTTCTCCCAAAATTTGAGGTGTAACAGAGCAGTCCTTAGTACAAAAAGGTATTTAAAGCAGGCACCCGACTTCAGAGGGAACCGAAGCATTATAAGGTGCCCTTGCATACATATTCAGTCATTTCAGACTTACTTGCATGCCATGTGTTGGCAGAATGACAGGAAAATTCAAGAAGAGTGTCTGTAAAGCGCCCATAATCCTTCCCCCACCCTGTTTATTTGTTTCTTTTAAGCAGGCTTCCTAATGGCTGGGGATATGAATATTTCCTTTCCTTTCCTTTTCTTTTTCCCCCTTTTTGTTTTCCTTCTCGCCTATTACCACTGACACCAGCTGCTCTAAAACCGCTATAAAAATACTCCCAGTACAGATCTTGACCGTAGATCACTGCACCTAGACCCAGCTGCAGATGGATAGAGCAGCTGGTCCAAAGAGGTGCTGTTTCTGCTTCCGCGCGCGCGCGCGAAGACACACACACACGCACGCACGCACGCACGCACGCGAGCGCGCGCGCGCAACGCGGTCTGTGGTGCATGAAGCAACACAGTTGCTCCCCAGTCTCAGTTCTTGCTCGGGCGCAGATTTAGGAAGTCATAAGCCACTGCCAGAAGGGGGAGAAGAGAAAGACAAGTGCCGAGGCGGGGATGGGGAGGGGGGCGAGAGAAAAAGAGAGAGAGAATCAGCTCGTTGGTGCTGTTTCAACAAACACACCTGAATATTCCTTCGCT
This sequence comes from Varanus komodoensis, assembly GCF_004798865.1. Lineage (NCBI taxonomy): Eukaryota > Metazoa > Chordata > Lepidosauria > Squamata > Varanidae > Varanus > Varanus komodoensis. Next base: position 32,961,848 of record NW_025335269.1, read on the forward strand.
ATGCAGAACTATTGTTTAGACTTCAAAGGTGCAACTAACGGTTCTGCAGAAGAATAAAGCTGACCGACAAGAGAGAGCCAATATTGGTAACTGCCAAGTCGTCCTATGAAACAGGAAAATGTATTATCCTCCAACTCTCTCTCACACACACACACGCACACAATTATCTTGGTTTGGTACCTCTTTCAAGGTCTTCCAGTTCAGAGTTTTATTTCCTTCAACTAATTTTCTCTACAGACAAGAGGGGGATGTTTGTCTTGTTCAGTTCGGGTTTTTTAAATGGGCTCCGATTTAAAAATCCAGACGCCCAACGCATGAGGTATTCAGGCGCCCAGATTCCCAGAAACTGCTCTGGAGACGCACTTGAGCGCTGGCAGCAGGAATTGGCCGGGCTTGGTGGTATCGGAGGCAGAAACCATCAAGCAGAGCAGAGTTGTGAGAAAAGACCCGGGGCTGCCCTTAGGCATCTTGGCACTTGAGGAAAAGTGGGTCCTTGGAGGTCCCAGGACCAGCAGCTTGTCTTCACACAGCTTTCCCAAACCCGGCATTAGCCAAACACCAAGAGCGCCTCCTTGATTTTTTACTGTTTTCTCCTTATGATAAGTTGGGACAGGTTGCAATACTTGTAAGAATTTATCTGTATTTTGCTTATATCTCATCCTTCCTCCAAAGAGTTTAGAGCAGCAGAAATGTTCTCCTGCAAGATTTTTTTTAACCCCCACAACAAGCTTGTGAAGTAGGTTAATGTGAGGGAGGGGAGAAACACCACAAGGTAAAATTTGCCTTCAATTTTCCAGAAAGGCACTATTTTGTAGTATTATGTCTAAGGACAACATCATAAAATCGTAAGTAAAGCCATGCTGGATCCGTCCAGTGGTCCATTCAGTCCAGAACTCCATTCACACAATGGTGGACCAGCTGGCCGCAGGATCCCTCAAGCAGAATGGGTGCAAGAGCAGGCAAGTGGTCTCTGGGAAAGGAAGAAGCACACAGCCAGCAGGCCTATAGTCATCCATAGCTTCCCACTCCATGAATTTGTCCAGTCCCCTCTAGAAGCCATCCAAACTGGTGGCCATCCTTGCCTGCTTCCTTTGGCAGTGAGTTCCATAGGTTAACTATGGACCGTGTGCACAGTTCTTTATCTGTTCTGCATCTCTCACCAATCAGCTTTATGGGGTTCTAGTATTATGGGAGAAGAAGGAAAATGCCTCCCTGTCTACTGTCCCCTCACCATGAATAAATGTAAACACCTGTCATGCTTCTCTTTATGTACTTTTTAAAATGTGTTTTAAAAAGGTTTTCTAGCATTGTTCAAAGTATGTTAGCTTGCAATCTTATGACAGAGTCGTTTCTCACATCCATTTCAGCCTGTGAACATTGGGTGTCTGATGTAAAGCACCTTTAAAGAGCTCATTCTTGTGGGGAAAAAACTGCCTATTCATTATAGTCAGATTTTTATTTTTTTTTTATTTGATTTGATTTATAAGCTGCCTGATTAGCCATAGGCTCTCTGGGCAGCCTACATATAATCAATCCCATAAAGCAACACAATAAAAACAACAAATTCAATAAAACCAGTAACAACAGCAAAGTCAATAAAGCCAACCAAAGAATAAAAATTAATGATGGTGATTTTTATTTTTTTATTTTTCGATTTATATCCTGCCTTTTTCCTACAAAGGGCTCAAGGCAGTTTACATCATTCTCCTCCTCCATCTTATCCCCACAACAACAACCCTGAGAGGTAGGTTGGGCTGAGAGTCTGTGACCCAGTTGGCTCCATGGCTGAGCGGGGACTAGAACCCAGATCCTCTGAGTCCTAGTCCCATGCTCTTAACTACTACACCACACTGGCTCTCTTATTAAATAAATAAAATAAATAAATAAGATAAATATATAAATTGAATAAATTGAGAGGTTAGATTTTTGTCTCTAATGTCTATGGAAGGAGGGATTGCATGGCTCAAGACACTTCATTCACTCCTGCCTTCAGATAAGAAAGCAGATATTTGATAGGGAAATGCATGCTGGAAAGATGGAGCAAGAATTCATATTTTACTTTTCTTTCTTTTCATTTTTACAAAGAAAAGAATTACATGTTTTACATGCAGCATGATCACACTGCTTAATTAGCCACCTTGAGAAGTGTTTGGCTTGGGAGTAGAAATTTGAAAAGTTAAAAATCAGTTTTGTTTTGTTTTTTTAATGAAAGATAGTGCATCATATCCAAAGGTGGCTTTTTTCTGGCAAACCTTTTACATATGCAGCATGGCACATACATTTATTGCTCATTTCCTCTACATCTCCCTCCCATAGTCCTCTGTATCATCTTCCATACTTCTAGCAAGAAAAAGGTGGAAGACATGAAGGAAAGGCATGGAAAGGTTGAAAGATGAGATTATCTGGTTCACCTGTAAATTGAGCAGGGCAATTGCCCAATAAAAGCCACACTTTGAAAGCACCATAAATTGACACAGATTGCCCAAAGAATCAACATACCTAGGTAAACGTCAAGGTAAAGGTTTCCCCTTGACATCCAGTCACGCCTGACTCCAGGGGGCGGTGCTCATCTCCGTTTCCTGGCCGAGGGAGCCAGCGCTTGTCTGCAGACAGTCTCCGTGGTCCTGTGGCCGGCATGACTAAACACCGAAGTGGTACCTTTTTATCTCCTTGCATCTGCAAGGTTGGCAGGAACTGGGAAGGAGCAACGGGAACTCACCCAGTTGTGCAGATTCAAACCTGCAACCTTTCGATCTACCAGCATAGCAGCACAGCGGTTTAAACCACTGCACCACCTGCAGTCCCATGCTGTTGCAACATACCTAGGGAGACCCTATATTCATATTTAGAGGCTCTTCTTTGGATGTTCCCACCAAAAAAGTGAGCCAGGTGAGTGAAGTCCGATTCAGGAGAAGGCCTCTTCAGTCACAACACCTCAATTGTGAAATTCCCTCCCCAGCGAGGTTCTCCCAATACCTACTCTGCAGTTTCTTTGGCACCAGGTAAAAACCTTCTTATTCTCCCAGACATTTCAGAGCTTCAGTTATTTTGCTTTTAAATATGCTATTGTATTTTTAGCTCTGTACACAGCCTCTGATAATGTGCAACCTTATAATGCATTTCCTTTTGTGTAAACTGTGAGTTGGATGTGCTTGCATTTAGTGAAGATATAAAGAGAAATCTGGTGGGGGGATAAGGAAGGATGTGTTTAAAAGAAGTAAGCCTTGGATTCTCGATCCAATTGGGAAACAAAGATAAGGAAATCTGAGATCTCCAAGCAGCGGGGGAAGGAAGTACACCACCCATTGCAGCATGCTGCTATGGTTTTCAGCATCCTGATTTCCAGACCAGGCCTTGGACATCGCACACCATCTAGGTTTCTTATAGGAGCACCCCTCCTTTCTAAAACTCATAAGTGACAAGAATGGCTCATTTCCCAGACAGTGACATGAGATGTGTGTGCTACCTGTGGAAAGGAAGGTTGGAGCCCTTTGGGTCAACTATATCCCTCAGTGAGCATTAGTAGTACAATAAACATTGTCCTGCATGGGTGGACGGGTGGGTAGGGGGAGCCAGAAAGAGGCAGGGAGAGAAAGAAGTGGCAGGGAAGGTGTTAGGTGATCTAATAGGTCTTCCCTATCTGTCAGCTCCCTGATCCAGTTAATGCCACTAGCAAGGATTGGCCAAGGGGAGAATAAGCTTGCAGCAAGCGGAGTTGAGGAAAATGACAAGGGTTAGCTTGTAGGGTTCCGCTGTAGGCATTTGAGATGTGCTACCAGCTTTGTAGGGGAAAGCTCCTAGCCTCTCCTAGTCCTTTCTTAACTATCTTGTTCTTCTTAAGCTATTTGCACTCCAGTTCCTGAAATAAGAAAAGCCTGACACTAATAATTAAATATTTGTTTGATAAAGAACCCTCCTGCACAAGTCCCCAGAAGGGATATAATTATAGCTCATTGTCTGTAGCCTCTCTTCTCTTCTCTTCTCTTCTCTTCTCTTCTCTTCTCTTCTCTTCTCTCAGTTCTTTCCATTTCCTACATACACTGGGATATTTCTTTATAGAAGAGCAAGAATGAAGTCCAATAGTTCAAGCTTTTGCTTTGTTTATCTACACGGTCCTTGAGCTTTAGGGAGAAGCTGCATATGACGTTGGAGTTTCCATAATTGGGGCTTTTTTATTTTTACAAAGGTGCACTTATTTGAGCTGTGGCTACAGTACTGGAGAAGGTTCTAATCTTTCACCCCCATTTCACAGCTGTGACCCAAATTTCTCCTGCTGTTAGCCAAAAGGAGGAAACCTATGACAAACCTTTACATTTCTCCTGTGAACCACTCAGAGAAAGAAGTACAGCTATTGGTTAGTATAGAAATTTTTAAAAAAATGGGGGGAATGGGGGTTGATTTGCATCAGGTGCAGGAAGCCCCCCACCTTGCTAAAAATCCCCTTCCCACAGCTGCATTGTGTCATTTCTTCTCCAGCCCTAAGGAGGGCTCTGAAACGCAGCCTTTGTCTTCATTCAGAATGGAGAAAGCCTCTGCCAAAGGCTCTGAAAGGTGGCCTGCAGCAGTGCTAAGACGGCCGCTGCAGTGTGCTTTGCCAAGGATGGAGGAGAGGTTTACCAAGGCCAGACAGCATGATAGCTCCATATATGCTCCGAGGCAGCATGCTGCTCCATGCCCGTAGCTGGGGAGGATGAGCAGGATGGCAGGAATGCGTCCAGTCTTGCTGATGGGCTTCCCATAGAAAACACAGTAGTCAGGCAGGGAACAGAATGCTGGACTAGATCGCCTGACCCAGCAAGACTCTTGTGTTTAAGCTTCATCTTCCTGTTGGCTCTAAAAGATGCCTTTTGGCACCATGCAGGAGCACCTGCTCAGGAAGGCAAACTATTAACTAACTGATGTCAAAGAAAGAAAGCTTTCCCATCGTTTTGGGGAAGCAGATGTTTTCAGCAGCTAATGAGAGGGAGGTTGACAATGTATGACCTGGCCCTTTTCCTACCTTTTACCCTTTTCATGTCCTTCTACCAAGTAGGCAATGATCTTTACCACCTGGTAACCATAGCTGCTCATTCTTGCGCTGCAACTTGGAAGACAAAGCAGCTGCCCTCAGCGAACAGCCTGCTGAGGACGGCAGCGTCAGAAAGTGGGACAGCTGAGAAAGGCAGTTCCCACAATGCAACGGTGCGGTTGTCACCTACAGGCATGTGAAAAGTTTTACAGCTAGGAAAGGGCTTGGAAATACAATGACATGGTGTTAGCAGTCTCAAAGAAGGTGACAAAGAAGAATTTATTTTCTCCATTGAGGAGAAAAAGAATGACATCAAAATGTGTACATTTATATTACAGCCCAAGCCTTGAACTTACTGTCTGTTCAAATAGGCAGCAGCTTCTTAACACTAGGTTGCATTCATGGTTAGTCCTACTTAGTGTAGGCTCCTTAAAATGAGTGGGACTTAAAAGAGACTAGTATTGGAAATAAACCAGTAAGAGTGACTTGAAAGTGGAACTGTCTGTTTCAGGGTGTGGTAGGCTGTTTCCAATATGGGAGCACACACAGCAGAAAATCTAGAAGGAATGAGACAATTTGGGCAGACTTGTATTTGCTATTAGATACCATCAAGTTGTCTCCAAGTTATGGTGACCCTATGAATGCAAGCTCTCCCAAATATGTGTGACATCCCTGCTTACTTGTAGCTGTTCTAAATTCAAGGCTGTGGCTTCCTTTATGGAATCAGTCCATCCCTTATTTGGTCTTCCTTTTCCTTTTCCGCCTTTGACTTTCCCTGGCATGATTGTCTTCTCCAATGAGTCTTGCTTTTTCATGATGTGTTCAAAATACGACAGCCTCAGTTCTGGCTTGATTTGATCCAGGAACCACTTGTTGGTTTTTCTGTCCATCCAGGGTATTTGCAAAGCTGCCCTCCAGCACCGTGTTTCTAATGCATCAATTTTCTGCCTGTCAGCTTTCTTCAGTGTCCAGCTTTCACACCCACACATTGTGATCAGGAATACAATACTGTGGATGATCTTGGCCTTGGTCTCTTGTGAAGCATTCATTTCCTTGTATTTTTGTGCCAAGATATGCTTCTTTAACATATAGTGCAACTCAGCCTTCCTTTCGGTTCTGTCGATTCTTTGTGAACAGGTTATATCCTCCAAGTTTTGAATTCCAGTCATGAGAGCCATCCCTGCAAGTTTCAGTTATACCCATCAGGTCATATTCATTCTCCTTTATTAAGAGTTCAAGTTCATGCTGTTTGTTTCCCATAGTCTGGGCATTAGTACACAGACATTGAAGACCACGTGCTTAGCTTTCTTCCTATATTTTTGGAATTCTATTATTGGAAACTATTAAAGCTGCTCTCTCTGTAGTGGTGTATAAGCCCTTGTCTGTTGTTATAGCCAGGTGTACTTTCTCCTTCCCTTAGGATTCAGTTTAAAGCCCTCCTGATAAACTTCTTCATGCTGTGACCACAATCTTTCCAGTCCTTGTAAGGTGCAACCCATCTCTTGCTAGCAGTCCATCTTCCAGGAAGTGTAGCCCATGGCCCCAGAATCCAGATCTCTCACACTGGCACCATCTTCATAGCCAAGCTTTCACCTGGAGCATCCCCCCTCCCATCTATTCCTCCTCCAAGAACTGGAATGATTGGAGAGAAAACTATCTGGGCCCCAATGCTCTTGACTTCCCTTCCTAAAGCTTCAAAGTCTGTTGTAGTTTCTTCAGAGTTCCACTTGGCAGTGTCATTTGTTCACACGTGTGTGAGAAGGAAGGGATACGTGCCAGTGGGCCTTATGTGCCTTGGCAATCTTTCAGTTATATCACTAATCTGTCCTCCAGGGAGAGAGCATACCTGATGAATCCATAGGTCTTCCTGCCATGAATGGGTTTCCATCACATGCAACAAGCAGTCTCTGACAACCGACACTCTTCTCTTACTGTTCCTGCAAGCCTTGGTATCATTGTCACAGCTTGGTTGTCCTTTAATCTCTTGCTCAGTGTTGCACGAGTGACTTGAAGTTCTTCCATGACAGGCTGCCTTCCAGTCTCGTCCTTGAGTAACTGAAAGCAGCTCAAAACAGCTCACCACTGCTTCCACTGGTGCAGAGTGTCTTCTAGGTCTTCTGAACCTGTCACCCTTTTCCAGGGAGTTTCCTCCTCATTCCCCTTCCCTCAGGATCCTCCTCTTATCCTCATCTTGCTGTTGCACTTCTAGCTTCTGTACTATGCTTAGCTGTTGCAGCTCCATCGCTCCGTCTAAAAACTCTTCATTTGCTTTTATTACCTTGAGAGAGGACACTCACTGCTCCAGGGCTCCTACCTTTTCTTCTAACAAGGCTACTAGCTTGCACTTGCGGCATGTGTGGGCCGTGCCGACTTGAGGCAAGAAAACATGGTACAAACATGGCAGGTCCCCACCACTGGGCAGTCCTCAGTCCATTCTTTCTGCTGCCTCTGGATTCTATCATGCTGGGATTGTTGTAACAAGCAGTGCTTCCTCCTGAGGGTTAACAACACACTCCCACCAGCAAATGGAAGTGTGTTGCAAAGAAGAAGATGGGTGGAGGGGGGAAATAAAGGGGGGAGAAAAAATTAGGGTCCTCTGCTGCCAAACTCCACAGCCAAAGTCCTGTTAGCTCTCTCTGTTCTCTCACTCTGCTCATGTGCTCCCTGGGAGCTTGGTCGCTTGTATCCCAGAGTCCCTAGACCAGCTGGAGCAGCTTCCTCTGATCTGCTCAGCTAGGAGTCCGTTGTCCTTACTGACAGTTGTCCTCCAGCATCTAAGGCAGATCTCCCCGATTTTGCATGTTCGGGGGATAGATAGAAGCCCATGCAGCTGTTCAACCTGCTCTCTGGATAGAACAGGAACATGCCTGCAAGCCCTGCTCCAAGTCTCCACACCCCCTCAGTCAACCTCTTTCCTGCACTGAGCATGGAGCTCTGAAGGGGCTCTTACTAGCAGCTGGGCCAACATGAGTAGCTGTCTCCATGCTAAAGTTGCCCTGTGGAGGTTTCTACTTGAATTCGCATAGACACAAGTGGAAGCCCCTTCCAGACCTCCTGCTACAGTGTGGGAGAGTTGAAGCCTGGGGTGAAGGGAAGAGACTGAGCACGGCAAAATGCCCTTCTCAAGGGGAGGCGGGCTGCCCATCCCTGTTCTCTGGTGGGTGCTCTCTCCTAGCAGCAGGCCCCTGTATGATTCCTTTCCTACCTTCATGGGTTCCTGCAATAAAATTCTCTCTCTCTCTTTGCTTGCTTCCTTCCTTCCTTCCTTCCTTCCTTCCTTCCTTCCTTCCTTCCTTCTTGGAGAACAATTCAACTGAAGGTGTCCTATGTAACTTCTAGCTGTTCCATAAATCCTGCCTCTCACGGCCCTCCGAGCCTCTTTCAGGGTTCTCCTGCATGAGATGCTTATTGTGCACTCCTCGCTCCTCACTCGCAGTTGTTCACAGTTGCTTCAGTCTGGGCAGTGTTGTATCCCTGTGCTACCATGTCTGAATTTGAAGAGCACTTTTGCAGGTGGGTGGAGTTTGGAGCAGGGGGCATGCAGCATTGTTTTTCCATCTAGAAAAAGAACACGAGAACCCACTTGTGTATGTGCCTTATTCCACTTCTCCACAGCACCATGTAGAAGTTATGTTGTGGAGAGAAAGGGAGGAAAGGAAAGGCTTTTGGGTTGCAGGTTGTCCTCAAGTCTGCAGTGAAACTGCAAATAGATTCTCCAGCTCACAGGCTCCTTGCGAAAAACTCTCCATCAGAAGTTCAAATTCCATTTCATCGAAGCTCTTGGGCTGCATTCCAGGGGTAGGCAGAGCAAAGGACCAAAGCGGTGAGGCCAAATTACTTTCTCTCATTCTCTCTCTCTCTCTCTCTCTCTCTCTCTCTCTCTCTCTCTCTCTCTCTATATATATATATATATATATATATATATGAATTAGCATGCTTTAGAAGCTTTTACTGCTTGATACGAAGCACTGGGAGAGCCATTTCATGCTTTTAAGATGAGGGAAAATGACATAAAAAGCTGAGAAAACACCAAATAACCAGTAGTGAAAAGGGGCATGTGGCCCTCGGGAAAGCCCTGGGGGCTGGACTGGGGCCACACTCCTGCCCTATCAAAAATTGAAACACACACACAAATTGAAATGGTTGGCTTCTTAGAGGAATTCCAGATAGTTGGGCTTGTTATTAAATTGGCACAGAGAGTCAAGTCACCATATGTAAACACCTCCCCCCACCCCGCACGCTCAAGAAAATGTATTCCTGTCTTGTGTTGCTTATTTACTGGCAAATAAGCCCAGACTACCTGCCAGGGGGACATGGCTCATCTATTGTACTTCACAGTCAGGAGTCGAGTCACAGCACTGAGTGTCAAAAACACTGAAAAGCTGAAAATGAGAAGCATAAAAGGTGATTTCACAAAAGTAGGCAGCCAGCTCACAGCAATCAGTGACTTCAGCATTTCCTTTAACCTGAGATGAAGCACTGAGTCTTCCATCATTACCACTTTTAATGTGGGCTCAAGGGCTGTCTACCTGTCCATCCATCCTTCCTTCCATCCTGCTGTCTGGAGGCACAAACTGCAGCAAGGACAACTTGCCCCACCACTGGATCACTTCTTACAGGAAAAGTTTTCGCCAGGCTGATCTTAAAGGTATAGCCAGTAAAATAAACTATCATCAACTTGCATACTTCAGAAATCCTTGCATCCTTTTCCCATAAGAAAAAAGCAGGGCCTCAAACACAAAACAGACAAAAGAGAGGCCAAGGTGCAAGTCTCACTTCATCGGCAAGAAGGCATTTCCCAAAGCAGAACACCTGACTTGAGTGTGGCCTCTGCTCCTTACAACCAGGAGGCTGGAATGCTTGGATGGAGAACCTTCCAAGCATTGGCTGGACTTTGAGCCAGTCGCAAACAATTTTGCCGTGTTTACATGGGCTTAGTTTAGTGTAAGCAAGGATCCTTGGGACCCCTATGTGCATTATGCACAAGTACCCATCCCAGCTATGCTCCATCACCCTGTGCTGAACAATAAATATTTCGGGCACATTAGAATATTAGTTCTGTACAAACTAGCCTAGATTCTCTTCCGGTCAATTTGAGCAGGGTGCATACAGAGAAGGAAACACATAGCCCTGTGAGGTTGGTGAGGCTGAGAGAGCCTGGCCCAAGGGGGGGCAGGGAGCTTCGTGGTTGTCTGGGGATCGGAAACCTGGATGCCCCCCATCTGACCGCTGCTTCCTATTTGTATGAATTTTCTTATAAAGAAATCCTTATTGCCCTGAATTTGGGGGGGCAGGGGGATGAAAGCATGGTTTATACAGTTTTCACATAAATAAGAGGACACTGAAAAAGACGAATAGAGGAAGAGTTTTGCTGGAACAGATCAAGGTGCATCTAGAGTAGCATTCTGTTCAGAGTCTGGCCAGCCCACTGCCCACAGGAGACCCACCAGCAGGTGCCCCCCTCCAGCCCATGTTCTGCAGCAGCTGGGGCACATAGGCATGCTGTCTCTAATACTGGAGGCGGTGTGCAGCCATCAGGACTAGCAACCTTATCCTCCATTCATTTGTCTAATCCCCTTCTAAAACCATCCCAGTTGGTGGCCATCACTACATTTTGTGGAAGCAAATTTCACAGTTTTACCATGGGCTGTTCCCTATTCCCCAGTCACTCGTTGCTGACTGCTTATCACAATTATTAAGGAATGCCATGTGACTTTGAAAATTGAAATTGTCAATTTCAATTGATATGCACAAAGCCCAAGATGCCTGGATTAAGGAAAGAAAAACCATGACTAAGGTGTTCTGCAGAACCCCTATTACTGTCTTGTAAGACATCCTGACTACAACAAAAGTGAGCATCTGTGTGTCTCAAAATGTGGGTGTGATGTTCACCATGAATACTTAAGGCACCTCAACACCATCCAGAAAGTCAGCATTTGGTAGCGATTATATATATGCATACCTAGGGATTCCCCTGAAGTACGTTGAAAATAGAAACCAACTTTATTGGTGGGGGGTGCTTTCAATTGACCCCAACGTTCATTGTCTGAGGGAACGTTGTTGACCAGTAGGAGACCTGTTTCCCTTCACACTTGCACCAAGCAGCCTTGAAAAATTACTGGCAGCAGCCAGGAAAATGAATGTGTACTTGTACAGAATTCAAGCTGAATTTTCCTGCAAGCAGTAATTTTCTTCCACTTACCACCCTGTATCTAATGCATCACCATTGTGCACTTGTTGGTTTCAGTTCTTAAAAGCAAAATCCTATATATATCTGAGGGAAAGAGGTAGGGAAAATGAAAAGGATGACAAGCTACATGGATCTCACTCGTAGTCATATATGCTTGCTTCAATATCCAGTGGAACACATGGAAGAAAGTGCAGCAACTCCATCTTCTGGCAAACACACACAATTGCACAAAGTGTGTAGGTTGCATCACTTAAATATCAATGTTTCTCTGTCAAGATCCAAATTACAGACAATGGGCTGGCCCAGTGATCCTTTATGGGGCAAGGGCCCTTAAACGCCAAAAGCTTCCTCCCCAGGAAGTTTTCCCCATTCGTTTCAATGGGCAGGAAGCTCAGAAAGAAAAACTAAGCAGAGAGGTTGTAGAATTTTGAGTTAAATTAAATACTTTGGCAGGTCTTGCTTATTTGCTTGTTTATATTTCTCTATCAGCCAACAGCAATTATTTAAAAACTGATCACTAGAGAAACCCACTGCAGGTGAAGGCAGAGGATGTGTTTTGTAGAGGGTCCACCACTTCCTGTTTATTCTGTTTTATATTCATGCTGGGCTCTCAGAAAGAAGGGGAAGCTTTTCCCCTCCCCGTTTTTCTCACCAGCTTTCTTTCATCGTGCTTGCTTGCCCCCCTCCCCTAAAATCAGATTTGTATTGTTTTCCTCTGAATCTGAGGTCGCAGAACAGTTTTGGAGGATCCTGGCCTGATCTACCCAGTCCCCCTTTTTCTTCCCTCTTACTGCCTCGAGAGTGGGACCTTGGAGAGGACCCTGAGAGCAGACCTCCCTTTCTGCAAGGAGATGGGGCTGCCACCAAGGGGAGACGTGGCTGGGTCTTCGCCCAGGGCCCACCGCTCAGAGCGCTCTGGGATTGCTCTCCCCCCGCCCCCAAACACACACCCTGCAACCTGCTTGTGCACTTGGTCCTGTTCTGGACAAGCAGAAGAAGCAGTTGATGCTGCTGCCTCTTGTGTTCCCCGTTGCTTGGACACGCGTGCCAAGCAGCGAGTGGTAGCAATTGGAGGAGGAGGAGGAGGGAGAGCAGCTGCAGCAGTGGCGGAGAGGGGGCAGAGGCACTAAGGAGCGGGCCCATTGAGAGGTTCTTGCTCCAGGGACCCCCAGAACCTGGAGCCAGCCTTGAAGGGGCGATCTGGAGTATCCTATGGGCCTCCCAGGGGCCATAGAATGGCTCCAGGCTGTTTGCAAGAAGAAAAATGTAGGATATAAATGTAGGATGAAGATGGTTTAAAAAAAAATCATCCATGCTGGCTATCATTCTGTGCTTTATTGGAGCTATCCAGGGTACACTATGCTGGTTACCTCTGTGGGAGATGGAGCTCAGAACCATGGTCAGCTCCTAAAAGTTCAAGATAAAAGCTGCAATGGATAGAGAGCCCCACTGACATAGGCACCACCAACCTCCCCTGCAGCATGATTTTCTGTTGCAGATATGATGCATTTCTTATTCCATGAAACAATGTGGTGATGCCATCATAATGCAGAATTTTCCACATACATGATATTTCTATATGTGTATTTAGTTAGATTGCTGGATTATGATCTGGGAGACCCAAGTTTTAGTCTCCAATTGTCCACAAAGCTCACTGGGTGACTTTGGGCTAGTCACATGATTCTTGGTCTAACCTACCTCACAGGATTGTTGTGAGAGTCAGGCTGAAAGGAGGAGGCTTCTGTAAGCCACCTTGAGTTCCTTAAAGAAAAACAAAAGCAAACAAACCCCCCCCCCCAGTAGAATATAAACATATAAATGAATAAATCCCATGCTTCCTGGCCAGGCATGATGAGCTTAGAAAGCTTAGAAAGATTCTTAGCCATTTTTATTCATTGTGACTTTATGGATGTCAATAATGCAGTATATTACTAGTCCGTTTTATTTGGAAGACCTGCAGTGATTAATTGTAGCCAACATGAGATGTAATTAGGGATGGGTGAGGAATTTGCTTGATTCAAATTTCAGTACAAATCTATCAAATTCACACCTCCTGAACTTATAAATGAATTAGCATGCAGCTAGATGTTCTAATCTACAGTTTGGGATGTAGTTCAGAAAAACAAAACAAAAATTTATTTTTTGCAAAAATGCATGTATCTGAAAATGTGTGCACATGAAAAATGTTTGGAAAATGTTAAGAGTTTGAAAGAAGCACATGAAAATGTGCACAAATTTTCATGCAGACTAAAAGTGCAGTCCAATGAGGAAAAGAGGCAGCATGAACAGAGCAATGGAAACGTGAGAATCTAAGTTAAATTGACTGTGACAGATCCACCCATCCCTGTGTGAGATTATTTTTTTTCAGGATGGTGGTAATGGATAAGTTCTATATGTCTAGTTAACTACGAGGTAATGAAATGAAATCCTCTTACTCCATTTGCATTGACTTACTTTTAAAAATTTGCATGTCTAATTTCCTTTAAGTATCACATCAAAGATTTTTTTGGGGAAAAATTGGCACAGCATTTAGGTTGCAATTTTATGCACACTTACCTTGAAGCATGACCCATCAAAAAAAGATTTCCCTCTGTTCCAGAGCATAGCTCGAGGTGTTTTTCTATATTACCATTAGCAGTATTACATCAGGAAAGGTTGTTTTAAAGTCCCTATTAATCCTACATGGATCAAATGAAGGATGCAGAACACACCTGACCCCAGTCCCTGACTTCTCCATGTAAGGCAAAGAAAGAGACCCTGTATCAGAGATTCCCAGCCTGGGGTATGCATTCCCCTGGGGCTATGGATCAGGACATTTAGGATCATGGGGGGCGGAATTGAATACTGGCAGGGAAAGCACAGACATCAACAGTGCAACAAGTCAACAGTTGCGAAATTAATTGAATATTATGATGAGTAGTGGAGCAAGATTCTTTGTTATTTAACCTTGAGAAAAGTCCCATTCACTCTCTTTGTTATGTTGGCGATCAGTGGGGAGTGCCTTAAGCAATAAGCTGCAAGCGCCCCTCTACAGTGAAGGGGCTTCTTTTCCTACACCTTTATAAAAAATAAATGCGGTAGTAAGATGAATGCAGTTCCAGATTGAAGACTGTATCTTACATCAGTGGAAGCTGATTTCAAAAAGCTATGTGCCTGAGAACAAGCTCAAGGATCACACTAAACATTTGTCATGGGTAAAATATTTGTTTCCAGTTTTTATAAATATTATTTAAAATATATTTAGGTTTCTCAATTATTGTTAAATTAAAGCAGCAAATATAACATATATTAATGTAATGTGGCTTTTAATGTATTTACTTGAATTCATTGTATCTTTTGAGTTTTGAATGTAAATATATATGCAGTGTCTGTTCACCTTATTATTCCTTTGCCTTTTATTCCCATTATTGGGCCATTCTTTACGGTTACAAGATATAAATTCGAACTAGCAGCAATTCTGTGAAATGTTTTGCTAATACGAAGGGTACAATTTGTAGAAACGGGCTGCCAGAGGGGACACAAGTGAAAAAGGTTGGGAGCCACTGCTCTGCACGGAACCCTGGAGATCTACTGCCGGTCGGTGCTGGCAATACGATGGAGCAGGTCCTGCTTCTGGGTTCCGACACAAGCGTCCTATTGCCACAAAAGCACAGGACCTGAGCATGCACAAAAAGTCTTCACATCCCTACCCTGAGAAGCAAGAAAGCGCCTAGAAGAGCATAAGAAGCATTTCTGAGCCTCCCTTGCAAGGTAAGCATGCCCCACTATGGTTCACACATCTGTACAGTTGTAGATTGTGCTTTAGATGATTTCATGACAAATTCCAGCGCACAGAGCCCCTGCACATTTTCTGTATCAAAACCACCTGGACAGATGTTCCTTCAACTGCTGCCATTACATCATGACAACCAAAATTGCATCCTGTAAATCTCTCTAATACCCATCACGAAGGTAAGGAATTATGTCTGAATGCACATCACACTGAAGTGCAAGATACAGAAGGGAGAAACTTTCCCTGTAGATTTGCAGTTGTGTGGCTCACAGCCACATTACTCCCATTAAGTCCAAGGGCAGGGGGTGGGGGTTAGAGAGTGATATCTGGGTTTCACAATGATTTCATTGATATGACTGGTTCTTTTAATAATTCCTGCTGAAAACAATTGCGCATGTGCTTTTGCATCCATGAGTGTTAGAATCGGCCTGATTACCTGGGAAAAGCATATGAATGAGGACAATCATTCTTCCCAGTATCAGGTTTGAGCAACAGATTATTCGTCTCCCTGTTTTATTCCCGCAGGAATGTGTCTGTAGATATACACACCACTTTTTGCAGGCCCTACAAGAAATGGCCGCCGGGTATTTGCTTGGCATCTATACAGGACTGCCACCATTTTACAGCTGCTTCATATTATGGCATGCGTCCCTAAATATATCTTTGAGTCTTGCCCAGCATGTTGTGTAATGCTCTGTAATAACCTCTGGTGACATGCATATAATAATCCCTTCTGCTGTATGGTTTTGGAGCTGTCCTGCAAGCAGCTACCAAGTAGATGGACATGAATCTCTCAGGAAGACACAAAATCTCCAGGGGAATATCCACAGGCGGATGCTAGCAGGACCCACACGAGAGAGTGTGGGACCAGTGAGACTTGGGTTAAAATTGCACACCTCACCCTGTGGTGCTGCATGAGGCACTATCTCCAGCTTAGCTTAGTTTGCAGGATACCTGGGGTGCAGGGTGGAGGAGCGATCCTGTGTATGCTACACTGTGCTCTGGGAAGGAAGGAAGGAAGGAAGGAAGGAAGGAAGGAAGGACGGACAGTGTGCAAATCTATTTAAGAAAATACTAAAAGTCAGGAGTTGCAAATCACCCTATTGTAGTCCCCATCTTACAGTACAGTACAGTCTGTACTGTACTGATTCAAATGCCAAAAGTAAATAGAAGACGTATCTGTAACCTTGTGTAATTACTAGCACAGTGAGCAAGTTCACATCAAATCATGGACTGCTCTGCTTGGGAATGTGAACTCCCTGTCCACCGCATGCCCTCCAGTTCCCTCAACTGGTTGTTCCCATTTCCATTTGGAGAGCAAACACAAGCACTAATTTGTGGCTTCAGCAATGGCTTGCTCAAACCACACGGTCAGGCAGGAATGGAGCATGTGAGCCTGAGGGTGGCTCTCATATCTCAGTATTGCATAATCCATCTTCTAAATCTACCACAAAATTTTTTGGAAAGAAACAGTCCTGCAACCCTGAGCATGTCCCAGACAGAATAAGGAATGTTCTAAGGGAGTTCTAAGACATTATACTTTCTAAAAACAAAGAGGATTGTACTCTGATGATACGTTTTGCCTCTTTTTCTTTTTCTGGTCTTGAAATCTGTTTCCGCATCATTCTATTTGTACCATTCAGTTTGATGTTCACTGACTATTCTTATCCATTTTGATGAGTCGTCGCTAACTAGGAAGAAAATCTTGCTGCTGGTTGTTGCTTTATTGCTTATACTGTGTTTATCCTCCTGTTGTATTTACTTTGCATTTCTATGCTGTTTTATGGTTTTAGTTATTATTATCTATTTTTATCTGTATTATTGCTTATGATTGTGCGGTGAGCTGCCCAAAAAGCCTTGTGGCTATGGGGCAGGATACAAATGCAATAAATAAATATTCCTAGGCAATGTTGCTTTCAGTAATCAAAGATGAGTTTCTTAGAGTAAAATATGTCAATCTGGCTAATTCACGCTGCAAGTTAATTCGCAGGTTGCTGGGTTTGCTTTCGGAAGACAAGTTGGAATATGGTTGGAACTTGGAATGGATGCAAATGTCCATCTACCTGAGGGAGACAGAGGCTGGGTTTATTTTAATCCTAATCCTCCAAGTCAAAAGACTCTCGGAGTACACTTCTGCTTTTAAGAAACCCAACGGACTGTGTATGTACTTGAGTACATCACTGAAGAGTTACGACGAGGACGGATGTATCAGGTGACACCCGCTCTTGCATCAGTGGCAACTTCTGCAGTGCCAGCTTCCACCATGGAGTCCCAGTGAATGAGGGGTGGATGCCAGTCTGACTGGAGGACATGATGAGCCAGCAGGAGAACCACAGGAGGCATGCTGCTTTGCTGCTGTTGAAGGGTCTCCTTTACAGGGATAGAGGTTGCAACCAGCATTGTGCGTGCTGAGGGATCTCAGTGCTCCTCTCCATGCTATCTTTGGGAGCGATTGCCACAGGATTCAGCCTGCACCGCAAGGTTAGCATCACAAGACCTGGGCCATATGGAGGAGGGCTCCATGCTGGAGCACCTTTCCACTCAAGTTTCCTCTTCTTGGAAACTGGGGACAAAGCTTCCATGTTGCCCAGGACTTCAAGCCTTACTTCTGTGGCCTATGATGCTGCTGCATGGTGATGGCTCAAACCCGGCACTGGAAGAGTGGAAAGGACAAGCAGACGCGGCTCGCATGGACAGACCACACCAAAAAGTGGGATAGGGAGATCATGTGAAGTGGTCTGTTCACATGGGCATTTCCAAAGCTAGTCTACTCTTCATACCATCAGTGCAAGGATGGAGAAGAGTATATGAGCTCATATTCCTCCCAGAACATATAACACATATACTGAGGGCCATGTTGAAGGAAACAACAGGATTTCAAATAGCTATTTATTTCAAAAACCTTGCCTGTTCCATCATACTGATCCTCTCTCCCTTCCTCGCCTCCATTTTCTGCTGAAAATGCAATTTATGTATTGTAAGCTGCCTATGAAGGCCTCGGCAGTTATGGGAATCCTATAAATATGTGAATAAAGAAATAAAGAAACAAAGAAAAAGAAGGCAAGACAAGGCAAAAAGTTGTGCAGGCATATGATTTTTATATGTATTTTTGTAAGTAATGTACCTTGGGGGTCATAAAAAATGAGTTTATGGGCTCTCCAGTCCAGAAAAATATCTTCTCTTTCTCACATGCTTTGTAGACAATGGAAGTTTAGTGGTAGCTCAAATGCTGATAAACATGCTGCATTCAACAGATATCTGCCTCCCGTGAGGATAGACCCGCCCATTGCTTTTCCACTGCATTATTTTAGTGAGGAAAGCCTTAGTAATAGCATTTGAACTAACAGGTGCTTGTCATTGACATGACACTGACAAAGAGGTTCAAATAATTAAATGTAACCTTCTTCCTGTAGATAATGAAGGGAGGAGCCGTGGGGAGGCATTCCTACAAAATTGCAGCCACTCCAAAAAAGCTCAACATAATAATAACAGCTATCAGATATTTGAGCAATGATGTACAAAGCTCACAGGAGGAATTCCAGCATGGTGTTTTCTCCATCCCAAGCAATGCGTTTCCATGGAAAATCCACTGGTCGAATCAAAAGAAGTAAACTTTCAGCAGCGTTCTAATCACTCCCTCCTTTATTCCTTAATATAATCTAATTCCCAAATGTCGTCTCAACAGGTTTTTAGTTGTGCAGCCTAATGGATGTGTTAGCCTTCGTGGATGTGGCATTTTCTTCTGAGGCATAATATCGCACTGCGTCATCTAAACGAGAGTCTTTGAACCATGGAACCATCATTCATCAGCACATGTCGCCGGAATTAGTGTGGAAGTCTTTTTTCGTGCGGCCTGATGAGATTACAGAACATGGTTTGGAAGTAAAGGGTGAAACTCTGAATCAGGCAAGAGATTCTGAGTGAAAGTTTAAGAGTTACAGATATGAGGAACTTTCACGCCGCTAGTTTAAAGAGGTGCAGTTATAGTTGACGCACCCCTGGTCTGGAATGAACATCATGGAGATTTACCAAATGTATGGTAGATGTCAGTATGACAGCCTGAATCTTCACAGCACTGTTTCATTAGAAGTGAAAACATTCCCCCGCATCCTGATTTGGTATCCAGTAGGAATGTTTGTGGCAGTGACGTGCACGTAGGTAACCTTAGACTGGGGACTTGCTGGCCTTCCTGAGGGAGTCCTGCTTACATAGCAATGGGCAGTGCTTCCCTTACTCCAATGTGGGGCCTTTGACATCTGCCCCAAAGTGCTGCCCAGACCATGCTGTGGGGAGTCAAGTCTCCCCTGGAGGTATCTTAGAGGACGTATTTGAAGCAGTGACTGTGATGGTTCCCTCTTGTGAAATGATAACCTGGCAAATGGCTTGACAAAAGACAAATCTTGATTTTAATTAGACAGTTGTAGAATTGCTAAACGTCGGTTCTAGGAACACATTCGCTGAGAGTGGGAGGGCAAAAAAAAAAAAAATCCTTGTACAATATACTTATTCACGAGCCTCTGACATCTGGGTGTATAGGTTCACATCGGGTCACAGATGGGCCGAATGAATGGAAAGCACTGAGGCTTCGTTTCTCCTCTCCTGTACCTTTAGGATAGTGCCAGTACTCAAAAGGGAATTGTCCCTCTAACTCACCCACATTTCCCACTCAAAGGCAGCCTTCCCCAACCTAGTGGCCTTCAGAAGCAGTTGGACTGCAACTCCCAGAATTCCCATCCAGCAGGGCCATTGACTGGGAATTCTGAGTGTTGTAGTCCTGACGTGTTTGGAAGGCACACTGTTGGGGAAGGCTGCAGGAATACCTTTAACTCATTAGCAATGTGCCTTGAGAGTTCATGGCCACAAGCTAAAATAACTTCAAATCATTTTTTGAAGTGTAAAAGCTGCCTCCCAAGTGCAGCTTTGAATTGTTCTTTGATTCCAAGAGTCACATTTGAAATTCAAAGCTTTATAGAAAAGTAGAGACAAAAATGCAGTTTCCAGTTCAATGGATAATGCCCATTTGTGTCCCAGACCTAATGAGATTCACACTGCACTGGTGTGCAAGAATGCTTGTGCAATCTAGCCAGCATTTGCTAGGGCAATGGGGGAAGTGGCAGTTGAGCAAACCCAATAGGATTCAGTAAAGCCAACTGCAGAAACATCTTAAAAACACCTCACAGGTTTCTTTATTCCAAATATTCAGAAATCCCATCAAGTTTCAAAGCCAAGACACAAATTCATTTATAAAAGAAACCTCTCCCAACGTTTTAAATGTTAACGTATTTAAATACAATTAAGATAACCGTCACAGGACAAATTATGCCATACCATTGAACTTTTAACAAGGTATCGACAAGGTGCTTGGATGGGTTTGTGCAACCACATCTCTGCTTGATCCTTGCCCCTCTTGACTAATCGAAGCCAATAGGGAGGGAACAGCTGGCTGGGCCAGGGAGGTGATCGATGCTTCTCCACAAGAAGGCGTGGTCCCTGGCCATCAGAAACAGTGGTGAGACCACTCCTGAGGAAGCCCTCCCTGGATTCAGAAGAACTCGACATCCCCTTCCTGGGCAACGTTCTTGAGCAGGCACTGGCCAACTTGGATGAGGTTGATGATCCGGATCCATTTCAGTTGGGTTCAGAAGTTCCACTCCTACTTGAATGGAGGGTTCCAGAAAGTGATGCTTGGGGGATATTGCTTTGGATCTTCCAGTATGGGGTTCCTCAGGGGTCAGCCTTGTCCCCCATATTATTTAACACCTACATGAAACCTCTGAGTGGGGATATCCGGAGTTGTGCAGTGTGTTGTCATCAACAAGCTGATGGCACACAGTTCTATCTCTCCTTTTCATCCTCAGCAGATGAGCCGGTGGATGTGCTGCATTGGTGCCAGGCTGCAACAACGGGCTGGGTGAGGGCTAACCCTGAAGTTTAATCAGGGCAAGAATGAGATACTATCAATAGGTGGCTCTTCTGAGTGGGTGAAAGGAATCCAACCTGTTCTAGATGAGGCTGCACTCCCCTTGAAGGAGCAGGTTTGCAGTTGGGGTGTCCCTTGAGGCCAAATGGCTTCAGTGGCTCAGAGTGCCTTCTGCCAGCTTTGGCTGGTGGCTCAGCTAAATCCCCATCTGGACAGAGATAGCCTGTTATCAGCAATCTATGCTCTGGTAATCTCTAAGGTAGACTACTGCAATGCATTCTATGTGGGGCTGCCCTTGAAAATTGTTCAGAAGCTGCAGCCTGTGCAAAATTAATAACAGATTAATAGCAGAGATCAGATGGTCTGATCATATGGCACCAACTCTGGCCCAATTCAAGGTGCTGTTTTTGACCAATGAAGCTCTGCACAGTTTGGGACCTGATGACACCCAGGCACTGTGTCCAAATTCTGGGGCCCTTCTCCAGTTGCCACCTCCAAGGCTTGTATGGTGGCAATAAGAAAGATCTTTTCAGTGGTGGTCCCCCAGTGATGGAACAAGCTCCCCACTGAGGCCTGCCTGGCTTTACTAACTTTCTGGTGCCAGGTAAAGAATGTCCTGTACTGCAGCCTGCTGCTTGTTCGACAGTGTTTAACAGGGTTTTCTTAATGTACTACTTTGTTTTTCTATTTCTAATTGGCTTTAAATATTGCATTGCTGACTTTTATATTGTTTAATATGCATTTAATGGTATATTTTATATTTTTGGAAGTATGCTGTTGTGAACCACCCAGAGAGCTTTGGCTATTGGACAGTATAGAAATTAATTCATTACTTGATTAATTAAAAGAGAAATTACAGGGCAGAGCAACCCCATGGCCCCTACATGGTGTCTGGACAGTCACAGGATTGCACAGATTCCCAGCTGCAAGGTCAGAAAATTGCTCCTCCATCTCTTCCTCCCTCTTCAAAGTGCCACGATTAAAGAGCAATATTGTCCATGTGGCTGTTTGGCAGAGCAGAAGGAGCTCAGAGGGGATTCTCACCTCTGCCCTCCTCCCTGGGCATAAGATGCTCCGGACTGTCCACTTTCCATAGGACTGCAACCTAAAACCATCACGTCGGTTTTTGTGACCGTGGAGAAGCTGCTGCTACAGCAGCTCTTTTTGCGCTCACTGTGGGATGGGAGGGGAGAGGAATCGAGGCACGGATCCCCAGCCCCGAGATCAGAGCGCTGTGAATCTCAATGACGGCTGACTAGACATGGCTCCATTTTCAAGTTTTGATAGTTTCATTGTCACAAGGGTTGTTTGTTTGTTTGTTTTTGGCTGCAGAGTGTCTTGTTTTGAGTGGTTCTATGCCATCTCGATGGCTTTCTGGCACATCAGGCAATAGATAAATATTCATGCTAAAGAATAAGTAGGACTCTGGGGGGAGTTTTTCCCCTCCTCTCCAGGGACTGAACTTGGGATCTTCTGCATGCGAAGCAGCTGCTCTGGCACATGCCTCTCATGCAACTGAACTCTTGCTGCTCGGTTCTGCAAAGTCCAGCCATTTCCAGGTGCTCATCTAACACCAAGCAATATGGGGGAGGAACAAGCGCTGACGACCCTTGTCCAGCCTGCCTCCCTCGGACATCTTGGACTGAAGCTCCCAACGTTCCCATGGAGCATCGTGCTGGGATATGGGAGTTGTAGTCCAACACATCCAGAGGGCACCAGTTTGGGGAGGCTGCTGTAAGCTTCCGCTCCTGGAAAAATGATTCCTTGTGGTCTTGCTGTGGCATGAAGGGGACCCGATCCCTGGTCCCTAGCCACGAAAAGTACAGGATCTGCCTATGGAAAGAAGTCAGCTAGAGAAATTATTTGAGCCTTAGGACGGGGAGATCACATCTGAATGCATTAGAAGGGGCTGCAGGGACCCACCGTTTCAATAAGTCCAAACGTCTAGGCAAGGAGGGGGGGTGAGAGGAGCGATGCAGGGGCTGAGAGAGAGAAGATAGATAATGTTCTCATGAACGACACTTTCCGTGTTTGTCGTGCAGCTGGATAGCACCTGCCTAACATTTGCACCGGATAGCTTTTATTCGTTTCATGGGATAGTCATCAAAACATGGTTGAGAGATGGAGAAAATTCCAAGTATGTGTCATCACTTTCCTGGCTGGTGCAGCTGTTTCCTAAGGCACACAATGATGTTGTGTCATTAAGGAAATACACTGTCAC
Source organism: Varanus komodoensis (assembly GCF_004798865.1). NCBI lineage: Eukaryota > Metazoa > Chordata > Lepidosauria > Squamata > Varanidae > Varanus > Varanus komodoensis. Next base: position 32,984,959 of record NW_025335269.1, read on the forward strand.
TGTGCCGGACAAATAACACATTTGGTTTTATTGAGCAACTCCACAATAATGAAGGGGAAATAATAGGCCTAAATATACTGTTGATTCAGTGGCAATGAGTTCTAAGTTCAGTGTTTCAAAAGAGAAGGGAAAAAGTAATAATCCCAGATCACTTTCCTACTGTTAGTATCTACTGTACAATCTGTTTGTTAAAGCTCTTCTCGAATATTTGCTGATATAGCTGATGGTTATTCCAAGATCTGCAGCTGACTCCTGCAAGAGAATTCCACAAAGGTGCCAGTGTTTCTCTTAATACATTCAGAGGATGTAGGGAAGAAGCCAGCTTGGTTGTTGGAAATTTAATAAATACATTTAGGCTGAGATCCTAAACTTCCCAGTTAGTGAGGAAATTGTAAGACTCCCTGGTGATTAGCACTGTGGTCTTACATGTGTGTACTCAGAAACACATCCCGTTGATTTCAGTGGGGCTTATTGCCAGGTAAATGAGCACAGGATTGCTGACTAAGGGCGCAATCTTATGCATATATAAACAGAAACAAATCTTATTATTCCCAAAATTTCCCAGCCTGCAAAGCTGGCTGGAGAACATCTGGAGTCATAGGACTTTTTCTGCCTAAACATAGATAGGATTGTGTCTCAAGGCTGCAATTCTGCTTACATATACTTGGGAGTAAGCCGCAATCTAAACAGTAGAACTTCTGAATAAACTTTCACAAGCCAAATATAGGAGAAAAAGCAATAATTGAAGGCTTTGCTAAGACAAGATTAGTATCCTATGTGAATCCTTGCATAGAAGCTGAAAAAAAATACGCAGAAAATGCACCTGAGGTAATATGCCATTATACTCCAATAAATATATATGAATTTTTAAAAATCAATTTACCACTAGCAGTTATATACAAAACCAGATTCATGTCATTCAACTGGGAAATACATAAAAGAGAACAGGAAAACAATTCTCTCATAAATCCAGAAACATAAAAACAGAACTTTATGCTAATATTTTAATGATGATCTCCTAGGCATATATTTCTGATTAAAACCATGATGTAAAGATTAGTACAACGAACTGAGAGAGCAACCAAAAGCAAGAAAAAGCCTAGGGCATTGTTAGCAAGATGACTATTTAAGTTTTTTTTTCTTTTTTGGAAATAAAAATCTAATTGGCCCATTCTGCATAAGCAAAGGTGCATAGAGTCCCTGACATCAGCTGTGTAAACACACACCAGCCATTTGCTCCAATGGAATCAAATACTAAGGGGAGCCCCCTTTTTTAGGGAATTTCCCTGGCAAATTACTATCTTTCCTATTCCTTTGGAGGAGTGTTGGGACTTTCCTTTAGAAAAAAATCATCAAGTTGTATCCAACCCCCACAAGGGCTGCGATTGATCAAAAACAGGGACTGCAGGATGCCTTGTCCTTCAGGATAACTGAGGAAGACACAGCGTCCTACCAGAACCATTTTGGCCTCCATTTTTAATTCATTGGCTGGGCTTCATTCTTTGCCAGTCCATGAGAAACTGAGGCATGACGAGGGATTCTGGTACTCCTCATCGATCCTTGACAGTCTCCTCCTTTGTCAGCCCCGTGTCCCACCCTAAGTGTCTAAAAATCCAGAGGATTAGTGCAGTCTCGGTTCCTTTCTTGCATCATCACAGTGGAATAAAGAATACCCTGCAGACAGCAAAGGGAAGACTGTCTGAAATGTTATTAAATCCCCTGTGCGTTGGAGGCAAAGGCCAGGGTGAGCAGGTGGGCAGAGCAAGGGGAGAGGCAGGTAAGTTGCAGGACTTGATTGCCCTCCCTCAGCTTGTTTGCAGCTTCTCCATCACTGTGTGCCTTTGAAGATATCCAAGCAGGTCATCTCAGGTTATCATAGGACAGTCAAAAGTGCTTCAAGGAATTATTTCTAGAGGCTGCAATTGGTACCGTGCTATCCCCATCCTCGGAGAACATCCCTGGAAGTCTGTTCAAACATTTGCAGGTGCCATGTGGCTAATCAGGACCCCCACCCCCTCAGAACACTTTTATTTGAAGATTTATATTTATCTACTTCCAAACACACAGCTTTCCATTCTATAGAAGAGGCATATTTGCCATGTGAATATCCTGCTTTATTCCACTGTGATGATGCACTTGTCTGTCCTAAAACTAATCCCTGCAAAAAGGGGCACCATAACTTCTGCGGGAAATGGAACATATAAAGGAGAGAGTGTACTTGTCAAAGATCATAATGGACCTTTGTGGCAAATCTGGGAAGCAAAGCCAGATGTCCATAGTCTTGGATTTCCTGTACATCAACAAACACATTGAGGTTTAAAAATAAGGCGATGGAGAATGGAAGAATGCCATCTCTGGTTCCTTCGGGGGACAACAATGTAGGCTTTAATATACTGCCTGATGCTTATGGACAGAAGAGCTGTCCCTGATGTAAGCCTACCTATCTACATGGCATCATTATGTTAGAGTATAGGAAGGAGTGGACAGGGAATGACACTAAATATTAAATCATTTAGATTTATTTCAGGTTACAGAAGAATTTGGTACTTTACAATCATAAGAGTGTCATCATTCCCGATTAAGCATGTGTGAACATGCATGCACGTGTGTGTGTGTGCATATCTGTGTGATAGAGAGCAGAGGGAGGGAGGTAAAAATTGGTTGCTAGTGCCTGGTATGCGAGTCGCACTCTCATCCTCTGCCCTGTGTCCTTGTCCAAGGAAAATAGAAGGACAAACATCCTAGAAAACACCGAAAATGGGGATCGTCGGCATCATCTTCATGGTGACTGTGAGCCCAGGATGGTCGAAGGATATGGATATGGGCTTTCCAATCTGATTTTACCAACAGGCAATGTCACAAAAGGTCTTAGCACTGGATATATTACAGCTTATGGCTCTAATGTTCATATTTGATCCAATTTTCTTTTTTTATCTATTGTTCCAAACTATGCTTTTACCTAGACAAAAGAAACAAAAGCAATTCACTACAAATGATTTACTGTTTCTAATGCTACACTAATGTTAATTTCATCATTTTTAAAAGGTATACAAGGCTTTTTGTAAATATGCTGCTTTTATACATCAGTATGAATATGCTGCTATATTTGTGCATTTATATATGGTCTGGTTGGGTTGCTGTTAATGTTGTGATAACTCCTTGGAATAAAATGCTAAAGATGGGATTTTAAAAAATAGCTTCAACAATATATATAAAAAAAATCAGTTTCAAACTGTCTGAGTTTGTTTCTCCAACAGATGTGTTAGATGCCTTTTGTTCCCTCTCTGTTAATTTTGCTATTCACAATCAAAACTGAAGAGTGCCATAAAAATTAAAACGCAGCTGACGCTCTCGCCTTTGGAGTGAAATTGGCAGGGTCCTGTCCTGCTCGTTCCTTTGTAAGGAAAACTTTAGGTCCAGGTGGTTCATAAAGCCAGCAGAGCAGTGAGCGTGATCGGAGTGGATAAGATTTGCATAAGTATTGTTGCCCCTGGCTACTGGTCCTCAAGAGTGTTCATTGTTCTCTTGTATAATTATCTAGCTCACAGACAGCTCCAAGGAACCAGAAGAGAATAGAACACACACCTGGAAAACTGTGGCTTGCCAATATACCCATATGGATGCCATTTTCACTTTGATCTTGTCCTGAGCATAAGCAGGAAACACCATTTACATTCAGATGAGAGTTTCTGAAAGCATCACAGGATGTCGTGATTTTAAGAGACTCTCCCCACCCACATCTTTCTTGAAATGACAGAACAAATGAAGATTGACTCCTTCCCCCAGACAGGTGAAGTGTTTGATGTGCTGACGTTTCCAGCCCTCCGAGAGAACTGGGGTGCCATATATCTGATTCCTCGGAAGACAGCAAGGTTTTGTGTATGAACTCTTTCACTCTGGTGTGAGCAAGTCTGAATTACCTCTGTTGTATGATACAGTGTCTCTTACAACGTGGTATCATAAGGCACAACTTAATTTTATTTTATCTTGATCCTTTCCATGGCATTCTTCAGTTAAAAATTCCCAGGTTGATATACAGTGGAATGATCTCAAAAGATAATATATAAAAACAGAACAAGTTTTTCTTTAAAAAATAGAAAGCTGTAACATGCACCATGTTACTCCTGTATGTTATCTTGGCTTTTTTCCTAGCCTTTCAGCAATTGTCTTTGCTTCCTGTGAAATATAACTATGGAAGTTATATCATGGTTGTTAATGCAGGATTGCTTCTACAAAGGAAGAATTCTTCCTGAGTGCTGAACCTGAATATAGATTATTTATTCATCCATGTATTTACTCTATTTCTCATGCACAAGTCTTTTCCTCAAATAGTGTGCACACAACCAATGGTTTCAATCCAGATTTAGTCATACTTAGAGGACACCCACCGATATCAATTCAGCTTAGTTTCAGATAATTTATTGATGGTCCAACTCTAAGTATGATGAAGTCAGGATCCTTCTCAATAATATCAATAAAACAATAAAAACAGCAGTAATAATGCATGCAAAACCAATTACATCTAAGCCAATTAGATCAAACATTTCAGCACTGTTTTTCAAATACTACAAAGCACAAGTATTTGTCCTCAATTCCTCACCATCTTGCTACTGAAGACAAAGAATGTCTGAGCCAATTTTCCCCAGCTTCTAACAGCAGTTTCCTACATAGCATTTCTGTTACTCATACCATAAAATACTGTGAAGCAAAGAATTGGATAAAACAGCCAATGCAAGCCCTTCAGCATGAGAAAATCCCTGTATATGGGTGCCATTCATAGACCTTGTGCAGCTTCTAAAGCAGGCCTGGAAGATCCATATGTAAAGCTCACATCTGACATGACAACATCCTCTTCAGTAATTTTTTAACTACTTTCATACCTGCAACTATGTTTAATATGTTGACTACCAAAGGAAACCAAACCAATTACCATCACAGAAACAGAAAACAGCACATCATCTCCAAAAATGTCTCAGAATTGAGAGCAGTATTTTTCAAATTCAGAAGTTAGGAGTGAGCTCATGACACCTCATTCTTTAGGGTTACTAATGAGAGTTAAAAAGGAACAGCAAGGAGTTCCAAACAGATCTGTCCAAACTGGGAGAATGAGCATTAAAATGGGAAATGGGGCCCAATACAAGTGCAAGTGCATCAAAGTTCCAATGCTTAATACAACTGTTAAGTTTAAAATTAGCCCCAACCCCAAAATGGTGTACAGTGAAGGGGTCTGAACCTGCAGTAAGGGTGTGCTGGAATACTTCATGAACATGGTGGCTGATCCAGTGCACAGGGCTATGCAATTGTTTAATTCGTTGGGGATCGTTAGGAAAGGCAGAGAAAATAAGACTACCCATTGGTATAAGCCCCTTATACAAATCTATGCTGTGACCACCATTTATATTTCTTGTTCACAATGGAAAATATGCAGAAAAAAGCTAATGAAATTATCAAGAGGCCAGAGCAATTCCTGGTGAGGAAAAATTACAGTGTTTGCTGCTTTTTATCATAATGAAAGAAGTGAATTGAGGCTTGAGGTGTTTGCTGTGTATAAAGTTATACAAAAGTATGATGAAAGTAGATAAGGAGAACAATTCTCTCCTAATAGTAGAGTCTGATGTCATTAAATGAAGCTGAATAGTGGGAGGTTTTAGGATAGCTAAAAGGAAATAAATTTTTCACACAGAGGGTAGTTAAATTGTGGAATTTGCCAGTTCATGTAATAGCCACCAACTTGGACAGGATAAAGGGGGATTAGAGGAATCCACCGGCTACTGGTCACGGGAGCTGTCTATCATCTCCATCCACAGAGGCAGGATGCATCTGCCTTCCGTCCATTGGGGATCCCCCTCGCTTGGACTTCCCACTGGGGCAGCTGATGGGCCACAGTGCAAACTGAACGCTGGATTAGATAGTGTCGGGATCGGGGCCCAAGTGGCCCTGCACGTGCCCGCAGGACATGGAATACCTTTGCAGGCACTTGCAGGGAGCAGCTGAGGGGCAACTAGGCAGTGCAGGAGGAGGCCCTGCAGTCCAGCCTCAAAGGCCCCTCTGCACTGCTGCCCTCCAACAGCAACCCAGAGGATCTCTGACTCCGGTGCGCTCTGGCTCCCTGCATCTCCTCTCCCGGTCCCTGCCCTGGCTCCCTGGCTCCAGGCCATTCCTGCTCCCACCCTTGTTTCCAGCCCACCTGCCTTCCCAGCTGCCGACATCCTTCCTCTTCAACCCAGCCTGCTCCCTGCCTGTCCTCCTGCTGCTTGGCCTCTGGACTGCTTTCTTGGATGGTGATCCAAGCATTTGAAGCACCGTGTGTTACTGGGCTATAGGCCTGTCTGAACCTTATCATCTCCCTGGTTTTGACCCTGGACTGCTGAACAAGCACGCCTCTTGCTTCTGGGCCCCTGAACCTGCTGCAGGACCCCACCTTGCCCCTGCACAGGGTCCCGGTGTTCCCGTCTGGATAGCCTGCCTCCCACAGCCCAGACCTTACAGGGAGGCTCAGCACACAGGCATCAGTGGAGACTCCGCATTGCACGTGTGCAGCATTATTCATCACAGAAGACAAAGCCAGGCCCTGGCCTCCACCAGAGGAATTCCACACTTCTATCTGAGCCCTGCGGAGCATGAATCAAGCCCAGTTAATTTTTTTATTTACATTCCTTTCCCTTGGGTTGTTATACCCCGTGTAGCTTTCACTCTGAAGTCTGTCAGTGTAGCAGTTTACATTTCAGACAAAAGCAAAATCAGAAATACAAGAATAAGCTGAGGATTTTGCCAGAAATACCTTGGAGAGCAAGTGCTTGCCAGAAACATGTTAATGCTGACGGCATGATCATCCACTCCCTGTATGCTAATAAACCACCAGCTCAGTCTGTGGAAATGTTCAGGAAGAGATACGTGCCAGTGATAATTCTTACCCAGAGACATCCGAGAGTTAGTTATTATCAGACTCAACTTGGAATACAAGGCCATCATCAAAGCACTCAGCCTGGTGCTTAAACTCAAAGCATCATTGCACATTTAATGTGATTAATTGTTCTAAAAAGGATAAAGATCAGCCAAAGCTGTAAGAACAAAGGACTGATAGAACACTTATCAATATTCCAAGTTACACACATGACAGCTTCTTTTTAGAGTGCTTCCAGGTTGCAAGATGGGCATTCGCCCACAGATAGGACGCACTGGGCCAAGAGCGTACTCATTGCAACTGGTATTGATGCATGCTCTGGAGAGCTTGTGCACGTGGTCCATCTGGAGCTCCGCCGTCATTCTTGAGCCCAGGTGGAGAAAAATACTGCATGGATGCCTGAAGCAGATGAACAATGAAGAAGCTGAAGTATTAAAGAGGGGCAAGGTGAAACCAGGGTCCAGCAGAGCGTGAGCCACTGGGGTCCCACCAAGACACACACGCACGCACACACGCACTGTGATAAAAAGGCAATTCTAGAAACATCCCTGTTCTTAGCCAGATGTATTGTATCTGTGATGTTTATCATTTCAACTCTAGGTCCACTTGGTGACTGAGCCTTGTTTGAACTGTTCAACACACCCAGTGGATTCTTCTTTTCTATTTTTTTCTCTGCGGTGGCGCCCAATCTATGGAATGTGCTCCCCAGAGAGGTCCGCCTGGCGCCGTCGTTATTTGCTTTTCGGCGCCAGGTGAAGACCTTTTTATTTAAACGTCATTTTAATTGTTAACAATATTTACTTATTTATCTGACCAGGGCGACTTCTTTTCTTTTCTTTTATAACTTTTCTGTTATAACTTCTTTTATATCGTTTATATTTTTTATTTATTTTATATTATTAATTTTAATTTTATATTGTTATTTTTATATTGTATTTTATTGTGTTGTAAGCCGCCCCGAGGCTTCGGCAAGGGGCGGCATAGAAATGTTCTAATAATAATAATATTTTGGGAGAATAACAAAGGCCATTTTTTCACGTAGGCTCTGCATACATATCCCCGCTGCTCCTCTCAGAGAGCAAGTGGTGGTGCCCCTTGGGTTGAGGGACATCCCAGCACTTGGTTTCAGAGAAGCAAATGGTAGGGGCAGGTGGGGGTCGCAGTGGCAGGGGAAACTGAGGCAGAGAAGGAAGTCTCTACCCCACATCAAGTATCTGTCTTCATTTTCATTGTGAAAAACAAGTCACTGTTTCTGCCAATTTGAGGCAACTGCATAAGATGGAGCTGTGCTTACGGGCATGGATTATTCAGGAAAGCTAGACAGGAACGTGAGTGGTCCAGATGAACCAATAACCATTCCACAGATTTCCTTCTTCCCTCTATGTCTGGCCTCAGTGGCTTGAAGCTCTTGGCCCAACTACCTCCTGCGCCCTGGGAATTCTAAATATGCATGGTTTCTACCCTTTCCCTACCTCTTTATGGCAGCCACCTAGAAGCACCCGTATCACTTCATCTGCATCACCCTTCCTATTCTTGAAGATGGCGTTGGCAGCAACACATTCACCTTTTTCCAGTCATGTGCACTGCCTTTTTGAGGACCGTGCCATGCACGGCATCGGAAAGTTGTGATCAGACAACTTTGTGTTCTTCCATATCCTTTTCCCCCACAAAATAGAAAAGCTGCTACAGATCCAAGTGCACATTTTTCCTGATCAGTGCTGCCCCTGCATCGCTGCTAAAAAAAAAAGCTTCACTTGGTGCAGGAGAAGGTAGGCATATAATAAAGATAATCTTCTTCAGAATTTGGGTTGCACATAGGGGACTTCCACATGAGCAGGGGATGTCTGTTCCCTGCAAAGTTTGGGCAGCTTTGCATCAGAAAACAGAGAGGCTTGCATGGTTACTGAGTGCCTGGGTACGAGCTGGCTAGAGGATTGAACAGATGTCACTCTTGTATCTAAGAAAATGCTGGATTGGAGAGACTATATCAGAAAGAGAGAGAGAGAATTAGTGAAGCTCTCATATGCCTGGAAATAGCAGTGTGCAAGCAGACCCTGGGACAGCCCCCAGACAGGGCCAGAAGTATGTCCTTGTCACTGGCCGGAGGGCTTGGTCTGCCTGGCCTGGCCTCCTCCTCCCCGTGCATCACAGGCAGCCCTGCTGGCAGCAGCCCTGCTTGAGCCGGCCAGCAGAGCGGCAGGCATCCCAGGCGGGCATGCCGGGCTCTGCTGAGCCCACAAAGCGTGGGGCGGCTGTTTCATCCCAGCATTTGCTCGAGAAGGCACCAAGCACGTGTCAGGTGGAACGGCAAAGCACTGCACGTCACGTGGCACCCCCTGCAGTATCGGTGTCTATCCGTGCAGTGAGGCCTATGGGCATCTTGTTTGTTTGTTTGTTTGTTTATCTATCTGAAAGATTGGTGTGGCCCCCAGTTGTGCCACAGCACCTCTGGGCGGTTCACAGCGCAGAGTGGGAGGAGTACAGAGGTGAAAGTTGCTTGCATAGCTCTCCTGCTGCTCCCACACAGCCAGATGACCAGTTCTGGCTATCCAACTGTGCTGCATCAGGGCGGCAGGAAGGAGCGGAGGGGCTGCCAGGATCCTTCGCCTCTCAGCCCTGCTGGCCTCCTCCCTCCCCACCCCTGCACCTGTCCTCCAAGGTCACTCTTACGACCTTGAAGAAGCAGGTGGATTAGTTCTTTCCCCGCCGGCTGTGAGGTGAGGATGGGGCATCCACTCCGTTTGCCAGCCTAAGAGCTGGGAATCTGAACCAACTCATGGTCCTCTGAGTTCTGCCTGGATGCTCTCTACCAAACTCACAAAAATACAAGAATTTCAAGACATACATATGATGTGTGTGTGTGTGGAGGGTGGGGCAGAGTACAGGGATCCCTGAACTACATAGTGAACAAATAAGTGAAGAAATGCATGCTAAGACTACTCATGAGTAGGGACCTTGCAAATGTGCAAACGCAGGACACGAGGCAAGAAAGGTGACTGCGCAGTAACCATTCATGTTTGAACAGCCCCTTGTCAAAGGACTCTAAAAGGCTGGTGAGAAAATACTTAGCTAGCATATTAGAGCATACTAATGTGTTAACTTTATAGGCATGTTGACTCTTTTTTCAGCAGGGTTTATTCTTCTTATATATGCTTATTCATTTTATCTTTAATAATGCTTTCCACCAATTTAACCAGACACATGTTAAGCTTTCCAGCCCCTAATGTCCTGGATCCTTCCTGGATTCCTTAAAAAATGGAGTTAATATTGGTGTTATGTCCTCATTGATCTTAAGGCTCTAAAACACAGTTTTGTTTGAAGATGAGCAATTTCATATTTGAGTTCATTAAAATTTCTAGGACAGATATGATCAGGGCTTGATGATTTGTAAGTTTGCAGTTTGTAAAAAAAATAAAATAAAAATTGGAAGGTCATCTGTTGTAGTAGCAAAAGATTTGCCACAGTTCTTCTGACCTTTTTCATGAAAACATCAGTTCAAACCAGCTGAGGCTTTCACTGTGACAATCTGAACAGCAATGCACGAACAAATAAAAATATGCTAGGCTAAAAGTACATATTACAAAACTGTCTGTTGGAAGGCATACACTTTAAAAAAAATCTTATCAGGGATAGTTGCTTTTAGTTACACCTGATGGTCAAATATGTTAACTTAGAAGTGTCAACAAAATCAGTTTTTCCGAATTAGATTTGGCTGTGCAGGTGTCACTTTTACATTCCCATCTCCAAAATAGATTCCATGTGAATATTTATTCCAGCTTGCCGTTCCAACAAGCATTTCCTTATCTCTTCCAGCTTAAGAAGAAAATCCTTGTGATGCTTGAACTCTGGGTGTGACAATTCCACCCCTCTCCGCTGTGTTTTGCCCTGCAGACCTTTTCATAAAGTGAAGCAATAACAGAAAAGCATACCAAAATCTTGCATGGTCTAAGCATGTTTTGTTGTCTACTGTTTTGTTGGCAAAGATCTAGGGTGAAATCCTATGCAAGTTTAGACCGAAAAAGTCTTAGAGCTGATTGGAGAATGTTGAGAGTTGTATGATTATTTTTTCTATCTCAGCAGGCAGAGGGGTGCACCCTTAGTGAGCATTGATTGTGTTTGTTACACTAAAATTATATTTAGTTAATCAGCATTGGAGTGGATGTTAAATGTATTGACATGTGATGCATACTAAATATTTGAGTAAGGAAGCTGTTCGGCATGCTTGATGTGTGCAAAGACTGCACCCTGCTGGTTTTTAACAAAATAAGTGAAAATACAGGATAATTAAAAACTCCCTTGCTTATAAAAGATATAGATGGTGACAGTTGCATAATTAAAGTAGCATTCAGCTGAACCCTCAATCATTCAGCTTTCAGAATGAAAAATGTGCTTCCAACATTTTGTGAAACTTAGAAGAAAATCTTTGCCAGGAAATTTCTCCATGATGCAACCTCCGCCTCAACAGAGTCTGCAGGCTGGCCATGTCCCTCTGGATGATGTGTGCCACCGTTGTCCTCCATATAAGGAAAGATGGGTGGTTATGTGTATTACTTTACAGAAGATAATTTTCTCTTTGAAGGCGTGAACTATGTGAAGAATTGGCTTGTCCAAGTCCAGTTTAAAGATAAAGAACCATCAGAAAGAAGAGATGGGACTTGAGTAACCTGTCACAACATCTGGACAGCAGAATGGAGCAAAGCACACAAGTCACCTGGTCACAGTCTCCCATCTATTGCTGAAATTTTTTATTTATGCTATAGTGATTATTACAAATACTGCATATCTACCTACCTACCTACCTACATCATATGTAAATGTTATTCAAATCTATGTCTTTTTAAAAATTTATTTGGTGATGCAGAAGTGGCTACCCTAAAGGATCAACACTGACGTAGCCGGCATCTCCTTCCATGTGGAGGAACTCTACATGCAAGCATCAGTCCATGGAAGAAGACTTTTCTCATGGCTTCCAAATACATGGGCAGCAAGAAGGGTTTCCATCGTGGCTCAGGGGCACGCGAGAGGGGAGGGGGAGGCTTGTGTGGCTTTAAGTGTGTTTGTCTGTGTGGCGGTGGGGAGTGCCATGGGAACCATCTCATGGCCTAGTGTGACTAGGCATAATATTCCACATAAGGACCAAGTGGTACCTGCACTCATAACTGTTGTCTCTTTTTGAGGTGATATTATTTTTTACCAATATCCGAAAGAGAGTTTAAAGTATCAAAAATATATTTTCATTTTACATAATCATGAGAATTCTTAACAAATGGTTGCAGCTAGCACGAGCCACATTTCCTCCCTCCAGCAATCAGCAGCCTCAGGTTCTTTCCTTGCAAAATGCTCTTTATTGCTTCCAACCATAAATCATCCAGACAGATCTCTGAGCATACACAAAGCAGTTTGTCAAACCCAACCTAGCAGTTACTTCCCAAAACTCTCCTTACAAGTTCACTGTGGAGCAAGCAAGCCTCTGTTCCAGGTGCTTCTCACCCAGTCGGGGTTTTTGTCTCTGCGGATGCCTGGCCATGGGCCGGCTCTGAGGGGATCCCCTAGTCTCAGCAGCCCCTCTTGCCAGCTGTATCTCCACGCTGTTCCCAGGGTCTGTCTGGACCTCCTCCTCTCCTCTTCAGCCAATCTCGCCCACCTCCACCTCCTCCCTTTGCCTCTCAGGACCTTGAACAACTAACACTCTGCTGCCAAATCCCATCAAAATATTCAGTTTCTTCTTCTGAATCCGAATCAGCAAAAGTGGCATGATTAGTTTCCTGTGGGAATGCCTGCCTGAGCCAGCTCTCACGCTCTCAACAACAGCCAGTAAAGTTAATTTAGCTTGCATATAGTTTTGCTACACCAAGTCCACACCAATTGTAGGTTGTGACTGAAGTCTACAAGGGACTCCACAAGTCTGTCATTTTTGCTGCCTCCCTGGGGTTGCTAAACTGGGCAAATCTCGAGGTGCTGGCAGTGAGAGATTGTGGCTGGTGGTACGACAAACCCCTAATGTGGTAGCCCAAATGCTGGGCCATGGAAATCCTAGCAGGACTACCCGGGACTCCTGCTTCTGCTATTACAGCTAATGCAACAAGATTAAAAATTAGGGTCATGGTAAGGCTGGATCGCATCTGAGACCATCTAGTCCAAACCTTCGTACGATGTTAAGATGTGACTGAAATTCGCACGCCATCTGGCATTAGCTTGCTTCTTTTTGATTATGGCAACCACAACCAGAGAACAAAGGCTGAAATACATGTCCCAGCAAAGGGGGTGTTGACAACTGATGGGGCCTGGCTCCATGGAAGAATATAGCTGGAGTGCAAGCAAAAACTCTCCTCATCCAGCAGGAGGGGTGTGGGGGTAAGAATCCTAGAATGGAAGAGCCGGGAGACCACCAGGCCCAACCCCCTGCTCAGTGCAAGTTAAAGCATCACTCTCAGTTGGCTGTCCAGTACTATAATCCACAGACACGTCACCCAATTTAATTTGGGAGGAAATTGTCTCCCGATACCAAATGCACCAGTTCTTCCGACAATGAGAAGGAAGGAAAACTCCTCCAGTGAACCCTCTTTATACCTGTGCACCTACCTTCCTAAGTTCTGCAACAAAACGAAGTGGAGTGAAATCCGGAACAGAATGCCGCAGTATATCTTTACTCCCAACAGGAGCATTTCCGGCCCAGGCACCAGCAAGCTGTCTGTGCCTCCTCCTCCTCCCTCCTCTGAGATGAGCTGTTAAGGTGGGTGTGGGCAGCCAGGGGACTGCATGCCAGCAGTGGGCAATACCACTGGCCCAGGGCAGCAGGGACACCCCCACTATTGGCATGTGGTTGGGGCCCAGCATGTTTGCTTACATGCCTGCACACATTCTATTCAGCTCATTACACAAATACACACACCCACTCACATATATTCACTCACTGTATGCACACACTTAGCCTGCAGAGAAAGGCCACTAGCTGGCCATGCAAGGAGGGATTGCTTTCTTCTGCCCTGGCCAGATCACTGCCTTTCCATGCCTTTCAGGTTCTCCCTACTCAGCATTAACAAAGGCAGTGCTCAACAAGGACTTTCCCTTTCTGTGTGCTTAGGAAGGCAGGGAAACAGGGGAAAAGCCAGGCAAAGAGGGAGGAACTCACATGTCTGCTTAGCTTTTGATAAGACAGGATGGCAAAACAGATGGAGAACTCCTGTTGGCCACATCTGGCCTGTAGGCCGGATGTTCCCCACACCCATGTTGGGGATCAAGTAAGCCAGTTCCCCTTCCTTGGGCTTCAGATTTTCTTCTCCAAGTGGCAGCCAAAACCCAGCAATTCTTGGTGTCCGCTGAACGTACTTGATCCGCATTGACTTTTTGTCCCCTTTGGGAGTCAACATGCTGTTGTCTTCAACATGCTAATCTCTCTTTTCTCTCATTATGTCAATTTCTAGCGGCCTGGGAGCACAAAACTCTTCGTGGTCATGTCGAAAGATGAACATCCATACATTGTGTCATTCAGCCTTTCATTGTGTCAAAAGCACAGCTGGGTTGCTTCGGATGTTTCATTCTCATCTGGCGTTTTCTAGGTTGTGCCTGTCTTTTGCTGCCGCCAGTAGTTACAGTATATCAGGATCTGCCTTTCATAACATCCACTGAATGCCTCAGCCACATGTCTGATTCTCAGGGATACTGATGGTGTGATCGCTGCGTAGGCCACGTTGGATGTGCCATTCTTGTGCAGACGTGCCATAGAATGGTTGCACCCTCGTTACTCCACACCCAACGAGCTAGACTGGGCCAAAGATCTCATTGGAATGAGCTCAGCCCTGCTGATTGAGCTCGGACTTTGCTCCGAGGGACAGGTTTGACTTTAGAACCATCACCTACTGATGACCTCTGGATGAATTATGGGAACATAGGCTGAAGGTTGTTAACATCATATGAACTGCCCTTAGCGTGCTATTACTCTTTCATCAGTATGGATAACTTTTAAATGGGGGAAAGAGGGGTGAAATGTAGGAATCCACCTCTTTGTAGGTTCTTCCATTGCTTGGTTTCATCCTGAAGTGGTGATGGTGCAGGGGGCAGAATCTTGCTGCATTCCTTGCTGGAAGCTGGGCTGAAGGATTAAATGTTCCAGGTAACAGACGGAAGTCTATGGAACTAAAATTAGTTATGTTTGTCACTTGCTGTTGGCCAGTATGCAAAGTCTGCATGTGCTTTTTCTTCCAATAGGAAGGGAATTATGGGCTAGAACACTCCCTGCTTATCCTGGCAGGTAGTGAGGGACAACTTTGTGTTGGCTTCTCCCCATCACAGAAAGTTCTGCAAACTGGCCCTTAGGAACAGCTAGCATGCTAACAGAAGCAAAAAAGAAAAGCCAAACAGGAGACAGATTCATTTAAAATATCTATTGAAATTACAAATAAACCTCTTCAATATGCTTCAAAGTACAAAACAACATTCAAAGGCATTCAACAGCTCTTTTGTACATCACAGTGTTAGTGGCACAAAATGTAGTTACATTTCAAATACAGAAACAAAATTTGTTGTTATTTTTAGACTAGCCAAATACATAATTTATACATACACATGACTCTTCCGTGCTTCTCTATGCAAGGGTAAGAATACTCCCATAATAAAATGAGTGAGAAAGGTTCAGTTATATGGCGCACACCTGTACCTAGTATTCCTGGCCTCTTTTGATGAATTACATACATAACAAAGCAAGGACCACCATGGGGCTTTAAATGCAAATGGCAGGCTTTTACTTTATGGGAGCGTATTAGCAAGCAAGCATAATTGTAGGAAAACATCAGCTATCTCTGTTGTTGTCCATCTTCAGTAAAAGTAAAGACCCAGCCTGGGAGAGACTTCTTCATAAAACTAAGCCATGTCATGTTCTTACACACACTGACCAAGACCTCCTATCAAGATTGGTCAGTCTGTAGTTTTAAGAGGTATTAATAGATACTCAATAAGTAGAGAGACACTTTCATTCCATGGCTTGGCTTTATCCTGTATACCTTCACTTTCTTCTCTGCTTAACATAGAAAATGTCTTTTTTTTCCTTTTTGAATTGGTACCAGTATAATTTGCAGAAATTTTCCATTCACATCTACACACACACACTTTACAACTTACCAATGGACAGAAGCTTATTGGCATATTGATTAAAGCAACCCCCCCAAAGGATCTTGGCATGATAACAAGGCTTGAAAACCATAACTATTAGCATGCGTGCATACTCATACCCATAGGCAACTGGACAAGAAAAACATGGGAACTAGAAACCGCAACAAACCATGCAATGGACAATATGTGAACAGATTCTGGAAATGAACATGTGTGAGGGGCTTATTTCTAGAGCCTTTGTGATGCTCTAGAAATAAGATCATAACATTCAGAACTTGAATCCACACTAAAATTCAGCAGGAAAGAATTTGGTACGTATCTTTAAAATAATTTGGTTTTTTCCCCCTCTGCCAAACCTTTAAAATCACATACAAGTTTATTTTTGTTTTTTGGTTCAATTTCAACATGTCTTGCTTTGCTTCCATGACCTGAAATATTGTGATTGTTGTGCACTGAAAGGGTTCGAGAAAAGAACTGAAACGCTGCCCTAGCTGCTTTCCATAGAAACTTGACAGATCACTCACCGCATGCTTGCAAAGTGGGTTTTCTTTACAGGTGGGTCAAACTAAGACGCAGTCAAAAGGACTTGCTCAGCCCCACATGGACACAGCTCAATTAAAAAATACACTAACGGTGCAACCCGATACAGGTTTAGACAGAGAAAATGTCCAGAAATGCAAGTTATTTAACTTTCCATTAAAAAGGGATTTAAGACAATGCACCTAAGTAACAGTAGGGAAATGTAGTAGAAGTGATATTAGGTGATACTCAGTTTTCATTCAAAAGCACTCAGAATTATATTAAAATGAAAATTCTGTATTCCTATAGAGGGGCTTTGAATTTAACATTTAAATATGTCTCTATTACATTGCTCCCTGATAGAGTAACCATCAGTTAATTTCTAGCACATGGCAACTATCTAACTCAAGGAAAGACCCACACTTAAAATGCAGGGTAATATGTCTGATAGGAGTGATGTGTAGCTGATTGCAAGCTGTGAAACTTTTTCTTGATTACAAGTGTTATTTAAGGAATCAGAAGTGCTGTGACAGGAAGAGTACCGCTTCCAAAGGCAGGATCATCACAGCAATATGAGGGTTATACTAGGTGCATTTCTTTGGGCAAGATTTAACTCGAGAGAGTTGTAGTAATTAGATTGGCAGAATGTCCCTGGAGGTTGTGTGCACATACGCACTCGCCCATAAACTGGTAAGAGTACATGCCGCATTAAAATATGTAGTGTTGTTATTATTTGCTTGATAGTAGAAATGGTGGTGGCAGTGGAGATCAAAATCAGAACTTCTGTGCATGAGGAGGTTTAAGTCTTTCTTCCTCCAGTGCAAACCAGACAATGATCACCTTTGTCCCCATAAACCAGGATTAGAAAAAATGGCACTGGAAAGAAAGGAACAGAAATGAGTGCGCTGCTACCAGATCTCACTGATGCTTGTTGACTCAGTTAATCTAAGGGCTGAGAAGGAGGGAATCCAGCAAAGTGAATCTGCTACCATTGTTGGTTATAATAGAAGGGGTGGAAACATGGCATAGGATTAAATACATAATATACATTCTATGGCAGGCTACTGAACCCAACGATTAGGAGGAGACATACCCTGATATCATGTGTGGCTTCTAACACTAGGGAACAACACAATGTCTGAGGTGCATTGTGGCAATAGCTTAATATGTATTTTATTGGATATTAAGATAAAACCAGAAGTACAAAAATGGATAAAGTTAAGTTCTCTTTCCCCCTGCAGTACAGACCATGGTCAAGTGGATTAATTTTCTGGCTTCTGGGGATGCCAGAGATCAGGTATGCTTTAGAGGCATGCAAATTCCCCCAATTCAAAGTACTATATATTTCATCCTGAAATGGCTATTTATCTGGACTTGAACCTTTACAACATGCATCTTAATTGCCCCCCCACCCCACTTTTCTCTTGTTCTTCAGATTTCACATGGTTATACATTTTTAGATGCTATCTCTTCCTAGTTTGGAAATCTACATTGTTTATAGCTTTCACTCCAAGTATCAGAAACTAATGATGTTGAGTATCAATAGTGCATTGATGTCTACGTTATACTCCCTTGGGAGAATTACAGCACTTCAATTTACACGAGAGCCAGGGCAATAATAAAGCATACAAACATAGAAGATGGACAGAATGTAGCTTTAAAACTAGTTCTGTTACCACAGTTATCATACAGTATCAAATAATGTTTTTAAGGTGGACTAAACATGCGTAACTCTTAACAGGCTGTACATATTACCACTGCAGATCTATTAATTGGAACAACACAACCATACAGCAGAACCCTTTTGAATTAATTTTTTTGCATACTTTATAGGATGGAGTAATTTGGGGGCATTATTCTCCCAGTATGGATACAGCTCAGTACACTGGGTTCAATATGGACAAGGTTCCATGAACCCCTTCCCTCTTCCCAGCAGTTCTTTGGTGTATGATAGCCATTGCAAAAGAGAGGAGACCCTTTGCACCCCATACACTCCTCCAATTCCCTCTGTGAGTCCCTGAGGACGGAGTACTGGGGGAAAACAGCATATAGCAAAGATCTTCTAATTTGTATCATGGCCAGTGTGTACACCAAGGGATAGTTAGAGAGGATGATGAAAGAAAACAAGTTCCTCTGGGTAAGATGTCTACTCCGTATTATTCGCAGAGCAGTATCTACAAGTATGTGGGAAATGATCAGCACCGTGGCTTCTTTATATTAGTACCTGGTGGCAGAACTGATGAGTCATGTGCCTTGAACCTTTACAACATTCAGAAAAGCATCTATTTGCACATTTGGTTTAAACAGAATTTTCTCTAAATGTACATACAAAGATACTTGGTTAGAGGTAGCCCTATTTATGTAGCAGATAGCTAATGAACAAGTAAAACAAAATCTAGCCTGAAAAAAAAAAAACTAATTTCAAAGAGTAATGAATACCAACTTTTTAAAAAGAGCCTTGGTTTGGTAGCAGGTTTTGTCATATAGCTCAACCTCATTTCAAAAAAGCTTGCAAGTTTAAAAACAAATACACAGCCACACAAAGAACTCACACAGTTCCCCAACAGGTTAGTAGGCAGAAATGATATCTATTGTCTTTGAAAAGTCAGAAGGCATCAGATGGCCTACTTGTACTCTACTAGACCGCTACTATTTCATGTGTGAGATTGGTGCAAGGACACTGAGATGCTTCCCTATCCAGTTGTATAGGATGCTGTTGTTCCGCCAGCGGAAGGGAAAATGTGGGTGGAATGGATTTCCCCTTCCCCACTGCACTCCTACATGTGTCCCCACAATCTGCTCCAGAGAGTTGGGCAACTTTCCAGGAGCTCTGGGGGGCACACAAGAAGCTGCAAGGGGGAGGAGGGGTTGGAAAAGTCCTCCTGTGCAAGTAGGAGTCCTGCTGCATGAGCTTAGCTGTCGCTGCTGCATCCAGCCCATGGCAAATATTGACTAGTTTTTGATTCGTTTTAATAAACGGGTCTCTAGAGTCACATTTAAATGGACCGATTTCAAGTGGTGTTTCTTAAAAACAGAATCAGCGGTAAGACACCTCCTTTTTGATGCAAACAGATATGTGGAGACTCCTGTTTTGATGGTGCGATATCTCAGTTCCGAGTCTGTGGGTGAACAAGGAATAACTTGTGTTATGCTCCACTCCATCTTTGATGTTCAACCTGCTTCATGCCAGACCGTGAACACACCAGAATGCCTTGTTCTCCGTAATCCAGTCTGTGGGCAGGAAACTGTGGCAGCTGCAATTTCTCGAGTCGTGGCACCTCAGTCTTGCTTGAAGCTGGGGTCAGGGCAAGTAAGGCTGTAGCAATCTTAAGTGCAAAAAGGGGAAGAAACGTCCTGCAACGCTGAGCAGTCCACCTTTGCTTGGTCTAGGTCGGTAGTGGGTCATCGTCTCCTTTATTACACTTGCACTTGCAGCAAAGAACAAAAGGGGTGGCAAGGAGAAGAAAAGGAGATGCCACTAACAGTAACAGGCCAAATCCCGCAAAGATCCCAACAACCTGGATAAGAAGAAGGAAAAAGAAAGGAAAGGGCGAGTGTGTGAGCGGTTTTCCAATTACCCTTCAAGGAGAACTGGGAAAAAATAAAAGTGCGTGTAGCTCCAGGAACTTTTTAGTTCATTGCTTACAAATTTCCCTTTGAGCCATTCATTCAGAAATTTCAAAAAGGGCTATTTTCAAAGCTGTCGGTAAAGCAATTCTGTTGTTGTCACTATCTGTCTTTATGCCACTCATTACTTCATGAAGAGACCAGAACGCCGCTTGGGGGTCAGGCCCCCAGTGGGCTGCGTACAGCAAACAAACATTGCTTCAGAAAGCCAGCTCAGGCATCGTGTGCAAGAGAGCGCAAGAGGACAAGCGACAGCCATAAAGGCTCTGCTGTGTTTCCTTACCCCGGGAAATACTTTGGCGACTGGATCGATGCTCCACCTCTGTCTGTCTCCTCTTCCCAGACAGCCAAAGATGCTATACCCCAATGCTTCTTTTTAAGGATCCCTGACCTGAGAGGAATTTTTGTGGGCGGGGAATTCTTTTCACACTGGTACCCCAGTCCTAAGGGGCTGTTGTGGAACAGTAATGTCCTTGTGATGCGTCAAGAAGGCCAGGCGACTGTGTTGCTGACCACAGTGAATCACTGGATGGTTTCTGCTGCCCTACATGCTGAGCTTCAATGCAGAGCTCCTCCGGCAGTTCATAGAATCTTGGCCCAGAAGTTGTCTGCCTACAAGTCCCCCTTGACATTGGGAATGGGCTGATTTCCTTCCATTACTGGGTTGAGATGGGGTGACCTTTAATGGCACTGTCTGTGCAGGAAGTTCTATCCTAGAGATGCCAGGCCACACCACACTATTCTGATTCCACTTATATCTGTGGAAATAAGTGATGCCACATTGTACAGAACCAGACTGTTTGTTTCATCTTTACCCTGCATTCATCTGTAACATTTATTTATCACTCTTAGGAGAAGTACTGCTAGAGGTAGTTTCCTGTGTTAGTCTTACCTAGAACAGATGCACTGGAATAAATGAGATGTTAAGTTAAACTAGCATTTGATTCAGCCCCTGGTCTGGTCAACACATCTAGTGTGGATATTACTGTGATACTGCTGTTCCAAACAATAATTGATCATTTATTTGCTACAAATATAGGAACAGCCCTTCTGACTCAAGCTGGGTGGGATGGGGGCTCCCCTCCATACATGGTGCTGTGCATGGCACTTGGTTTAGAAACTCAAGTGACATTCTTAATTATCTGGATTTCAATTCAAGATGGCCTTTGGCTAAGTAACAGAGTTGCGCAATGTGCAATAAGAGATGAGGTCAGAGGGAGAAGGGTAATAGCAGCATGATTATGTGGAAATGAGCTTATGTGGCCCCTGATGTTTAATATGCAACACGAGGAGTACCAGGCTGAGCTAAGGCAGGGGATTTGCCAAGCTATTATTGGCTATGAATTTTTATAACCATTAAGATTTTGGTTTAATGGAAGGTTAACATCTTCAAGCCGCTGAGGCTGTTAGGAGCTGCACAGACAGATGATGCTGAAGCGCTGATGCAATGGGCTGCCTAAGGCGCAGCAGGGCAGATGGAGGCGGCTTCGTAAAGTGCCATTCATCAATCTCAGCATAATATGATTGCAAAGTTAAAGTGGGTTTTCACTTTCTTTGTTCAGTAAAGAAGGTAGAATCCAATGTTTACTTTATAATCACCACATACTGCTACTTTTTGTTGTTGGTTACTAACCTCTTTACTTGTTCTTAATGATCACCTGTTCTGTCAGCAGGTGGCACTGCAGAACAAGATTCATTCTGAAGGGGACAGTGTACGTTACCCGATTATGTAATCACACACTTGATGGCCTTTATTCTAAGTTTTTCAAAGCCCACAATTTCTTGGCTACTCTAATTTTTTATTATGGTGTTTGGTGTCTGCTTCACTGCGTTGCCCTGCAAAATATGCCTACTTCCCTCTTTATGATTTCTTATCGTGCATCATCTGGGAAGTGTAATTTTAGCATGGCATATAAAGCAATACCTTGACTTTACCATAATTAAAGCTCTCTGCTAACCTCTGAAAGGAAGAGGGCCAGCAGTTCATGTGACATGGCCAGATGACCATTATTTAATGCAGGATGAGCCATGGCACATGCTGGGTATGTGCAGCTGCCACCTTGAATGCGCACAGAGGTGACAGGGCATTCTGCAGTGTTGTGTGAACCTGGCCACTATGGGCTATTTGAGGGTTCAACTATCTTCCCACAAGCCTATGCAAGGACTGCTTAACCTCTGAATAACCCACAAGGGGTGGGTTTGCACAACCCAGTGCAACCCACAATTAGTGACTACATATTGAACAACTCGGCTCATTATAATTATACATGTATCATAGATCAGGTATCATAAGCTATACTTACAAGCAAGTCAGGCATAGCATCATATTTTATTCCATGTCTTTTTACTTTTTCTCCTGATTCATTTTGATCTGCATGAAGATCATAACCAGAAAGACAGCAAAGACACCAAGAAGCAAATTGGCACCTACCTGTGTTCTGTGCCAAATAACTGATGCCCTAGAATGACCTAGCTTGTTTCGGCATGGCCCTTTGTCGTAATGTATAAGGAGAAAGTCGTCCTGTAAAGTATCAATAAGGGAAAGAGGAGAAATATCTTTTTAGTGATGATGGAAGCTAACCTTTTCCAAACAATACCAGTGTTTCAAAAGGATGCATGCAACTTCATAAACATGTACAGCCCAACCCTTTATATGTTTACACAGAAGTAAGCTTAACTCCTATGAAAGGGTGCAGCAGACTGAAATCCTAAGGTTCTGCCACAACTGAGAGGGATGGGGCATTTTCATTTGCTTTAAAAACATGGGATACCACAAAGAATGCCCGTTGCCCATTGTTTCCCATTTGCTTCTACCTGCAGAGTATAACAATGTCATGGGACACAGCTGCTACCATTTGCAAAGGGCAGTGATGTCACTCAATTGTCTCCTTCGCTGCAGTGGGCAGACTGTAGCCAATGGGCAGTGGCAGGTGTGTGAGTCATGGATTACTCACTTGCCATGAAGTCAGTTAACAGTAATTCTCTTTGCAGAAAGGGATTTAGTATTTAGGTACTGAAAATACCATATGTAGTTAAAGGGGTAGGCTAAAATGGCCCAAAAGGCAGGGGGCAACCCAACTTTGTGGCAACTACAAGCAAGAGGCTACTACATGGGTGACTCCCTCTGTGTTAACCTGCCAGCTCAGCAGGCCTTGGGGTATGCCTGCTGCCCTGGAAATGGCAGCTGAACATGTGCTGCCTCACCGAGGTGGCCCAATGCTCGTTGTGCTCCTGTGAGCGGCAGTGCACCGCCAAAGGGAAGATGAAGAAGCCCCCTGCCGGGCTGGTGCCCTTGCTGCCCGTGCCGTTCCCAACATAACTAGTCATCTTCTTGCAAGAATTCGCTTGGGCAGAATCCATGTAAGGACTCTTCTGCCCCAGTATATAATCAGCAAATCACACCAGGCTCTTTAGACCACCCTTGACATATTTAATTCTTCAGAATTGTGATTCGTTTTTAAAGGGCAATGATGCCACATACATACATATATAAATTCTACATGTAAACTTTTGCAACTTTCCTGCAATGGTATGAAGTACCAATATTGCAATGAACTATTAGCATGTGTACAACAGTCTGCTTTATATCTATGTAAGCATCTACCAACTGTTAACTTTTGAGTATCCATTGTTAAGATTGTTTTTAACATCCTTTAAATATATTATTATTATTATTATTATTATTATTATTATTATTATTATTATTACATTTCTATGCCGCCCCTTGCCGAAGCCTCGGGGCGGCTTACAACACAATAAGATACATTGAAATACAATAGAGCATAATAAATTACCAATAAATACAGAAATACAAAAAATACACTGAGATACAATAATATAAAATTAAAATTAACAGTATAAAATAAGTAAATAAAGAATATAGGAGGAGGAAAGAGAAGGAAGAGGAAGTTGCCCTGGCCAGATCATATATTTTAACAATTAAAATGATGTTTAAATAAAAAGGTCTTTACCTGGCGCCGAAAAACCAGTAACGACGGTGCCAGGCGGACCTCTTTGGGGAGTGAATTCCATAGGTTGGGTGCCACCGCAGAGAAAGCCCTCCTCCGAGTACTTACTCTCCTAATTTCTTTCATGGAGGGTTCCAGGAGAAGGGACTCTCCCGCAGATCTCAAAGGGCGGTCGGGCATATACGGACGTAAGCGCTCATTCAGGTAGCCAGGACCCAAGCCGTTTAGGGCTTTATAGGTCATAACCAACACCTTGAATTGGGCCCGGGCTTCAATGGGAAGCCAGTGAAGCTGACGGAGGACTGGAGTCATGTGAGCATAACGCCCCATCCCCGTCAGCAACCTGGCAGCTCTATTTTGCACCAATTGAAGTGTTCGGACCGTCTTCAGGGGAAGCCCCACATAAAGCGCGTTACAGAAGTCTAGGCGGGAAGTCACCAGCGCGTGTGTCAGCGTCGCCAGGCAGTCGTACTCCAGGTAGGGGCGCAGCTGATTAAATGACCTCGTTTAAATTAGTGGGTCATTTGCTATTTGTGACATGGATAACCTCAGTGAATGATACTTTCTCAGCCTTAAAATGAACTATGTAAAGTATACTTACATCAAGTGATTCCAAACAATACCAGCAAAAGGCATGTTTACAGTTTTTACACATCATCTGGGCACAGCCTTCATCTCGTTCAATATAAACTTTGCATTTTGGGCAGCGCTTGATGGGAGCATCATCTTCTTCCATTTTATAAACAGAGCTGGAAGAGACATGTCAGTAGAAGTAAGGGAGAAATATTTCTTGCTTTTTACAGGCTGCATTTTTTCAGCTTTCTGCTGCTGAGGTCGTTTCTGTAGCTAGATGAATTTGTGACACTACCAAACACAAAGACAGATTTTCATTTTCCACAAAAACAACACACCGTTTAATGAAATGGCTGCCACTAAACTAAAAAGTTTGTCAGTTTGCCTACCAATCTTAGATCAGTATTGCATATATCCAGATGGGGGAAATGTAAACACAATCATGGAATCCTTCCAAAGCCAGTTGTCCTGGTGGTCTGCTCTTTCCGGTAATGCCCAGTCATGTTAGTTTTTTGTAGGCATATATGAAGAGTCTGTACTGGGTTGCCTTTCCAAGTGATCACTGAACCTTTTGGAAACTGTCACACAGGTGTGGAACAGAGCTGAAGTACTGAGTCTCTTCCTGCACCATGACCCTCCACAATTACCAATGACCCATGCGCCTAAAGGTAATCACACTGACAAGAAAACATTTCAGTTCTCTCTCAGGCTTGAGAAACATCAAGTGCAGGGCTGGGCAGATGTCAGACTTGTGGAATGCATTTGACTTTTTTTTTTTTTACTGGAAGACTTTGGTTTAAAAACCAGCCCACATGAAACCTACATGTGAATATACACAAATTTACATAAAAGTTGCCAGACAACAGTGATCCTAACATAACACTTTAAAAATGGCCTGCAGAACGGAATAACGACCTGGTCAAAAGCCATGAATTGAGTTTTGCAGATGATGATCCACAAGGTTGAAAAATAAGTAATTAGAACAAAGCCTGTCTTGGCAGATTTTTTTCCTTTGCAGTTTCCTTTGCTCCTATCATAGTCCTGAGAGCCAGAAGCCCCCTGTTGATCTATTGCAAGCTGCAGAGATCCTGATCTACCTTCTGTCCATCCACTCCTAATGGATAAAGCTGCTTTCAAAAGTAAGGCAATCTGTCTGCACAGGGTTGACTTCTTCTGCTCCTCTGTGATGACAGGAAGGGAAATGGCTTTAAATAACATTTGACTAGTAAGACAGCCAAGGCAATTACAGCAAAAATCAGTCTTTTTTTGTGCTGAGGGAAGCAGTTGCGAGTGACACATTCAGAACTGTGCCAGCATCATTTCTTGATTAACAGCGCTTTACCTTGTCTCCCCGGGAAGGAAGCTGACTGGCATATTTTCCTGACAGCCTTGTCCTGGATGCCAATTGGATTTGCATGCTGAACAAAACTCTATGTCGCAAGCTTTGCACTGTACCAGCTGGGGATTCTGAGGTCCCGATTCCTGCAGCTGGCAAACGGCTTGGCAGGAGGAGGATGGGCACCAAGTTCGACAAGGATCCAGAAGTACTTCTGCATGGGAAACAAGACACAGTTGGGAAGGGCCGCGGCTCACCGCTTACTCTGTGCATGAAACAGGTCCTAGTCTCAATCCCCGGCATCTGCACTCCTGTCTGAAACCCTGAAGAGGAGCTTCGAGCCAGTGCAGTGTGTGAAACCCGCCAGCACGGCATTTATTTATTTAAAATATTTATACCCTGCCCCATACGCAAAAGCGTATGAGTGAGCAGAGCCCTCCTGCTCAAGTTCCCCAGCTACTGGTCTATACAACCATACTGCCTTTGATACTGGAAGCAACATAGAGCCATCAGGACCAGTAGCCATCAATAACCTTCTTCTCCATCAACTTTTTCAGTGCCCTTTCAGAGTCACCCTGATTAGTGCCAGTGATTCCATAGTTTAGCTCTGTATTACGTGAAGAGGTACTTCCTTTTTATTGTCCTGAATCTACCACCGATCAGCTTCATGCAATAATTCTGGTAATATGGGAGAGGAAGAAAAAAATGTGTCTATTTTCTCTACACCACGCAAAATTCTGAGTACATTCCCTTACTAACCTGTTTTATAAGCTAAACACTGCCAGATGTCTGGACCTTTCTGCACAGGGCAGTCGCTACAGCCCCTCGATCATTTCAGATTTCCTTTTCAGAATTTTTGCAGCTGTACAATATCCTTTTTAGGGGCAGTGACCTCTACACCAGATTCCAAATGTAGTCACATAATAGATATGTATAATGGGAGCATGATTTTGGCATTTTATTTTTAATCCCTTTCCTAATTATACCTAGCCACCTGGAGTCCCAGTCACTGGGAACAGGCAGGATGTAAATAAATAAGATGAACAGGAGGAGGAGGAGGGAGAGGAAGAGGAGAAGAAGGAATTTGCCTTTTTACAGTAGTCATACATTAGGCTGGCATTTTCACTGAATTGTTCAGCACAATCCCAAATCCTGTTTCTTGATCACTCACTGCTAACTCATATCCCTTCAGCACATATGTGAAGTCGAGACATTTTGCCCCAACTTTACATTTGCTTCCACTGAACCACATTCACCATTTTGATGCCCATTCTTCCAATTTTGGAAAGTAAGCTTTTGAGCTCTTCACAATTCTTAAATATATTGGCATCATCCACCAAATATTTAACACAGTAGAACTTCTTTTTGCAGAAATATGTATAGGACTGTTCTACAAGAATGTGCATCATATGCATGTACCACATACGTTATCTTATTGTATCTCATCTAATGCCACACTTCTGAATGTTCATAATACAACACAGAAAGCGGTAGGAAAGGAGCATTTTAATTCTTACATGCATTGCCATTTGTAGAATTCTTTCATCTGCACAAATGTGAACAATTAATGACACAACTAACATATCCTGTGGCCTGTGAAGCAGGAAGGATTTATATCAAAGGAACCTAATTTATTTAGGCTCTGCATTGCTAAATGTCATGCTTCAGTTAGCAGGTGTTGTTAGTTTTTGGGCCACTGAAATGTCTTCTTTACAAAATTAGGGAAGTATTTTGAGTGTGTACATTCCCATCCAGATAATCCTAATGTAGTCATACCTGATAGTAAATCCAATGGCTTGTACCCATATATTGGGCTGCTTTTTTAATTTTCATTCCTTTCTACTAAATGGCCAAACAGGTCCATGATCAATTTTGTGGCCTTGCGGAACTTCTAACTAACTTTAACATTCTAGAATATAAAACACCATTTTGATTCACAATAAATATATATTTCGGAAAATGGGTCAATTTAAAGGGTCATTCCTAGAGAACTACTCTTTTGTTTCAGATTTGTCCTTTTCAGAAGTGTCCTCCATGTGTAAACAAATGAATGCAGAAATGTGAGGAGGCTTCCACTTCTGGTCCTGCTCCCACAACTTCAGTGTTTTGAGCAGGGAATTCTGAACACAGAAGTCTCTCTGAAGGCTCTTCTGCACAACTGAAACATTCTGAAAAGAACTAGTTCTGCTAAAACCCAACACAGTGTTTGGTGCGGTGGAACCAGAGATGTTGAAGTGTGCTTAGCTTTGTGCTTGACTGTGGCCCTTGTTTGCAAGAGGAGTTTATTTATTATTTATTTGGAACATTTATATGCTGCCCCATTTGCAAAAAGCCTCGGGGCGGCTTCCAAAACAAATAAACAATTATACAATTACCTTAAAAATCTGGAAACATCTCAGCACAATATAAAATCAATAAATACAATTAACAATTAAAATAATCTTTAAATAAAAAGGTATTGGCCTGGCGTCGAAAAAAAAATAACGACAGCACCAGGCGGACCTCTCTGGGGAGCGCATTCCATAAGTGTTTAAGTAACATATGGAGGAAATAATGTCTTCTCTTCCTCTTCCTATAATGGGATTTTGTGATCATTCTGTATTTTTAAATCCAAAAGTTTCTGAAAAAGTAGTGCAACAGAACTCTGCACAGACATGGGACACAAGACAGAAAGACAGCTCTTCTTCAAACATGTTCGCCTGTTCATGCAGGGTATGAATAGTGTGTGATCCCACAGATTATCTTGTCCATTAAATAGAAATAAAACTGAAGACAGGGAATAAAATTATTCCCACAGAGTTTGGGGCCAGCTATGGGTTTTGGAGTTATGATTGCTTCCACATACTGTACCTCTTTCAAACTGTAGTTTCTTATACTTCTGCATAATTTCTGATGCAACCATACACTCAATCTGTTGTAAAAAAAGAGACAAAACATGAGCAAATCAGTAAGAGGCAATGGGTTGGGTACAGCAGTCACAGGATCTCAACACCAAAAAGTGTCTGTAGTAAAAACTGGGCAAGGCTTGTATGTAAGAAGAATTTGTTTTGGGTAACGTACTTCATTCTCTTGTAGATGACCTCGCTTTGGACAGGAAGCATCAGGGCAGCTAATTGCTGTTTCTAAACCTTCCTTGATCAAAAGTTCCACATACTGCTTCAGGCACTGTAAGAAAGTCAAGCATAAAGGCTGAAAATATCACACATAGACTAACATACACATAAAGTTATTAACAAACTTTTCAGATGCTATTACACCCATCTGACAGAGTCAATCCTGAGGAGGTTCATGTACAAAAGCAATGGAATTTCTGATTTTTACTATATTAATTTATATTACATTTATATCCTTCCCTTTTCATCTTGTATGGAACCCAAGGTGACTTCAGTGATAGTCCTCTTCTCCATGTCATCCTTGCAACAATATGCCTATGGAGTAGGTTGGGCAGAGAGTTTGCGACTGGCCCAACGTCACCCAGGGAGCTTCATGACTGAGTGGGAACCCAGATCTCCCAGGTCCCCACTTCAATAGTCTTTCTTTATTAGATTTATATTCCACCTTTATTTTTGAAAGAATTCAAGTGGCTTACATAATTCTCCTCCTCCTGCTCTCACTCTTCTCACTGCAGCAACGACCCTGTGAGGCTGGCTGCACTGAGAGTCTGTGACTTGCACGAAGTCACCCAGTCGGCTCCATGGCTGAGCGGGGACGCGAACCCAGATTGCCTGCGTCCCAGATCCACGCGGTTAAACAGTACATGACACTGGCTTTGCACCATTTCTGCATACTTTCATACTACACCATCATGACTCCTTAACCTATTTTCATGCTGCAAGTGCCTTATCCAATATCACATGGATCTCAAAAAGAGACCACCTGTGTGAGTGTGGTCTACTCAAAAATGGCTCAAAGTCTGAACTGCCCATCGTCCATTTCAGACATCAGGGCTGAACCACAGTCTGGATGTCAAGATTTCTGCTGGGGACTTGTACATACTCCCTTTGCACATGCCAGTTTCCATCTGTGCTTGGCAGTTCAGTCTGCAGTGAACTGCGGTCTGTAAGTCAGGCAATCTCATGATGCTTTTCCTGAATCAGGCACCACGGTGAACTATGGATGCTTCCTGACAGGGCTTTTATTGCACCATCACCGTGCCTTGTTCCTGGCATTGTACAGCGAATCCAATGACCATATTTTTAACTTGCAACCTGCTCCAGTTTTCCCACCACTATCTTTTTCTTACTGCAGAAAATCTGTTAATGAGAAGAAGGCAGCTCCACAATGCCTTCTAACAAACAGCACTGGACACGCTAAAGCAGGAAGCAGCCTAATTTTCACTATGAATAGAAAGTG
Source organism: Varanus komodoensis (assembly GCF_004798865.1). Taxonomy (NCBI): domain Eukaryota; kingdom Metazoa; phylum Chordata; class Lepidosauria; order Squamata; family Varanidae; genus Varanus; species Varanus komodoensis. The sequence goes on from NW_025335269.1 coordinate 33,015,347, forward strand.
CAGGAAGGAATCAGAATACAATGAGGTTGCATGAAAGTATAAGCCTATAGTATATTTCTGATGGCTAAACTAGGGTTTGGCAGGAATGACTGTATCAGGCCCAGGAGTATTGAGCTACTAAATAGAGTAAAGAATGGCACATGGGCCCCCAAAAGCTACAAGTGGTGTAACTTCATCTCTTGCCATGGATGCTGTGTGTGATGCGTGTGTAAGGATGCACTCTTCCCCTTCTCAGGGGCAGACCACCAGGTATGTCGTATCACAAAAATGGTTTGCCATGTTGCATCGCAGCGGCTGATGTTCATTAAACCCATCCCACCTTGGGACCATTTGTGCTATTTTTGCCTTCTTCACTTTTATTCCAAGCACCTAGTAGGCTGGGCCTATTAACAGCAGGTAGAAGAACAAAACACCGCAGTAGCTGTCTTTCATAAGACTTTCCCCCCGCTTTTTCTGATGTGAACTGCAGACTCCCATTGCCCTTGCCGAGATGCTCTTAGCAACTGTTAAGCTGTTCCCAACTGCGTGGAAACAATACCAGAGCATTTCCACCCACAGTGCTTTGCAATGGAACACAAATCAACCTGAAAAGGCATGGCAGCGGTATACCCAAGTTGCCTTCATCAGCTGATAATCCCAGTTTCCTTCATATATATTTCTAAACTGAGAACTCAGGCAGGCTGGATAGTCATGGTTATATAAAAGAAAGGAGAGGGGTCAAATAAATACATCTGCTCTCTGACTATGTATAAATATGGCTAAATATACACAGCCATTCATGCATATATGCATGCGTGGCGACCATGGTGCTCGGGCTAGTAGCCTCCTTTAAAAGGAAGGACGGATGGACGAAATGAGCCTGTTGAATGCACCAAAACTGCCATTAATCAACCACCACTCTCTTAGGGTTGGTATCTGCATAGTTTCATACGTTATCTATTTTATTCTAACGCTCCTCCAAGCAGCTCACACTGCTGTACATGGTACTACCTTCCTTGCCATGTTATCCCCTGTTAAGCAGAGAGAGAGAGAGTTGGTTGCCAAAGTCACCAGCTGAGCTTCAGGGATTTGAACCTGGTCTCCTCAGTGACAACACATGGGGAGGGAACTCTGTCCTTTGAATCCAGGTCCTATCAATTTGCCTTCCTTCAAAAGGCCCTCCAGGGCTTCTTTGCTCTTACTTTGCACCAGCTTTCCCCCTCTCCTTTTGCTCCTTTTCAAACGCTCCTTGCAGCAACCACAGCAGGTTTCATGCCCACAATTGGCCCAGGCCTTCCTTTCCCATTCTTCCTTGAAGAAGAATTCAGTGCAAGTAAAAGCTTGTCACCCCGTATGCCCCAACACAGTTGGCCCAATAAAGGGGATTACTAAAAACCAAAGGAGAAATACACATAAACACTGCACAGATCATAGATACTTTTAGATATGGCCTTTCATTATTTGCTCCATTCGTTATTGTTAAACTTTGTGTTAAAGAATCCTGCCCAAAGTTTATACATATTTTCTCCTTAACTTTGGGTATTAGTAATTTTTATTAAGGATTGTTTTTGCCTCCTTGTTGGCTAACTATAAAGGTCATAACCTGGACTGCTTTGGAGACTTTCAGCACCACGGAGCAAAGCTGAGGTAATGTTAAGGTTAGATACTCGACAAGGCCTAAACCCCCAAAGGAACTAATGCTGAACACCCCCGGACCCTGATCTTTGCTAGATGCTCAATTATTCCGACCTTTGATGTTTGAATCCTTTGATTCAGAACCTGAAGGATTCCCACAGGATCATGATCAAAACATAAGCCTATCCTAAGAGACCTGGCTCAAGGTGTTTCCACTTGGTGAAATGGAGCCAGGTGCAACAAGAACCTGAGCCTTTCTGGGTATGGCATTTTGCCTCCAGAGAATGCTTCCTCCCTGGCCATCCCACAGGAAACAACCTTTTATGCCTGCCTTCTAGCATGATTTGCTGCTGATGATTTTTATTCTATCTTACTTTGGTTTAAGTATTATTTTTATTGAAAACTGCCTTGTAAAACACAGTGATTAAGAGGAAGACTGCAATTTAAATTAACTTTTAATAAACTGCATATTATTAAAAATGAATAATACAAATGTGACTTCTGAGGACTCACACAGAATACCTGAAGAGTTGAATTTATTATTTCTATGGCAACAAAAGTTCTGCTGTTTGGCAAGGATTTCTTAAATCATCCACTCTGGCAATGTGGTGCCTACAGGCTAGACTGTACTCTTGGATACCTTTCCTGGCAAGCTATCAGGGTGCTCCATGCCACCTACATTACTTTTTATTCAATTTTTAATAACAAAATTTATTGCTGGCAGCTTGGATAACTGTGTAGGCTTCTAGCTGCTTCTGCCTTCTGTCCCATGAATTTTAAGGTTCACATGTAAGACCAAGATTTTCACAAGATGTGAAAGGCCGATGCAGGCAAATGGTTCCAGAGAGTCAGTGTGGCATAGTGGTTAAGAATGTGCATCTGGGACTCAGGCAACCTGGGTTCAAGCCATGGACCAACTGGGTGACTCTGGGCCAGTCACAGACTTTCAGCCCAACCTACCTCACAGGGTTGTTATCATGGGGATAAGACTGAGAACAGGGGAAGAATGATGTAAGCTTAAGAAAAAAGGTGGGATATTGTCGTGAAAGGGTTGTATAAACATTCATCTCTCCACAGAGCAATAAAACTAAAGTCCTTTAATGTTAATTGTCCACAAGATTTACGATACTATAGATAAGTTCCCTAATAGCGGTCCCTGCAGAGCAGATATCAGTCCTATAATGGCTTCTCTTTCTGAGCCCACGTGGGATCATTCTCCCAAGTCACGCCTTTCCTCTCTCTTACACTGGCTGCTTTGTATTTGTTCAAATCTGCGTAAAATACGTCTGTTTTCAGCTTTTGAGAAATCTATGACACCTATCGTGTCTTCTGTTTCTGGCTCGGGGAGATCAGCGTCAGGAGGGGAGGAGGCAGTTTGCTCTGCCTCTTTCTCATGACTCTCTGTCTCTGATAAAGGTCCAGGCGTTTGCTCAATGAGCTGGGGCTCAGGGGAAGATGCAATAGCTGGTTCAGCTGCTCCTGCATTGGGTTGTGGGGGCGACGCTTGGGTGCAGGGTGCCAAGTGCAAGGTCTCCTCGTGAGTCACTGTTTCTGTTGGGGCTTCATGCACGACAAATATAAATCTAATGAATAAATTAAATAAAAATGTATAGCTCACCCACTTGGTGATGGTGCCCACTACACTTTCTCAAATGGTCAAACTGGCCCCCAAATGCTGCCTACCCCTGATCTAAAGGAGCACCATTTACTCTCATCACCTGGACTTCCCAATGCTGAAAGCCAACCAGAGAGTTGGAATGGCATCTATTGTGGTGCTCTGTAATTAGTCTCCCCCCACATTTGAAAATATTGAATATAAATTCAAATGAAACCATACGTTTTAACATTTCTAGACTTCACAGACTATTTAAGAAATGGGTGCATTTTACCATTACGAAAAATGAATTAAAGGCCAAAAGACTTCGTCGCACCCTGATTAGGAATTTTGTCATGGATAGCTGGAATTTTATTTCCCTTGACATCTTCAAGCAAAAGGAGTAGAGGATACCCCCTGAGATATTAATATGGCCACAGGTATCATTCATACAACCATTTCCTCAGAGCTACCTCCACCATCACAAGGCATTTAAGTCACCAGTTAGCTGTCCAGTAGGAAATTAGGAAAGCCATTTTACAAAACAATAACGATTGCACTATCATAAAAAGCCGGAGAGTGCCATGCATGTATATCAACATGTAATATTAAAAGGCATGCATCAAAGCTAGCAATAAATGGTAAAGCAAATTTATTGTCCATTAGAAAGACCCTTCTTTGCACTTGAGTTTTCATAATGACAATCATAAATTGCTATTTTGTTCATCTTTAAAACATTCTGAAATGAAGCTTTTAGGCATCACTCATATGTTTAATCTTGAAAATAAAATATCTTAGAGACTCATCTTTGTTGGTGGTGGTTTTCCCCTTAGTCCACCCACCTTCTCCCTGCATTTATCCCAGGATTCCCTGTGACTTCACTTCTTACTCCTGATACACTTTGAGTGCCAAGTGTTTTTTATCACAGCAGATTCTGGAAAAAAAATCTCCCACCCCATGACCTGCAATTTCAGATCACTACCTTTTGTGAGAACTAAGAAGCAGACCAAATGTGTGTCCTTTAAGTTTTTTCCTGCCACTCCTAGAGCAGTTTTCCTCCTTCTCCACCCTCCACTAAAGCAGAGTTTTCTGAGCAATGAGAGTAAAAGTGTCTCTGCAACCCAGACATGATTCCCTTTTCAAACATTTTGTTGCCCTTCCCTCTTAAAAAGAAGTTTCTTTCACAGCTCCTTGCAGCCAGAGACAAGTGACATCCCTCTAGTAAGAGCCATGTCTATTCACAAGTGGGAAAATGAAAGCCCAGCACCAGAGGAGTAGGAGATCGACAGCACTGAGGAGGGATGGAGGTAGGCGGAACAGGGGAGATTCTTAGGAAGGGTTATGTTTGTTGCCACTTTTGCCAGACTTCTCCATAGCTCTTTCAAACAAATGGTGCTAAAATCACCTGCCAGGTTTTGACATCCCAACTAGCCACCCTGAAAAAACCAGCAACAAGCCATGGTTCTTTGGGATGGCTTGTGCATGGTTAACAAACCATGCTGACGCCACCCCACTAGGCTTGGAAAACACTGAAGACCATTGTGAAACAAGCAGGGCTCACAACACTGCAAGTTGTGCAAACCTGTCCATGGCTTCGTTCACATACAATTAGAAGCTAGCAAGGAGGAACTTCCTTGTGGGGGTTTCTGAGGCAGTAATGACCACAGTTTTGAATATTCAGGGTTGTGGGTGCATGGTGCCCTAGTTTCTTGTTATGTGCAAACTGTCAAGGGTGTGTTGTTGGTGCAGTTCAGAATCCACCACTATCCCTCAAACAGCACATGGGTTCTGGATGGCTTGTCAATCACCCCAAGAACCCATCTTTGCTAGGTTTGCACACAAGAGAGCCGATGTGATGTGGTGGTTAGAGTGTAAGACTGGAGATCTGAGAGATCCAAGTTCTAGTCCCCATTCAGCCATGAAGCTCACTGGATGACTCTGAATTCTTGGCCAATCACTCATTCTTAGCCCAACTTGCCTTCCAGGGTTGTTGTTAACAAGGAAAAAATGGAGTGCAGGAGGAGTTATTCCTTGCAATGTAACAGCAGCAGCAAGAAGACACTATGGGGCACTCTCAAAGTGCCCCAAACATCTGAAATGGAGCCAAAGCAGGATGAGAAACCCCATGGAGCACTCTCTCTCTCTCTCTTGCTCTCTCTCTCTCGTGGAGGTTGACTGTAGGCTGAGGATCTTTGCCCTTCCATATTCAAAGTGTTTCGCTTGAAGATGGGGAAGGGTCAGGTGAATGTGGGTGCCATTATTTGGAGAACAGTGTAATGGCAGAGACAGGTACTCCTGTCTTCTAGAGGTGTGCTAGTAGCTTCCCTTCCTGCATTCTGCAAGGGCTGTTCTGAGATGGGGAAGAATGCTGCGACAGGGGCAGAGTAAGCCCAGGTAAATCAGTCAAGGAGTGGAAGGCCTCTTTGAGTACTTGCAAAGCTGATCTACTGAATGATAAGTTTCAAGAATTAAAAAAGGTTCAGAATCAGACTCACTAGTTCTGTGTAGCTTTTTCTATAAGCAGGCCTGCACCCCCCTCCCCCCAATACCAGTCCAACATTTTATGCATTTCTTCCACACCAGAAGAGAACAGCTTGGCAATTTTGGAAAGCTCTAATATTGTCCCTGCACCCACAGCAGACAAAGGTAGTCTTCAAAATGGTCCGTTTCAGCAGTCTCATTGCTTACTAATCCTACTTGGCTGACTAGAAGTAATTTCCTGCAAAATGTTGCTGCATTCTTAATCAGGGCCATGACTTACATGTGGCTTCAGAGGGAGCTATGAGAGATGCTTCCTTAAAATAGCACTAGAGTAGGCATATGTCTAAGAGCCGGTGTGGTGTAGTGGTTAAGACTACAGGGCTGCAATCCAGGAGATCCGGGTTCTTGTCCCCACTCAGCCATGGAGCTCACTGGAAGACTTTGGGCCAGCCAGAACTCTCAGTCCAGCCTACCTTACAGGGTTTTTACTGTGAGGATAAGACTGAGAGGAGATGAATTATGTGGGCACCCTGAGCTCCTTGAAAGGAAAAAAAGGCAGGATAGAAATTCAACAAACAAGCAAGCAAGCAAGCAGCAGGCCCTCTCACAAAGCACCAAGGGGGAAGGGTCGTGGCTGCACATTAAAATGTTGCACATAGCTAGAACAAGAGCACATGCATGCAGCTTGGCTGGCTCTTCCTATACAACAAACACACACAATGGAAGGAAATAGCTTGTTCTACATAGGCCGAAATTTGAATGAGTAAAAAATCTGAGTAAGGATAATTAATGAGGCTGTGGAAGGGGGAAGTTCTCACAGAGAACTCTGGCAAGATCTGCAGATACTATTATTTATTCAATTTATATCCTACCCCCCACACCCAAAAAATAGCACTCAAGAAAGCAGCAATGAAATATAGTTTAACAGCAAAAATTGAATTCAAAAGTAACATAAACCAAACTAAAACACAATTGAAAGCACAGCAATGCAAGAAATAAAAAGCACCCAACCAATGAAAACCTCATTCAACAACAGACCATTTTGCATGTTGAAGGCCTTGAATAAAAATAACTTTGTGAGGGGCGTAGGGGTAGGCCATAGAGAAGGCCCTATATTGTGCTTCCCCAGGTATTCTTGTCTCCTGCATGGCTGCAGGACTATGTATCCATGTGTCATATAAATAGTAATATAAATATTCCTAATTTGGAAGACTAGATTTTGAGCTAAAGCCAGTTATTTCTAGTTTCGCTTGAGAGAAAGGCTTGTTGGATTCTAGAATCTGTGGGCTGCATCCTAAGAATTGTGAGGAGAGCTGTTTATGGAATGTGCCTTTCCACCTCCTCCTTCCTGCTTCGGTCTCCCGTGCTCCCTGCAAAGCTCCTCCCGAGTGTTTGGGCCCCTTTGGAACACCATTTCTTTCCAGAGTTCGGGGCTACACGGCACGGCTGCCAGCACCCAAGGCTTATTGCCTCTGTCATCAAAACTTGCCTTTAGTTAGAACACATTGTACAAAAAGAGATTATTATAGGGCAGCCTTCCCTGGCTTGGTCAAGCTTTTCAGAGGTCTGGCTACAACTCCCAAAGGCTTCCAGCCAGCCTCTTCCAGGGAGAGAGCGGGATAAGTGGCAGGAGCATTCCTGGGAGTTGCAGCCCAACACATCTGGAGGGCATCAGCTGAGAAGGATGACCTAAGATGTCCAGGAACATTTGGCCTGGCATAACCTTTAGGTGACGGCATAAATGTTTGCAAAACTGAAATATGGGATCTGGGCCAATCCTCTCATTGTGAATGCGGTAGGACGCTTTAAGGCATGTACAACATTAAACAAAAATTCTCTTGGGCTTGATTTTACTTTAATTTTTTCCTCTATACTATTCATAAGCAGATTTATTGCTGTTCCCGTTGTCTAGAACTAGGAGGCCATACCGGTCTTCTCTGTATTCATGAGAACAACAAAGAAGAAAACATGCCCCTTCTCTATAATGCTAACATTTGGAATCAACTTCAAACTACATTGGAGGAGGTGAAGAATATACCGATTTAGTGAATAAAAACCACATTAGCACCAGATGGTTGGAAAAGCTGCCTGGTTGCCTAGGCAACACAGGGATGCTTTCTTGTCTTCCCAAGCAGCACTGCAGAATTCACCGAAGACAAGAAAGTGTCCCCATATTACCTTGGCAAATGGCACAGATCATCATGGCTGCACACAGCTGCAGAACAACAAAGCTGAAGGTAAAATGGTTTTGTTTTGTTTTTGCTGGGGAAAAATTCTCCCCAAAATTCACTCCTCAATTTTCTGGTTGCCATGACTTAGGTTCATAAATAACATAACATAAATAAAGGCATGGCTTCTTGGCTTGAAGCCAGTTACTTTCTACTGCCTCGAACAAGTTTTCCCTGTGTGAATTCTTGCTGGAGCAACTGCTGTTTTTTAATTGGATGGATGCAGCTTGACTCCCACACGTTTCCCGCCCTTGTTGCTTTCATTATGCTTATGAACTTAACCAGATGGCTTTTTTCCTCATGTCATGTTGCTTACTCCGAGCAGCGGTTTAGGAGATTGTTCTGTTCTTCTCTTCAAGTGTTGCTGTTGTAGCATGAAGACCTCCCTACTCCATGTTAGTTCTGTCTCCCTCTTTCTTCCAGATTTTTTTTTTTTTACAAAGAAAGGCACATTGCTCAATGAAGCCTCTGCCAAAAATAAAGGATGCTGTTCATAATAACTTCATCTGAATACCCCTTAGATGCCTGCTCATTTACAATTTTGGAACATACTCATATTACTATTAGCACCTGTGTAGACGTCTTAGCCTTATTTAAAGAGCGCAAGGTGGGATATAAGGAGATATCCCATGTTAGCATCCCTGGGAAGCCAAAAATTAGCAACTGGTACAGGTCACACAAGAAGCTGATCTCTGGACAGGCAAATGGACTTGTGTGTGTGTGTGCATGCACGTGTGCGCATGTTGTTTTTGCTGTTGTTTGTTATATTTTTATCCCATCCTTTCTCTGAGAAGCTCAGGGTAGAAAATGCATTTTTTCTTCACTTTATTTTCGTAAAAACCCAAGAAACATTAGGCTAAGGGACAGACTGAATCAAAGGTCATATACTGAGTTTTATGGATAAGTTGGGAGGGGATACACTCAGATTTCCCCACACCTATTAACCACTAGACAACTTTCTTTCTCTAAAACCCAAATACTTTAGAATAAATATTTTACTGTGTTGCTTTTTAGGTTCTCGTTTGAGGCAGTGGCACCATAGAATCTCTCACATACATACATATATATCAATTGATTTCTACTCAAGAGTTGAATCCAATAAGTTATGGTGGCTTGTTTAAGCCATGCCTTATACTGGGCACCACCTACTTAATTATTAATCTGGTTGTGGCTTCTTGTGTTGTTTGAACGCAGATGACATGCCTCATTAGTGGGAGAAACAACCCTTAAATAGCCCAGGGTCTATTCTGTCTAAGTTTGTTCTCTCTCGAATACGCAATCCTGCATATACGCAATTCAGACACCATAAGAAGGTGTGCCCTAGGTTGGCTGTTAGGCAAATGGTGCCCAACAGCATGCAGAGTGACTTAAATAAGCCACTTTAACTAAAGTAGTGTCTGGAGATGGCACAAGGGATATAGGAGTTGTAAGAAACTTGTAGTAGCCCCAGGACTACACCAGAGCTCTGCAACACGCATTATGCATTCATAACACCTATCACATGAAACACCACATGCAATCCAGCCCGTACATCAAAACACAATTCCTGTTGGCTTTCTCAGGAATTCATGCAGGTGGGCTGCATCATGGTACAAACACTCTTTGAAATGTACTAACCAGAGTACAGAAGATGCACTGGCATTGTGTTATTGTTGTCATCTGCTCCACTGGATACTCTCCAAGACAGAGCTTACATGACACAAGAGGATCAAGCACCAAGTCCCAAGTAGGTCTGTATCTTGCTGTAGTCATTGCAGAATAATCTGAAAGGAGAAAAGAAGTGTGTCAGTAAAAACATCTTAGCAGAAACCTTGTGAATTTAAATAAAATTCAATTAAAATGATGGCTCAATTCCAAGTTACACACAGCTCCTAGAGGGAACCCAATTTTCTTAACTTTGGGAAGTGTATGTGGTGAAATAGAGAATTTACACTGACAATTCACATGTTCCACTTTCATAATCAGCAAAAAGGAAACCTTATTTATTTAGTTAGGAAAACTAAATTATTAGACAGAACTGTGTGCACAAGATGACTTTGTATCTGCATGTAATTCATATCCACTGGCCAAACAGCATAGGCCAGCCTCATTGGCACGTGCCACTCTGCTATGCAGTGGAGCCTTTTTGCGCCTTGAAGTTCTTTTACTTCTACTTGAAGTTCTATTAGACCGGGGAGCAGAAACTAGAGCTTAAGAGAAGCATGCAGGAGTGCTGGCTTGACTCTTATCCTATAGTGGAGCCCACTTGTATTGTGAGGAGTGTCAGGAATACCCAGTACTTGGTCAATCCATGGCTTTCTTTTTCTAAGGCTTAAATGCAGAGACTCCACATGTACCTTAATACTAACTATAGCAAACAACATGCATTCACACCTAACAACCAATGATGCACCTGAACCGTAATTGTTATAACTGGCTTCCTATTTCATATTTTAATTCAACAAGTTGGCTTTTCTTATAGTACAAAAGGAAAAGTTTTACTATCAGTTGAAGACAGAAATCCTTCACAGGTCACAAAGTCCTTCACAGGTCACTTTATAGTTTGGCTTTCTGCTTGCCAAAGAAAGAAGAGAAATCTTTCAACTCTTGGCCACAAAACAGCATCAAGTAAGGATTGTTTTATATTATAAGTGGCATGGACTGGCTGGCAAGAACTGAGAGAAAGAATGAAAAGATCAAACAATCCTATTTGCAGAGAGTGTTCTGGATCATTTCTTCTGAGAATCCAAAAGCATGAACTTTGTTCCAAGGAAAAAAGGAAATAAAAAGTCACTGAACAGGATATTAGCTCCAAATCACAAGTCATAATAGAGATGCAGCAGCCCAGGAACAAACTGTTTTCTGTGTGCGACGTTCTAAGGCTGTATAAGAGGCTGAGCCAGGGAGAGAGAGAGTGTGCGTGTGAGCAAGCGAGAAGACTGGAAAAGGATAATTTTATGCAAATATCAAAACACGGAGTCGCTTGATTTGAAGGTTTCCCACACCTTCACTGCTAGTTGAACAGACATTTTATCCAAATGCATAAAAGAAATAAGAACGATGATCATTATAGATACTTTCTGAGATGGCCCTCTCTTGCTGGGAAAGTCTCAGAATACCATTTACTTGGTCAATAAAATTGCATTGTCCTAACAATGGTGAAAAGGTCAAAATCATCAAACCCTCCTTTGCTTCCCCTCCTTGTTTGTCATGAAGCATCAATGCAAAATGACATCTGCACAGGTTCCATGCCAGCCACGCTAGTAGTGCTGCGTCCAGATATTGTCTCAGTGCAAGAGGAAGGGCAGAGCTTGTTCTTCTGGCACCAGTGTGGGGACTTACTGCGTGAGCCTGTGAACCATTTAGATCAGAGACCAGCATATTAACTGTAGGATTAAGTGATACGTATCCTGCCCTTGGCAAAAGTGCTCCTGTTTGGGGAACCAATCAGGCTGGAATAAGAAATAAACAATGTATAGCTGATAGCAGGGTGGGGCTTCTTGTTTGTTGGTATAAAGGACAATTTTCACTTTTTTCTCAGTCTCCTGAAACCTCTCTCATACTAAAAGAAATGGGTGCCAAAAAAGCTTGAGTAGACCATCTCCCTTTCTCCCGTGCTCCATCCTCCTCTTCTCCCAAACCGACATCCAAACATTCAGTTTTAAACATTTAAAAAGGTTCTACAAGTGCCGGGAGAAGCACAATTCCTTGTCCACCATGTTGAGGGCAGGGGGTGGTGCCAGTTGAGTGACACCTAACTTACCGTTGTCAGGCAATGTTTGTCCCAACATCCTAATCTGGTGAAAGTAGGTAGCTTGTGTGATTAACAAGCCAGCCAGAAAGCCTAGAGCAGGCTATGGTTAGAATAAATTATTAATCACTCTTTAAAGTGGGTCAATGTCTGGGCAAGAGTGACTAACAACAGCCATGCAATACAACCCAACTTCACTATTAATATTGCTTGTTAGGAAGCGAGCCTGAAGGTGGTTCAAGTTTCCAGTCAAAAATCCCCACACACCAATGGAGGTTCCTCCATAGGGACAAACAGAATTTGCCTTCCCCGAAAAATTAAGGTGGAAAAGGCATTTAAAGATGTAATTGCATTGAATTACTCAGTGCAATATTTCTGTGGTACCCAGGCTAAGTCAGTGACTCATTGATCCTGGTTTTCATCTCACTGTCCAGGCCCACAGTTTCACTCTCATATCTGAGTCTCTAGTTTCAAGTTGGCTTTTCACTCAGGTCTCTCTGATCCTGCCGGAGCAAGGGAGAGAGGCCTGAGGGCCAGAGACTCACGTGGTGAGGCTCCCTAGCTCCAGTCTTCTCAGAACAGCAAGGGATAAAGTACTAGTTTCACTATTCCCAGGAAATTAGCAAGACTTTCTGCTGAGCCTGCCGACAGTTGTAGGACAACTGTCAGCCAATAGCATGAATCCCTCAGTCTTGAGTAGGGCCAGCCCATCAAATGCCTCCAAGAGCCACTGCTCCACTTGGTTGACTTTTCTCCATCAGGACAGGGCCACAGAGAAGCAATATTCAGAAGAAAGAGAGCATTGCTAAAGAGCAAATTCCTTCCTCAGTTTCCAAAAGGTTTGCTTCTTCTAACAGACCCACTTTGGCTAAAAAAGACTGCCCTGGCTTAGTTTGCTTTTATTTTTAATTTTTTACCACCTTGTCCACTCCCTTCCCTCAAGGAATAATGCCCAAATTTGGATCCCTTTAAAGAATGAGCATAGTTAAAAGTTCAATTTTTTGTATTTCTGCTAGGGTCGCCTCCTCTTCAGAAGTGGCATGGTCTCCAGGAATCAATGTTCCTCATTAGGAGAACATTGAAAGCAATCCTGCAGATTGTAGCAGTTTTGTATTGCATAAAGTATTTGCAGCAAGAGAAATAAATATACATTTTCAGGAAGATCTGCAACTAAGTATAAACCAATGGCTTATGCCTGAACTTTTAAATGGCATCCCCCACATTCACCAAGTTTGAAGGAATAAACTTTGCCTTTCAGCTCAACATTCATTTCTGAGCACCACAAAACACAGTTTATCTATGCATTAGAAAACCACTCACTGGACAGCGGGTACATTAGAAATATGCCTCATCTATTACTATTCAAGTCACTGCTCTGGTTTTTGTCACTTAATGTTCTGAGGGTGGCTTATTGTGCTACTTTCCTTTTCAGCTACACAGAAGTGGAGGAACAGAGCCTTCTCCATTTGCCAAGTGTGCATGCCTATTAAAAGGAGAAAGTGGCCATTTCTGCACATGTGCACACTCACAACTAAACTGCAGCCAGTGCATTTTCGACTTGGATATCTCAAGTACAAAATGCAACACAATGAGCACAGAAAGGAAAGGAAGTCTGTTGTCTGTGCATGAGAAAAAAAGCCCAAGCTTTCAATTGGTGCAAAGCAGAAAACAAAGAGGCCTGTTTACTTGTCAGTAGCCAAGTGGGAGTAGAACACTTAATATTTTGAAATCCAGGGTTGTGTTATTTCCTGTTTAGAAGTGCTACAGGCTAGACGGTTTTGCATTGCCCTGGAATCATTCAAGGCCTGAATTTCTGTGTGGGTGGTGCTGGTGGGGAGGCGCCATTCCAGCAATTATTGTTAGAGATGACCCACAGGAAGCAAAAGAGAGGTATCAGCAGAAAGAAGTTTTAAAGGCCAAGCATCCAGGAAAGAAGGCATCAGAATATGATTTGTATTGTCGGTTTGTTTCATTTAAGAACCTATCATTCTGTATGTTCTTTGTCCCGCAAGAATTCTTCTTCCTCTTCCTCACTGCTGAAGTCTCATCCTTTACCTCTGTCTTCTCTATCTGCGCTCTTCGTATCATGGGACGATGTACTGCAACATCATTAGGACGCTTTGCAGGCAGATACAGTGGCTGCCATGGCTTAGGTACAAATATCTCACAGAACATCTGGGCAGCCTAGGATCAGGCTGCTGAAAACTAAATATGACATAGGACCCTGTTCAGAAGCTGTTCTCCCTCAAAAGAGAGGTTCAATATGGGCATGGAGCTCTGCAGGGAAGAAGCAGCAGTGGGCGTTTCAAGGAAAACAGGATGGCAGAGAGTTGTGATTCCCTGGCACTCTTCCCTTTCCCCACTGCTAATCTGCTCCCGGGTCCACTCGGCTGCTTTGCACGCACGAAGAAGTCTGGGGACTACCTACCATGCTATGTGGTTGTGCAGAAATGCTCTGCTTGGCCTTGACTGCCAAAGCAGAGCTGAGATCCCTCAGAAGGTCCATGAGTGGTGAATAGCTATTGCAGAGACACGATCAATCATTCAACAACATTAGTCCTCAAACACTTGCTGCTTCCTCATAAGTGAATGATAGAAGCCTGTGTACGTATTTATGTGAGAGGCTGGATAAGGAAATATCATTAAATAGATTCTGGTATGTTTGTGTATGGAATTATGACTAAGTATTAATATGAACTGCAGCATTAAAGCTCCATGTGGAAGAATTGTAAATAGGAAAGCAGGAAGTATAATATGAATACAACCCACAATTCCAATAGTCATGCATTAGTCCCAGAATTTTTGCCTGGAACACAAAAGTTGCAATTCTATACCTAAATAGAAGCAAGTCCAACTCAACAAAGTGTGACTTCCTGTCAAGTAAACAAGTATAAGACTAGTCCATAAACTCGCAAAGCCAAATGCATATGCATGATTCCAGTAGCGATAGCGCTATGGTGAAGCAACAGTTAAAGAGGAAAGCAACCTTGAGCTATAGCCAGTAAGCTCAATGATGGCTGTGCTGCTTTGTAAATAAGCATTCACGATCGCAATTCATAAAGTCTACTCAGAATAGCTATAAAATTTGATGGAGCCTATTATAGTAACAGAATGGCAGTCATAGAAAAAAATATCCCCCGCTGCAACAATAGCATCCTTTTGTCTAGAAGAAAAAAGGCCCAAACACAGGCAAAACCCCTATAGTGTCACCACTGAGAAAAATAAACAAACTGTTTGGACCATGTCAGGCTCACCACCAGTTGACGGCAATTTCTTGAAAAAGTGGCACAAGCCATATTAGTGAAATATCAGAGAGAGGCTGACTTGTTATTCATTGCAATACGTATGCTGTTCTTCTATTTACTTTTATTATAGCAGGAACTGCTTTTAATGGTGTATTTAAATGTGATAGTTAATACATATAAGCAACCAGCTTAGAGACCCCTTGAACAAAATGCCACAGCTGGAACATGGGTATTGTTAACATGACTGTTTCAAACAGAAGCTCAAAATTAACTTCTGAGTTTATTCCTTCCATTTTTAGACTGCTTCTCTCAGGCATGTTCCAAAGTGGCTTAGCAATGCTAGGGAGCTAAGTAAACTAAGAAAGGGAATGCCAAATTTAGAAATCAACTTTCTGTTTCACTTGCAGCTCAACAAATTAAGGCTGCAGTCTACATCTACCTACCTGGGAGTAACCCTCACGAAATTCCTTATCAGCTAAGGGAGCTGAGTCCCAGGTACACCCCAGCTGTACCTAGACTGAGAGATATACTGCTTTCCGGTGTCAGAAGGCAACATGGCTGCTAATTACACAGCAGTCTTCCTGAACCAGTCATGTGTGGGGGCATTAGTGCATTAACAGGTGACACATGGATCAATGTACAAAAGCAGGATATGAGGATCTGTCCCTGGACTGAATCTTCAATATTAACCATTTGCCTCATGATGTAGTCCCAAATTTGAACAGGGCCTGCTGCACCTGCAAACTGCACTGCCGAAAAAGAATCCATTGATCCTTTTTGGGCAATGTAACACACAGGTGCAAAATTCCCAGTCTGGGCTGAGAATGCAGCTGCAGGAAAAGGATTAAAGACCCCCTCCCAACCTGATGATGGGTTCCCACTCCATTTTAGATTCCTTTTCTGGAAACTGTTTGGAAAAATCTACATTCATGGTCAGAACTCCACAGGAAAAGCAACATACAGTTTGGCTTTGAGACCTACTGATTTCCCTGCAGTCATCATTCAAGTAATCTTGCTTAGGGTTGCAGATTAATTTCCAGTTTATGTCTCAGTTATAAGATGAGCTAAGAAGTGCCTTTTTTCAAGTAACTGCAGGGATTCCGCAATGAGTACAAAGTGAGGATAAGCAACTTCCCTCCAGCATGGTCTCTGAGAGGAGAGGATTAAAACTAATGATTGCCAGTGCTAGAGATGAGAGGCATTCTACAAATACATGCCTGGAAGTGATGAAATCAGAAGTGGCGAAAATAGAAATAGAATAGAAAGCAGACAAGAGGCCCAGAAATCCTATCCACCATCTTGCTGCACATCATGGAATCCTGCATGGCTTCCATTCAATAGGCATATACATCCCAGGGGCCTGTGTACCCTCTGGCATCTGCGACTGGATGCACCAAAGAGTAGACAACACATGCCATATTGTGCTGACCATGCTCAGTGAAGGACCATGCTCACTGAAAGAGTACGAGTTGTCCTGCCAAGTAGCTATTTTGGGAGGAATTTTCCTTTTGGGCAATTTAACCTTTGCTAGCCTACCTATGTCAATGTTAATAATATTCAGGTCTCGGTGAAGGACTAACAGTGACTTCCTAAGTAAATCCTAGGATTCATTTACAAAGCATCTGCTTGTGTGTTTCAGAACTTCACATTCCAAGCAGCATCGTGGTTTTGGTAGAACATCAAACAAAATCCTCCTCCAACCATGTCCTGACATGACATCCAACATGTCCCCACTGCAGCAGAGGTTGTTATCCATGGATAATATCAGAGAAAATAATTGCTTTATTACTATTACTTCATTAGGGTTCCATCACCTGAAGAGAGGTAACCAAATAGACACAAACCTTGGTTACTTGCAGCACGATCCAAGGCAGGTATACTTAGAAGTTAACGCCATTAATTTCAGTTGGACTTACTGCTGAGCAAATGTGTATGGGATGGGAAACTTAAGAATGTGGGGATTCCCTCCCTCTGAAAGTGCTGAGTACCTACAGCTTCTAGGAATTCCAAATCTAAGTTAAAAAACATTACAAATCTCTGATGCTCATTTCTCTTCTGGGCCTTTGTTGCTGCTATCTTAAATTCAGAATTTGTTTTCATGGTAAAGGGCTTATTTGAACCAGTCATAGAGACTTGTTTAATCTGAGGTTAAGCCAAAAAAATCAGCATAACCATTAGAACTAGAAAGGAAAAACTAGAACAAGCATCTTTCCCCACCCATCACAAGCACCCGCCTCTTCACATCTCTGAAACCATGTCGCTAGTTCGTAGGGTAAAATATACAGGAAAAAATGTTACCTGAGCAGCAGGACTATGGGGCCTTTCCTCACAGACACCTCTGTGATTGATAAGCATGGTTTTTAGACTGCTCGCATTGCCTTTTGCCTCGGCTGCTATGCATCAAGCAGGTTATACCAACGCATGCACACGGCTCAAGTATTTGGAAGACCAGTGACACCCAAAAGACCTATCCATGCTGACATCTAGATGTGGTACTAGCAAGGTGCATCCTTGGCACATAGTATTGGCATAATTATGCATCGCCAAACTTTGTCTTGCCGCCGCTCCCATGCAGAGGTGCAGCTAAGCCGTCAGTCTGCCCTGACCAACTCCCACAAGCACACATGCCATGTGCAAAAAGCGTCCTGTGAACTGAACTTGGAACTGACAGGCCCAGGAGGTGTAGCAGAAGTTGGAGAAGTACTTTCATAAAGTGAGGCCATGGGCACTGACCAGAAGCCCAATTTTGTGACTCTGACAATTCGGAGTACAGTCTTGCAGCCTTACCAAAGTTCACCAAGCTCTTGGCAAATCTAACATGCACTCATTCATCCATGGAAATGGCTGGGGTTTTCTTTATACTTTACCTCAGTAAGTCATGTGTACTTTCACAGCAAGCAGTGACCAGTGCTGCCGGCATGCTGGAGCAATGGGAAGCTGTCCCTTACTCAGGCAACCAGGTACAAGTTGGAATGCTCCTTTCAGAAATGGAACAGGTCAGCAAGCTCACAGAAAAGGATGCAAGTGACCAGCCCCATTTGGGCTCCCTTCTGAGGTTGTTTAGCAAGCAGAAGGTTCCTCTTGTGCTCGTGGTGGTTCCAACTGCTGCAACATCATCAGCAAAAGTACGTGAGCAGCACTATATATTGCCCAATAGCTACATTCTTGCAGCAGTGTGACCCTTTCGCCAGTGTGAATAAAACCAATAAAACCATTCATCCATATTTCTGGGTCTACCACATCTCTGAATTAGCCCTTGTTGTGAAATACTCTCTCTCCAAGTTTTTACTGGGATAAGTTTAAGATGTTTGCCTTTTTCCAATATGCAGTATGATAGGATTTTCCAAGATGCAGTCTTTCCTTCAATCACCAGGTTATTATTTCAATTTAAAAGCAAATAAAATCAACATTCTCCAACTAAATAATCACTGGAAAGAGAATTATTATTATGCAACTGTGGTTAAAACAAAACAAAAAGGGATTATTTTAAAACTACCAAGAGGTTTGTTGGATATTTTAGATGGTAGCAATCTTTCATCATCCAGTTTGTGCTGTCCAAGATCAAACCGGTCCAAAACCCACAGGGCCTGGCCCTCTATTCAAGGTTCTGGGAAGATCATATATGAAGATCCATCCACAGTAGGCCAGCTGAGTCATGTGGTAAAGCAAAATCAGCTCTTGGGACATGCACTCCTATTTAAAGCATTTCTACCATGCCAACAGTGAATCTTTTTCTGGGGCACACTCTTTCATTATGGCTTTTCCTATTTACTTTAACGACCACTGTTTCCTTAAGGATAGTTGTACAGCCCAGAATTACCATCTCAAACATAAAAATAGGACCAGGGTTTCAAGAGGGCACTAAGTTAGATTTTCTTTTTTTTTAATTGTACAACCTACATTATGACTAAATGCTTAAGTTAGCATTTCCCAAATTCTTTCAAACATTTCCAGTAACAAATTAAATCTGAACACTTAAACTTACTCCCAGGGTTTAATCTTTATTTCACGTGCTACTAGGAATGTTTGTCTGGAGGATTTGTATTTGAATCTCCTGTTGGATAGTTTCAAATCAACAAAGGAACATTTGTAATAACCAAATTTTGGTCCTTAGGTATTGCAAAAATATCTGAGAACTCATAGCTTTTGGGAGGAATAGCATGAAATCGAACTAGAAAACGTGTTAAGGTGTACATTTACTCCCATTTCATGAATCTTTAATCTGTTATGCTGTCTGGGATGGCTGATATCTGTTCTGAATCTTTTAAAAAAAGAAAGAAAGTGGTCCTGCAGAGACAATAAAGGATTCTTATTAGTTTAGGGAAAAATAAGCATATCCCTATCAAAGATTTACCCAATTTTCTTCCTGTTCTTCCTGTACAAGGAATGTTAAAAATGGGTATTCAATGCTATTTGTTCACAGTGATGCAGTTGGCAAATCATATCAACCCACAGCCTGTTTCAATAGTGGGTTGTTGTGAACAAAGAGGAAGTGGGTATGCATTCTAGTACTCACTTCCTGGTTGCTGCTGCTGCAGCTGGACAGAGCCATAGGGGGCTGTTTGGGAAGGGACAGCTCGGAATCGGAACCTACTAGCAGATATCTGGAAAGAATATATTCTTAGGTGAAGACTGGCATTTCTTCTGGAGCAAAGACAACAAAAGAAGGCACTGTTAGACGGTGGCCCAGACCTCCTTACAGGGACAATTTCAGAAGGTGGTGCTGAGCTGTTCCTGCTTGAAGCTGTGGCTGCTGGCCTGGCCCGTTCCTCAGCAATGCATCTTACTCACCATGCTCTTTAATCTGTACATGAAACTGCTGGGAGAGACTGTCCAAAATTTCAGGGTTTGGTGCTCCTATGATGCTAACGATACCCAGTTCTTTCTCTCCACTGAAATCCAAGGAAGCTGTTCTAGTTCTAAAGTGGTGCCTAATGTTAGTAATGAACTAGATGAAGACAAAAAAACTGAAACTTGGAATTAAAGGGATAGAATTAAAAGTGCTGGTTCAAACATACAAAGCCCACGTGGCTACACACACGGCTGTGAGAAACAGCATTTTTTCTTCTACAAGCCTCCTGGAGAGACCCTGATGTTGATCCCACCAGTCTGAGAGGTGCATCCAGTGGCAATGCAAAAGAGGGCCACCCTGGAGCCCACTCCCTGGCCACTGGACACCCTGCTGAGACATCTTCGGTCTCTGCTCTCCATCACCTGCTTTATTCAACTGATCCTTTGCTGTGCAAGAGGTTCCGTACAGCTGTTTTACGCCATTATTGCTGTGTGTTAATGTATTTGCCTATCATTATTTTATCCATCATTATTAGTGATTGTACTAATAAAAGCACTCAAACTGCTTTGAGTGCCATTTCTGGACATAAACCAAAGAAATGAATCAATATCTAAAGGGGAATCTTTCAGAAAGAGGCTCTTCACACACAGAGGAAGTGGAACTAAAGCAAGATACCAAGCAGCACCAGAGAGAGAGGAGAGGGCGAGAGAGAGAGAGAGCACCAGATCCTCTGAAAATGGTGCCGTCAGTCCTATCCCCAACCTGCCCAGCCCACAATCAGAGTCGTAGTTCCAAGAAAAGGCAGGGCTATGAACAGGGAACAAAGTTTTTATCTCCATTCTGAACTACAGAACAGACTCACTCCAAAAAAGTTGCTCCAGTTTTTATGACTGCCTAATTTAAATGCTGCAATGCAGTCTTTCTCCATGGCTATTCTTGCTCTCCAAGATCAAAGATGTTTTTCCTCTGGCCCATTTATAAGTGGGTTGTTGAAGTATGCTCACATACATTTATTAAAAGCGCTTTTACAACACTTTCCAATTATACTCCACAAGAAGCTTACAGAAAAAATAAATCTAGTTTGGTGCACTGCTTATAGCTTTGATTAAAACCATTATGTCTAAACTGGCAAACTATAGTTTGAGTGAACTCAAACAAACTAAGTTTGCAAACCACTATCGAATCTTGGAAAGACATGCACTGCAGTCTGCCAGTTTGGACATAATGACAAAAGGCTTTTGACAAAAGAGAATAAGCAAACAAAGGGATAATTTCGAATCCTGCAAACCATGATCTGTAGAATCAAAACTGTGGTATCTGAATCTAGCCACTGAAATTTAAATTAACTACATATTATTTGTTTTATTGCTATTGATGCAATTTAGATCTGATTTTAGTTGGATGGGGTCAGAATAAGCAAGAGTATATTCCTTGCACAATTGTTCTGCAGAACAAGGACATCTCCCTAATAAACCATTAAGAAATACTTGATAAAACAGGCAGTGAAATCATGGCTCCTGGCAATGCTTCTTTATGGCAGATAATAAATCCAAATATAAACTTTGCTTATTCAGAGCCCTTGCTTGCATCTGCAAAAGCATCCAACTTGGAAGGAACATGAATAAGGACAGGAAAAAGCTGATAGAAATAGGTCAGCAATGTGATCTATTATCCTTAATACATCTGGCAAGGCTTAGGATTTTCAGTCGTAGATTTTCAAA
The DNA here is from genome assembly GCF_004798865.1 of Varanus komodoensis. Classification (NCBI taxonomy): domain Eukaryota; kingdom Metazoa; phylum Chordata; class Lepidosauria; order Squamata; family Varanidae; genus Varanus; species Varanus komodoensis. The sequence goes on from NW_025335269.1 coordinate 33,036,752, forward strand.
ATCATGTGCACACATGTTCCAAGTTAGTGTTTGCCTGACACCCAGATCCAATGAACTACTTGTAATTAAGTCTCCATTATTTCAGTGGAATTTACTTCCAGGAGTAGCTGAGAATCAGATGGCTCAATTTACTTCCAACCTATGTGAATTTCACCTATCTCCAAACATGTTCTGTGCTGTAATGGCACACATCTCCTCCTAAAATAGACATTTGAGTAAGCATTTGTCTCTAAAATAAGCATTCTCCCTCTATAATAAAAACTTTGGGCTGGGAACTGCATTGTAAAATTCAAAGAACTGCAGAATGCAAAGAATACAAGCAATCTTCATGTTAGGAATGTCTGAGGTATGAAGACATCCTGTACTTATGAATGAACTGCCATAAAGCATATTAGTTTAAAAATTTGAAGGACAAATGGATCCTACCTTTCGAAGTTTTGCAGCCTACTGCGGAAATCACCATAGAGAGAAAGGAAGCAAAAGGGAGGCGAGAGAGGGCCTCCAAAGCATCACCATAGAGAGAATGAGGCTTCCAAAGCCTTCCTGCTCTGACCTTCCAGAGAGGGAAAAATCTCCGGCATTTCCTTGCTGTAAAGTGCAAAGAGGTGACACTGGAGATTTTTTTTTCTGGGGGGGGGGGGAAGTAAATTTATTTGTGGTTTTTCCACATTTGTGTGGGTCCTGTGCCACTAATTCTCACTAATGTGTATATGGAACTGTTTGAGTACTTTATATCCATTTTATAATGCAATTTGACTGACATACAAATTCAACTTAAAGACATTCACAGAAACATAACCCAGGGACTGCCCGTATCTGTGTTATTTCAATTCACATATTACTTAGAGAAGCCTGAGTTAGTTTGGTTAGCTTTTAAAAGGCAAAACAAAGTTCTCCAGGATCTATAATTCAGGTACTTACACCCATGAGACTTTCACTTCCAAAGAAACAAAACCAAAATAGCAACTTTTCTGAAAACATTTTCAGAACATTTCTGAAAATTCAAAACATTTCTGCTTCATATTTTCCAAACAGGAAATGACATTACTGTGCCTTGTCCGTATTGCACCCAGAGATCCCCTCACCCTACCCCTTTCTATCAGTGGGAGACCTGCTGTAGATATTTCTAAGCGAGTTCTTCATTCCAGACCACAGAAGACAATTAAAATGTACTTTACCCTTCACCACAGTCCTATGATGGAGCTCTTCCTTCCCCTCACAGGCAATTTAAAGAAAACAAAGTCACCATGTGACCTGTGTAGGCAAGATTATGCTTTAGCTTGTAGAATACCAACATTATAGTGATTCTTATTATGTTAAAAGAAACGGCTTCAGCCTCTGAAAGTGTAAATGCATAGTACTATCTGCTTGCCTAGAGGAAACAGAGCTTTGAACAAAAAGGCTATGCCATAGGAGGGGAAGTTCAGATATGGGGGATAAAACTGACCTTCCAGGGGAGTATCCAGCTGTCTGGGGTTCCCCAACTGGTCAGAATCCCTTCCGTGGCCCCAGTGCTTATCCGCAGCCACTGACTGGTTGGGGACTCTTCTGGCTTTCATGCATTTCTCCCATTCTCTAAGATTTGGGGGCTTCTCTAAATGAGGCATTTTTTTAACTGGACACTTTTACTGAAGCTTCTGGATTATCTATGGTCTTAAAACCGCCTTTACATGTGCTTGCCTCCGTGTTTTCCCAGGTGTTTTCTTTCTCTGCCTTTCTGTATGATTTACTGCACAACCACAAGGTGGTGCCACAATACAGTGGAAGTACACAAGTACAGACACTTATGCTAGTGTTTGAATACCGCTACAATTTGCTTCCTCCTGAAATGCTTGTAAGGAAAAGCATGGAAAAGCCCTGGAGGACAATAGTGTGTAAGGCGCTTGCAAGCTACTATGAAGGAGGAATCACAAGCCCCCAATAACTGCTTCCTGTAGAAGAGCCCTTGGTTATTGGCAGGAGGAGCTTTAAGCTACGATATGTTGCATTTTGCCCCTTTGCCTTCAATCATGCTACTATTGGAATTTGATCCCTGAGAGCTTCTTCAAAACTCAGTTTGACACATGGGCTGAAAAACTCCCTGCCGTTGTTACAACACAAGCTGCTGCTGAAATTTTCCTCTGCTGTAAAAAGTGTTTTGGCAAAGGCTTAGCAACTGGCTGCTACTTTAGAAACATGAGCCACAAGCCCTGGGGTGCCAGATTCGGTGCACACGTGGTTGTGAGGCTGTCTGAGGATGCCAACAAGCCAAGAGGCAAAAGGTGCCGCAAAAGAGAGTTATGGCTGTAAGGGGTGATCAAACTGGTGTACTGACAAGTATGGGGTTGGACTCAATCGCCATATAGGCCACGTCCAACTCTGTTATTCTATGACTCTACGATCTGAGCCAAGTGCATCCGAGATGAGATTGGCACAGTATGGCACATGACTGATTCACCACATACTGAACTCCTTAAATCAGCCCATGTTTCACCTACTGCATTCAATGCACTGTTAGCCATTTTGTGATAACACATTGGAGCTGCATTCGGGGGCTACTTTCCCTCATGCAATCCAGAATCAGGGACAATCAGGATTCCAAATTGTGTGAGGACCCTATAGGAGTAGGGCAGGCCATCTGTAGATAGCCACCTTCCACCTCACGGACACCTGCAATGGGGATGCGTTAACATGGGTATCCCCACACCTCCTCATTGTGTAGTGACCGATTTGGAATCCCAGAATGGGCCTTGTACATGCGAGTGAATTTGTATGCTTTCAGCTGGCTGTATCATCATGTGCTGAACTCAAGCTCTCCGCATATTTGTAGCCCACAAACTTGTTAGAAGGGCAAGGAATGCTGCTTATTTTTCTTTCTTTCTTATATTCGTATTTCAGTTCCTTCTGAGGAACGCAAGGCGGCTTGTATAACCCTCCTCCTCTCACTTGTATGCTCACAAGAAGAACCTTATGAGGTAGGCTAGGCTGAAAAGTCTGCGGCTGGCCCAAAGCCACCCACTGAGCTCCATGGCTACGAACTCGGGGCTCCCGTATTCCAGCCCAGCATTCTAACCACTATGCCATACTGGCTTGCTGCCACACTTCTCATGAACTGATCAAGGCTGGGCTGGGATCCATGACCAAGCTTAAGCTTGCCATTAAAAGTCACCTTATTTTGTTGCTCACTAGACCTAAAACATGACACAGTTAATACAAAGTACAGCTCTGGAATGAGGAAGGAGCTGAGTGGCATTCAATTTGGAAACCTGCTCAGGTGGTATCCCAAATGATGGACAGAAGCATTAGAAAAAGTGCTTGCTTGTAAAGAATGGAGTCAGAGAAGTGTGGCTCTAAACCAGTAACTCGAACATTAACAATGTACTACCATCATAGCAGTCTCATTTGATTATATAAGATTATATAATGTATAAAGCTACTTTCAGCTGTTATATGAAAAATTGGCATTTTGTTCCACTAATTCCTTCTATGGATAATGGTGGGTTTAGTGATACTTAAAACTGAGAGTGCATTTCTGTTGCATCACTAAAGTATTATTAAACAGAAAGACCACATCAAGGAATGCATTATACATGAGAAAAAATCCCAGCCAGAAAGATAAAGGCCAAGAAATGACTCATTGGAGAAAAAGCTTAAAAAGCAACTTACCCTAGGCTTGTTTAGCAATGTGCTCAAAATGTATCCTCATTTACACTAGAATTTGCTAACAAACATTTAGCAAGGTGCACATTTTATTTATCTTTTTTTGCTTTAAAAAAGCATTTGCATTATCTTCAGTGTAAGAGGAGAAGAAGGGAAACATAGCTTTTGATCTATGTATCCTAGGCACTGTAAATGTATTTCTGAGTACTGTAAAAATCGTGGTCTGGTGGGTACAAGACCTTTACAAAAGAAGAGGAAGAATTAAAAAAAAAAAACCTGAGCGTACAAGCCAAGTGTTGTCAAGACAGCTAATGCACGCTCCAGAGCAACAATCTCTCCATTGTCTGCACGGCCTAGCCTACAAAAAAGAAGCAAACACTTTAGCTATTTAGGTCAATATTCTAAGGATCGGAGGGGGTCAAACTTAAGAAAGACCATTCAACTAAAAACAGACCTGACCACACACCATCATGAAACTATGGTTACTGGGGGTTCATTCTTTATACCTCATCTTTATTAGACTGATAACTGAAGACCTAAATGAGGTGTTACAGGTTTTCTGAACAGAGCGCTGCTTTCGAATTTGAATAAAAGACAACTGTCATTTGGCACTGTACTTACCCTAGTTGGAATTAGGCCATTGCGTGCTGCTTCAGGAAAGACCCAAATATAACTTTACCTCTCAAACCCAGAGGACTGAATATCTCCCCTGGCCATGTTTAGAACCTTAATAACAAACGCTGCCACCCCATCCATTCCAAACCCCTCTGCTTGTATTCTCCTTTGGGATTTCTCTCGTATCTTTGGTGTCAGCAATTGCCCACGTTCTTCCTACTGCTCCAATGTTGTGGCTTGTCTACGCTGACTTTGTACTTACTCCTGCTCCTCCAAATATCCCAGCCCACAGGGCTTCCCATCCCACCAAACTGGTACCGGAGCCCAACTGGAGTACAAAGTGGGTCAAATGGGAGCAGACTACAGGCAGGCAAGCAACCAGATTACCCCTCTGCCCACCGAGACCTCCTTCTGCTACCACAGACCTGCCCCCTCCCGCCCCCACACGCATCTCATCCTCTTTATAGGTAATCAGAAAAGATCCAGGTTTAAACATTGTATTTTATGTTGCTGACAGCCTTCCAGGAGGGGAAGGGGGTGGCAGAGGGGGTGGCACCCCAGTATGTGTTTATTGTCCTTATTGTTCCTACTGTTAACTGCTGCAGAGTTCACACTGTCAATATAGGCTTTACAAATCTTTTCTTCCAGATTTATATTCTGCATGACAGATTTTGGTAAATGCAGGCCTTTACTGGGAACACAAACCAGTGGAAGGAAGTAGTTGTGGATCATGAAGGTTATCTTAACGTTCAACTTTTCTTCTTGCCCACCTCCAATGGGATTAACTGGGCTAGGCTAGGAAAGTCATCTTTAAAACAATCATTGCAGGAATCAACTTTCATGATGACAAACTTAGAGACACTCCAGTGTCAAGTGTCAAGAGAGAGAAATGTTACCGGAGTCACTGGCTGTGCCCTGCCATTCGGCATTTTTATTTTTGACTCCATGTCTTTTTAGGGGCTTTCTATTTATGTATATGTCAAGTCCTTGCATTGTAGATAAAGCCCACGGGTTTTCAACATGCATTAGATGCCAGCATTCCTGAGGATCTTGAGTGATTATCCTGAAGCCATTCCCTTTGCATTAATGTACCTCGCGTGGGTGATGAATTTCAGAAGAGACAATAGTATCTGCAAAATATACTGACCAGCAAAACAATAAATCTGTACTGATTCCCCTTTACCATTTTAGCATCCCAATTAACATGTAGGTGTGCGTGAAATGTTCTCAAATAAGGCATCTTTATTTCAAAACTCCGCTTGGCAGTTTCAACTATCTTTTCCATGCTTTCAAATTCATATTTGAAATACTTTATATTTCAGGGGAATATAAAGTATGTCTCATACTGACAGAAGATAGCACAGTTGCAAGGAATGAGGCAAAAGGTATAATCAGGAGTGGAGGTTAAAAGAATTACATTTTAAACAGAATGCCAAATATAGACTAAAGAAAGAATAAAAACAGCAAAGCTTGCAGCTTGGAAAGGACAAGAAAACCTCTGCTAGAGAACTACAGTAATAATGTAATGGGAAAGTTTTTGGAAGTCTCTGGTTCCTGAACAAATGTATTTAATGGACCAGCTCAGATACAACCACCCAAAATGGTGAATCAGTGGGAGCCAGACAAGGCAGCACTTCTGTTCCTTCTTAGCTAGATAAGGCAGGACTGTAAATTAATTCAATTAACACACATTAACTGGCTCCATTGCCTCATGTCTTGGGCCAGTCCCACAGAGGCAAGTAGCAGCAGGATGTTCCCTAGGACCAGGTCTGTGGTGGTAAGAAGGATGCTCGCTGTATCATCATCTTTATTCATGACTGGTACACTGCTCCCATATGTTCCGATTAAGGATGGGACTCTAAAAATTACTTTTAATACATACATACATACATACATACATACATACATACATACATGTCCCTTATTGCAGCTTGCGATTTCTTGCAATAGGCACAATAATCTAATTACAGCCTGGTCACAGAGGATGTTACTCCACAAATCCCAGAGCTCAGCAGGCCTACTTACTAGCAAGTATGCTTAGAATTGCAGCCTCAGGGTCAGGCTAAATGAGATGAGAAATCAGTAATGTCATTTCTGACCTTTCAAATGTTTGGAAAAGCAAAGCCTGTTAGAGAGGGAAACTTGGATTAGGACCCTGTGCGTGCGTGTGTGTTAGCATTCTCCTCACTGGCCATTTTCTCTACAAAAATTTTCTGCCACTGATTACAAGCTCCTCTACAGGGCTGAGGTTTTTTTTAACTTTTCTTTTCTAAAAGGAAATACAATCATGTATTTCACCTTGTCTAGTTTAACCCTCAGACTGTAAAGAGTTTCCTGAATAGCCATCTTGGGTCTAGTGAACTGCAGGTACCCTTTAATAGCAAACTCTCTCCCTACAATGACTTCACTGTTTTACATCAACTCTGATGAACATTTATGAGAAACTCAAAGCCTAGCTATTGTTTTGTGATGTTTAATTAGTCCAAATTCATTTGAATATGCAGCTGCCCCTGATGGTAATCCTTGCTCTTTTGGATTTTAGGGCAGAGCGACAAGCAATTCCCTCCACAAGCTTTAGATGTGGTTGGTCCCATGACCAACCACAGCAGTTTGGTCCCGTGAAAAGGCAATATGCATCCAAAAGGCCTGGCAGGCGCTCAGCAATAACAGGAGATTAAATGTGGTCGAAGCTTGTAAAATGTAACTAAATCTTTGTGCATAGCACAAATTCTTAGCAAAGAACTGTGCATGAAGAATGGTGTACTGTTTGAAAGAGCAACAGTCAGGGTTTCTGGAAAACAGAAATACAGACAAAATGCATGTATGTATGCATATGCCCGTGTGTGTGTGTGTGTGTGTGTGTGTGTGTGTGTGTGTGTGTAAAACCTTTGAGTAACAATACAAGCAGGGCAAATACATGATCAAAAGAAACAAGAAAAAGTGTTAAGCCTTATTCAAAACTGTAAACGGAAACTGTTTGATGATTTAATTGAAATGTGAACTGGCTGATGAAAATATTTAGCACCAGCTGACAAGTCTGCAAAAAGACTTTCAAGCAGTTTGATTTACAGGTCTTTGAGGAATTTTGTCTCGTTTTAAGATAAAACTTTAACATGATCAGCAGTTAAAATTTATTTCTCATCTCTGTGAAATCTGTCTTCCACACAAAGCTTGAAACAAGGGAGATGGTTAGATGGGGAAGTAACTATGTGATCAGGCTGACCTTGCCGGCAAGACTCTCAGCTGGGTGTACAAGGCTGCCTTCTCTCCACTACATATGGGAGGTGTTCCCTAAGTAACACCACATTATAAGAGAGGCATAGCTAGGCTAGAATCAGTTCAGTGCAGGTTCACGAGGATGGGAGCCAGACTGGGGGAGACGCCCTATGAGATGAGATTGAAGGAGCTGGGTCTTTTCAGCCTGGCGAATAGGACATTTGTGGGGTGGGGGATCTTACAGTGACATATAGTAATGTGAAGGGGTGTCACACGGTAGAGGGTCATGACCAGGGCCGTGTTAACAGCATTAAAGGCTCCGGGCAAAGCAGTGTACTGGGGCCCCTAAGACAACTACACCTACTGGTAATTTTGGAAGTTTTTCAATTCTCCAAGGGTTAACATACACAGATTAATATGGGGCCCACGGGCAAGTGCCCATCAGGCCCATGCGTTAAGACGGTCCTGGTCATGACCTGTTCTTCCCTACAGTGGAGGACAGGGTGCGATCCAATGGGGCAAAACTCAAGGAGGTATTTTATTTATTTATTAAAACATTTCTATGCTGCCCCCATTGCAACAAAGCCTCAGAGTGGCTCACAGCATAATTAAAACATATAAATAACAATTAATACAATTAAAGATTAAAAAGCCCAGTAGCATCTCAGCTTAAAAATTTAAAATCCTATAAACACATAATAAGTTAACAATTAAAGTAAGTTTTAAATAAAAAGGTCTTAGCCTGGCGCCGAAAAACAAATAACGATGGCGCCAGGTGGACCTCTCTGGGGAGCGCATTCCATAGGTGGGGCGCCACCACAGAGAAGGCCCTCCTCTGGGTACTCACCCTCCTAATATCATTCACAGAGGGCTCCCGGAGGAGGGCATCTGTTGCCGATCTCAAGGGGCGGGAGGACATATATGGACGCAAGCGTTCCTTTAGATAACCAGGTTTCAGGTATGTTTCAGGTTTGATGTTAGGAAGTACTTCCTGAGGGTTAGGACCCCTAGGAGATGCAATGGGCTTCTATGGGAGGTGGTGGAGGCCCCATCAGTTAGGGCATTCAAGGAATATTAGACAACCACATGTTGCATATTACATGAGTGGAGCTGGGGCTCAGACTAGATGGCCTGGAAGACCTCTTCTGACTTACCATGTTTCTGTATCTATTGTCTGTTTTGTTGCAGGTAGGGAAGACCTATACAAATGCACAGGATAGGTTGACCAAAAGACTGAAAATACCACCAACACTACTACATGTAGGATAAGACTGCACTATTATAAAGCTAGAGTGAAGGAATTGCTCATTCTTCCCCTTTCCTGAGAAAATCTGTGAAGCTAATTCTTTGACCCCGCTGCACCTCTAAGCTGGAAAAGCTACACCAGTTGAGATTTTGCTTGTCCTGCATTTCTCAAAGGCGCAGAGCACCTACTAGAAAAAAGATCCTAATGGTAGCCGCTAGCACATCTGGCCAGGAAAACAGAAGGGGCACCAATTCCCACCTGAAGTGTGTATTGGAGGAGGGGATAGAGCTTCTTATTCCTTTAACATCTGTATGACATGCATACCTTCAGGAAAGCAAGTTTTCCTAGACCAGGAAAGTTGCCATGGAAAAGTCAGGCAGCTATTAATTATGCCAGGAAAACAGCTGGCTAATCTAGAAAAGTAGTTCGGTGATGGGAAATCACTCCAATTCCTTAACTGTTTTGGCCCATAGGCAAACCACCAGCACAACAGCAGCAACAAACTTATCAGTGACATGGCGGTACATTTCAGAAGTGCTGAGCCCTGGCTGTGACAGTTCTCCCAGCCCCTTCTCCAAGGGGCATACTAAACTTCAGGCAATCACATCAATCCATTTCTGTGATTTGTATGTGCACACATTCTTCATACATGAAGGGAACCCACCTATAGCGTATTACCCAGTTTATCAGGAGCAGCAGGTAAGCATAGCAAAGGGCAGTGTTGTGGTTAGCAGGTTGGACTTCTGAGATTGCAAGAGAAAAGGAAATGACAACATAAGAGTACAACAACATAAGATTACTAACTTAAATTTTGCTCCACCATCAGGAAGAAATAGTCGATCAAAAAACCCAAACTAAACCAAAAACAACCACAACAACAACATCCCAGTTCTAGCCATTTTTACTTCAAATATTTTGTGAAGCTAATGGATCTTAAAAGCTCATTCAAGTCCACACCACCCTAAAATACCCATCACCAGAGAGATAGTTCACAAAAATATACCGTTGCTGGCAAAATCCATTGTCCTCCTGCCCCGCTGCATACATACAAGCTACCATGAAGCTATGCTCAGAGAGATTAGTGGCACCTGATGGAAGGAGATGTCACTGTCCCTCTAATTAAAAGCTTACAGCACTTCATCCTCAAGCCCTGGCTCCATTACAGCACTGGGACTGGACAAGCAGAAATGTGCAAAAATAACCACTAAAAAAGGCAAATATAGTTGCATGTGCAACCCAGACATTGAGCTGAAATTAGCAAATAAGGTGAAACAACAAAAAAGAGAAGAAAATGAACATGTGACATGGCCACATCCCACTGAGCAAGAGTTCTACTTTAAGGGGGAGGGTTGTTTGGTTATGTTTTGTGTTGACAATATCCACATTCTAGATCTCTGGAAAAAGCACTACAAACTTCCTTATTCTGCACCTCAATGGTAGAAACCTAGCCCAAGAAAAGGTAGCAATTATAAGACCATTACAAATCCGGATAAGTAAACAGCCTCAATATTTATAAACTGATCATAAATCATCCTTTCTGGTTATGAAACCAAATTTGTAGAGTTGCCAGATCCTACTTGTCTGGCTCATCAACTTTTCAATCAGTCTCTGTAAGTATGTCTTTAAAAACAATGTGATCTGCAGCTATTTGCACATGCTCGCATGTATCTCCATGCAGGGAAAAGCTGCACCAGCTAATTCTTGCATGCCACAGTGCAGCAGAGTACAGCTGCAGGGACAGATTAAAAATCTAACCTTCCCTTGTCCTATCCTTTAACCTTCCCTTCACTACTGCGGTGAGCAAGATCTGTTACCCCAGAGCAGTGAAAGGATGAGGCTGAATTAGAGACCCAATACACAGCGGAAGCTGAAGCAGCTGCATCCCCACCACCACCTGGTCTCTATGCAGGTGCACTCAGGAGTCCCACAGAATTCAATAAGGTATCCTGCCATGTAAGTACGGTAGCACTTTAAAGAGGTAAGTTCCCTGAACCCTGCTGCACTGGCTGATTTCCAGACAGTCCCCAGTCATTCCACAAGGTGCTCCAGTGTGTGACTGCTTCTCAGCTCTAGGAGTCTCTGGATGAGTGAGATAATCAAAAGCATTTCAGCCTGGCTTCAGCCATTGTTATAGGATAGAAACTGCTTTGGTCACCTTGGTAGATGATTTAGACCAGGAACTGGACAAGAAAGGGGAGCATATTGCTGTTGCTTCTGCTGAACTCCTTGGCAGCCTTTATGACTGCAGCATCCTTCTGAGAGTTCACATCTAGGAGAGGGTTTGAAGGCACTGTTTTACAGAGGCTCTCGTCCTTGGAGAAGCCATATCAGAAGGTGGTACTGGGCTTTCCTGTTTCAATAGCCACTGGCCCATCCTGTCCCTCAGGTCCATCTTGTCCCCGCCATGTAACATACATACATACATACATGAAAGCACTGAGAGAAGCTGTCTGGAGTTCTGGTATTTGGTACCACCAATATATTTTTGATAATCAACTTCATCTCTCCTTGCCATCTAAATCCAAAGACTGCTTTGAAGTCCTAAATCCGTGCCTGGTGCACTGATGAATCTTAATCCAGTCAAAACAGAAGTTACCCCACTTAGTTACAAGCTAGATCAGGGAATGACAATTCAAGCTGTGCAGCGTGAGATTACGTTCCTCTTGAAGATTCAGGTTTGCAGTTTGGGTGCTCTCCTTAATTCACTCCTGAAACTGCATTCTTTTTGTTGGTGGCCAGGACTGTCTGTACACAGCTGAAGTTAGTGGATCCACTGCACCAGTTCCTGGAGATGTCAGACTGGCCTTGATCCCACATGCCTTAATTACGTCCATCCAAGTGATTATAACATACTCTACATGAAGCTTCCTTTGAAAACGTTCCAAAATGTCTTCTAGTCCAGAATGTTGCAGCCTATGACTAATTGTTACAACAGATTCACTGATTATCAGACTGTTTCCAGTCACATTTCAAAGACCTAGAAAAGCCTTTACAACTTGAGAACAGGACACTTGAAAGGCTGCCTTCTCCCAGGCAAGTCTGCCTGACTTTTAAGATCTTCAGGAAAGATCTTTGCTCAGTCCCACTGGTAGTAGAGGCATGTCTGCCTCTGTTCCAAGGTAAATTCCCCCACAGTCAAAGGTGTTCTTATTCAGGCAGGTCTTTGCCATGTAGGTTGCTCTGCTTCTGGAAGTGGTTTTACTTAGTGGGATGAGTTTATATTGTCATGTTTTCAATTTGCTCGTATATTATGTTTTACCTATGACTTAGTTTTTAAACCATATTTGATTAATGTTAGCTGCCCTGAGGGAACTTTTAGACAGAAAATCAGATCTAAATTAAATAAACAAATAATAAGTATCAGTACAAGGGGAAAGCGTGCAAGAGATACACAGGGAGGGAAAGAGATGCAAATCTTGCCTGGACGAGAAGGTCTAAATACAACTATATTTTCTTGTCAATTAACAGTTTGTACTGCCTTTCAGGAAATATATTTAAAAAATCAATGAGAACCTTGATGTATATCAGTGATTTGAATTAACCTTTCTTCTTGCTGAGGCAAACTGTTTATTTAAATCACTTCCAGTCTGCATTGGAAAAGCGGGATAGAGCTGAACCCTTCTTCCAGACATCAGAAATGGGAGCTGGCCACTGAAGAAGCAAGGCTGAAGCAGAATGCATACTTTGGCCCTGAAATGACAGCCCTAATTTGGAAAGAAAGAGCTGATGACTCAAGCAAGTAAACCATATCCCAACATTTAAAAATGCAGGGTCTCATGCCAAGTCCTATCTGCAGAAAAGAAAAATCCTTCTGATTCTTTAATAAAGCGATCAGTTAAATACTGACCATGTGTGTGAAAATAGCCTAAATTGGGTGGATTCCCTGTCCACACTCCAAACAGCTGCATCAGCCATGTATGCAGGGCTAATGTAACCCATTCCAACTCAGCCCCTCCCCAATTTATTTGAGGGGCTGGGAGGGAAAGTGGTAACCTGCTGACTCAAGTTACCACTGAAGCATCAAATTTGAAGAGGCTTAGAAACTGGACAGTCTCCCAGGGTAACGAACAGCTAGGCTGCCAGATTGGATGCCAAGTCGAAATGATCGCCTTGCTGAACCACTGCCCTGAGCTTGCCCTGGCTGCTTCTGGGTTGTAAACTCTTGGGATGAGAAATAGTCTCTCACTTGGCTTTCATTTTGGTACTTAGCCCATTGAGGCTATGGGGGGATATTGCACCCCCACAACCAGTTAAACACCCTTCTCTACCCCCATTCCCAAATCTCAACTTTAAAAGTCTTTGTTCCTATTATGAAACAGAAGTCCATATGAAAATCCCTTCTCATGTCAGGCTTAGGAATAGACCACTGTCCTGTGCTGAGCAGAACCTCTGCCGGGCTAGGTAATGCATTAAAAAATGGAGAAGTTCAGGCAACAATCAAAGTGGAGGCGTAGCATGGTACAAAATGAAGAGACTCATTATGTAGTGCTTCCTAAGTTAAGCCAGCCCTTGCCTTCCGGAGCCAGAAAGAACTTTACTAGCCTTTGTAGCTTGATAGAGCTTAACTCCAGCATCAAGATGAATAGATGCCATCTAAATGGCAATGTTGGGTCTCTCCGGGGCTTTATCTAGGTCTCCCTGAGAATAACACATGGATTCAGACCCAGCAGATCCAAATTGACCAGTGAACTGTCCACCTAATGCCCATTTAGTGATCTACCACCAACAGGAATAGCTGGCTGCTGCAGAGGATTAGAGGTGTTCTGTTATTTTCTTTTTCTTTTCAGTTCAATATGCTGTTTCTTATATTGGCTATTAATTAACCAATATAATTGATTGTGGACATATGGGGAGGAGGGAGTTGAGTAAATTTTTGGACATATTTGCAAGCTTGCCGTATCTATAAATTTTACAAAATAGCTTAACTTTAAGGCTATAGAATTATAAAATGGAAGAAAGCCCTAACCAGACTTCTCAAATGTCACCCCTTGAAGGGAACATGTCAATTAGATTTCTACATTCAACAAATATTGAAACACATATTTGAGATAATAAACTTATTTTCTCATTATATCTATAAAAAGTAAACAGAGTCTAAACTACAGTATTCTTCAGCCAATAATGGTACCTTTAAGATACATATCACTGCATTTTATAATTGATGCAACATGTACCATAAACCAAAGGGAGGAATAGTAAGATTATGTTGTGATGTTGTAGCATGATTAATTTGAAAAAGAAAATAGACCTAGTGATTCAAACAATTATGCATCATTCCCTACTGCAGGGGAAGAAATAGGATGGTGGAGGAAGGGACAGCTGGAACAAAATGATGATAATTCCTGTATGAAGTGACACATGTGAAATTAAAGCTCATTATTTTCTTTAGTCGAGAATTCCAGGGAAGAAGAGAAGTGAGAGAATCAGTTAAGCACCGAAAATGCCTATATGAGCTCTTGGAAAAACACACCCCTGTATTATCTCAATACTGAATTAATTTAAATATTCAAGATTAATTACTGATTGCCTTCCTTTATTTGAAGTTATCTATGTTCCCTGCTTACACAGTAAGGAGAACAGAGTGGCAGATGCTAATATCAGTAAAACAATTTGAACGTGGTACAGCAAACAGCAAAACCCACAACTGCCAACTGCCAAAATGTCCAGGAGAGCAGAAAAGCTTGATTAAAAAGAGAAGTCTTAATGTGCTTCTTAAAGATGAGGAGCCATAGAGACGTCACAGGGAAGGGATTGTCAGAAATGGGGAGCTAACACAGAAAAGGCCTCCTTGTTTTATGAATGCTGGAAAGGACCATTAGAAGGTCCTCTATGGAAAATCTTGGTCGACAGGCAGGATTATATGGCGGAAGGCGGTCCTTCACATAACCAGGTCGTGTGCCATTTCAGAGGTCAAATAAGACCTTTGAATGATGCTCAGAAATACACAAGCAGCCAGTGCAATTGGTACAAAGGAGGCAGCATAGCCGCAGCATTCTGAATTGACCGATATTTGTATATGGTCTTCGCAAGCAGCCCCACACAGAACATGTTACAAAAATCCAGATGGGAGGCAACTAAGGCGTGGATTACTGTAGCCAGATCAGAAAGTTCCACAAAGAGGCACAATGGGACCATCTCGCTTAGTTGAGGCCAGAGCATATCATGTCTTCCGGAAGAAAGGCATAGCCATCAACACCAACCTGGACATATAAAATTTCTGGAAAGGTTGAAGTTACAGGAAAAAAATGGTTCCCCCCCCGCCCCCGCCCCCCGCAGAAAACAACAGAATTTTCTGGAAAAATGGAAAAAATAAGAGGATTCACATCCTTTACAGATTGAAAGTCATTTTGTTTCTTTAGGAACACAAAATGTATTATGTATAACTTGCTCTGGCATAAAATTAGCATGTTTGCCGTATTCAGACAATAATTGTAAACTGAATCTGCTTTTGTAATTTCTATTTTATTTTTGTTTGTTCTAAATGATAAGATGCATCTTTTATTTCCCAGTTTGAGGCACCTGGAAAAAACATTCAAAACAGAGGAAACAATCAATATTACTAAAACAAAGAAAACTATGTCTCTTCTCCTCTACAATGTCAAGTAAGCATAAAATACTCATTCCCATTAAACGACTGAGGGAAAAAAGGAGGGGTTGATGAGACTCAATGAATATATATGAACTTAACTGGCCTCATTTTCTGAATGATTGCTATCAATTTCAGTTTCTACTTCTGCTCTTCATTTTTGTCATCAGCAATATTATCATAGACTTCTACAAACTGAAGGTCTGCCCAGATTGAAGTTTCTCTGACTTTTCACACATACATTTATTTCATCATTTGATGCAAATAAACATGGACCAGTTTCTTGCTCATGGTGCTGTAGATGGAGGAATCTGAAGTTTGCAGGAAGCAAGGAGTCAGAGGCTGTGTTGTGCAAAAGACTGTACTGCAAGAGGAATATGCTTGGCAGAATCCCAGACTACATTCCTGGACCAAATCCTGAAGATCTTCTGTATTCTGCAACATTGGAAAGTACCTTGCCAATATCAACTCTTTGCTTTGTACTTCTAGTTGAAATTCAGCAGCAGTGCTATCACCACTTAGATATCTTTGACTCTTGGTTCTAACGGATTTACAGCAGCATGAACCTGAGGATGACAAAATATTTCCCGTATCCTAATAACATCTTTCACTTAACTTTCTTCTTGTAAGTTATCTGTACTTGTAACACACTTAGATTGTCAAAAACAGTTGTCCATATCTTGGCCATTGAATAAGGAATCTCTGACAAAAGTGCACTGTCTGGTTCAGATCCAATAATTGCCAAAGACATTGGCTTTGGAACCTTCAGCGAGTTCTTGGGCTGAACCCAGAAGACGTCCTCATCAGGTACAGTCTTGCCTACACTTCTGGATACTTTACGATCCTCAACTTTTACTGTTTCTGGAAGAGCTTCTGTTTTGTTGTTCTGTTATGAAGTAAACTTTCAAAGGAGATCACCACTCCACCTCAGAGGAACTACAGGGCTTCACTGTCACAATTTCATTCTTTACATTTTTCTTCTTCCTGAAGATTGCACCTACAGTATGAGTAGTTTTTACATGTTCTGCACCTTCTTCTGGAGGACGTCGTTTCATTATGCCATTAACAAGCGAATTTTAGTTCACGCCATGAACATCCTATCACAGTAACAGGGGTATATTTATCTATTATACCCTCCCATGCTGCTTTCCTATTACTTCCATCGTCAGACAGCAAAACGATTTCTTTACAGCTCCCAATTTTCTGTAAATATCACTTGCCTTTATAACAGATATACTTCTCCGTAAAACTGTTCCCTCCAGTATCAATGCTTTGGAAACAACTGGTTGAGATATTATTGCAGTTTACTTTTCCTTCTCCCGTCACATTTGTTCATCCATCTGTAAGTAATGCGAGACAGGGAGCTTTGTTGATTTTTCCTTGCACAGATTCCGTTACATGTCCATATTCTGACCCTAAGATAGGCTTGCTCAAATAATCTATGCAGGTAAACAATGTTATAGCCCCAGTAATGTAAAAGCTTATTGCTAATATGCATTTTATTTGATAGTGGGGTGCCAGAAGAATATATTCTCTTGCAAGTGTGTGGTGAATTGTTTCCTGATCTTCAGGTGTCATCTTGTCTACAAATGAAGCTACCAAGTATATTTTGGATGCAGTCCAAAATGTTTGTTTATGCTGCGGCTGATGCTGTTGCTGATGGGGAACTTCTTCATGATGATACTTGTGCTACTGAAGAAGCAAAAAGAGGATGTCTGTAATAAGAACACTGGGAAAAGCCATTTGCACTTTCATCAGTGTGGCCCTTCTTGATTAAATCACTGATGGGTCTTTTTAATGTCTGCAGAACATTTCCTCCATTATATAAGGATATGTTTTGCCACTTTAGCAGCATTTGGAAATGCCCATTTAATTTGAAAATATTTGCAAATCACATTTTTCCTCCTCAGGAGAACTTGCAGTGTGCATATGTCTCCATAGGGTAGATCTTGATCTCACCATTTTGCTGGGAGGAGGAAAAGAAAAAAAATTAGTGGCTAGTAAATACTAAGCTATGGTGGAGGGGGTAGTTATGAGCATCATCAAATTAGTAGGGATTAAATTATGATTAACGTAAAAGGTATGAAAAGAATCTAACACGTTAAAATACGGTTCAATTTTCTGAATTATGGTACATTTAAACTCTTACCTTTTGAATATGTGTACTTCCAGTCCCTTTTCGTTGCTCTGTGCTTTCCCCAAGTTCTCTAAGGACTAGTCAAGAGGAAAGAAACAGATCCACTGACTACACCAACAAGCAGAAGTTCACAAGCAGAGAAACTGAAAGCTCAGTCCTTCTCCTTGGACAATGGTAGTGTCCCCTAGAGGTATAAATGAATGTTGTTCTGGCATTTGAGAGCCAAAATCTCAGCTTTACAGCCCAGGCTTTGTCTGTCTTCACTGTATGAAAACTCTAATGTTGGATACTGTACATAGGCTTACAAGAACACATTACAAAGTTTTTAAAAAAAGTATTTTTGGGGAGCCAAAACACCTTGTCTGAAATAGTTTATTCATCATTCAAAAAGAAAATATTCCATAATCCATTTTCTCCATTTTTGAGGGAAAAAAAACTTTAGGAAAAAATGAAAGAGAAAACCCTTCCCCGCCAGCTCCATCTTTCACATTTCTGCAGTAACCCACTTAAACACTCAGGTTTCATCAAATCACCTGCCTGAACCATCTCTCTGTTCCAGAGATGGTTTAAGTTTTCAAAAAACTCATCCTTCATACTGTGAGTAGAATCCCCAGAAAATAATTTTGCCCTAACAGAGCCTTGGTTCAGACCATCTTAATGGGTTTTCTACCCTTGCACAGGGCCTAAATCTCACCAGGTAATAAACTGGCAATAAGAAAGGCACCAATGAAAGTTCCTTCACCTTTAGGTTTCTATCATTCATTAATACTGAATTAGAGATACATTAAGTTGAGGGTCAACAACCCCTGGCAGAAACTTGATTTATCCGATCCTTGCGTATGTTTTGAGTCTATCGTTGTAGATTTTTTTGTGTGAAAGCTCACTGCATAGTGATCTTTACCCATTTGGTTAGTATTTTATTTGTACCCTTTTGTGGCAAAAGCTGGCTGTTATACATGAGGACAAATTAATTTATTTATGGTGCAAATGTTGGCTCTCAACCACATTCAAATAAAACATTCATTTTTCAAACATAACTTTTTCAAAAATAACTTTGTTGTTATTTTATGAACAGCAATACAGTAAGGCAGAAGTGGCTTAACCTTAATGGTCCAAAAATACACGCAGACATTTTTGAACAACCCAAAACATTCTGAAATGGGATGTGACTCTAAAATTCGGGAATTCCAAATTCTGTTGGCCAAGAAGAAGTGTTATGACTCAGCATGTGTTGTCTGTGAGCCAAACCCCACACTCTCACAGGAGCTGTGTTTCCCTTGTAAATAGCAAGTGTGCTCACACAATTCCAGGCAAGACTGTGACAGAAGTAAAAGCTCAAAGCCTCTTCTCCATCATCCTCCAGTTCCACCGCATCCCACTTGCCATTTAACTTTACACACCTTGCATGCCTGGCCAAGCCATGTGAATAATGTCACACACAGTCTGGCCCTAACTGTTAGCAGCACAATCACCATGAGGCTCAGAATACCTGTAGAATATACTAGCATGCCTATAAAAGTTGGCAGGTAGGTATTTACTGAGCCAGATCACCTTTAAAACCTAGCACAATATAAAACTGGCAGCACTCGTTCTTGTATTGGCCGTTTTGCTGCACAGGTACACATCTTTGGTCTACATCCACTGAAGTTTGCTAGCAACTAGCTGTGCCATTTCGGGGTAAATGTTCCAAGCCACATTAAAACAGGATCCCATTTATTTCTTCCTGATGATGACGATAACCAGAAAATGAGCGCTGCAGAACAGAACAGGACTGCACAGAAACAAGACTGCACAAGCAAAATGCTGCTTTCTCATACTAGGTATAGGTAAGGCATTATGTGATCTGGGGCTGGTAACACAAAAGGAAATGGTGTTGCAAGAAAGTAAACAAACAAAACATGGAAGAAATTCCCATAGCATTTCTCAGGCAACCACAATGGCAAATCAGAGCTACAAAGCACAATGGAATGGCACGTCCAGAGTAAGCAAGCACCTGAATTCACTAGTTAGCTATTCCCCTCCATTCTTTCTTGTTGCCCTGGCTAATTTTATCTCCTTAGTGTCCTTCCTAAAAATAATAAGGCAGAAGATACAAGGTGAGCTACAAAGCTGACCTAAAATGCAAATGTCATGAGCAGCAGATGTTGCCACTGCTCACGTCTATATATGCCCCAGATGTAGGCATGTCCCTGAGCACCTGGAAAGGAAGTCATGCTGCTGGCCTCATCCTCCACTTCTTCTCTGTGTTCAGGGCAAGGGCATTTCCAGGGGAGGTTTTTTATCCTGCCATTGGCCTGCCACTTTCACAGAATTTTACTGGGGACAGGGGCAAACTAAGCTGAGTTCCTCACCATGTGTAGAAACTCTTACGCTGAGCTCACCAAGGTAGGGGAATGATTTCAGTGAGTTCACTGGGCATGATTGCATTCACCCCACATGAATTAAGGATACATGTGATGGGTAAGATACATATGTGAATAGGGCTGAATTCTGCATTCAAGAATTCAAGCAGGATGGGATTAAACAGTCACTCACATTGTCTTCAGGTGTTATGAAGATGCAGGGAAACCAGGAGGCACCAATGGATCTTACTTCCTTTTTATCACCTTGTGTTGAAACATCTGAAATGGAACTGGGACTCTCCTTACTGAATAAAATCACACAAATAGGGTGAGAAAGGTGAAAGTTTCGCTGCAGATGTGATGTCAAAGTTTTGGAACAGGAAGTATTGAGTTCCCTTTGCACCCTCTACTCCCAGAATGTAAACATGTGTTTGTTTCCTTAACTTCTCTCCTCTCACTGAATCACTGTAGTGAGTAACTTCAGAAGATGGTCACTTGTTCACGCAATTCTGCATTCTCAGCTTGAGGAAAATCCATTTTCAGCAGCTGCAAGAAGAGTGCAAGCTGAACTTTATTTTTTGGTGCATATATTAAGACTTATGAATGAATAATGAAAGTGTTGCTCAGAATACACATCTTGGATTCAGGTACAGATCTCCACCAGTTGTGGAGCACATTCATCCTTTTTATGTAGCGTCACATAAGCAACCTAATTCTTTCTCGAACACTAACTCTCAGGTGGTGGGTTAGGAGTCACCAATGTGTACTGAGGCTGAGTCACAGGCAGCTCTTGGTCAGACATCCGAAGCCAAGAGCTTTGGTACCTGCAGAACTACGGAATGGTTAGGCTAGGAGTTAATGCCAAAGGCACAAGTCACAACCAAGGAACAAACCAAAATATGGCAGAGTCAGAAAGGCTTATGAAGCAGTCCCCATTCAACACAGTTGCCACTTATTATACCTCTTCCTGTCTAGGAGTACCTAACAGCCAGCTTGGGAAGGCAGGGCCAGTCCAGAACCTGAGAACATTTAAGAAACTCCAAGCCGCAGTTTGGATATCTTCACCTCAGTGACCAAAGATTCTTGGATCTAATCCTGATGACTTCTGACACTGTGGTAGCTGAGCAGGATCAAGCACAAGGGGCTAAGTAGGTGAATTCTTGATCCAGACACAGGACAAGAAGCCACTTCTCCCAATTAAAAAAAAAAAAAATCCTTGGGTGGGTCTCCATCATTATAAGAATTTTTAAAAACCTAGCAGCACCAATCTATTAGAAAAAAATACTAAGTCGTCAAGACAGAATACTTTCTAAAAGTATGAGTAAGGATAGCTAGCTGGCTTGGTATGCCTCTCCGATTTGGTTCACACATGCATGTTCATCACTTGATGACTACAACATCCAATAATGGCTTACGTGTGAGAATGGGCCATTACCACAGATAAGGAAGTTCTGTCACAACTAATATGTTTCTTTTCCATTACATGCAGCTGTCAACCAACAAATGCTGCGGGGGGGGGGGGGGGGAACCAAGGGATCTTTATAAAACACTTGTGGAGCCGGCCTCAGATAAGTTTTCCAGTTCAGGTTCAGGGAGCTTCAGTACATTCTACATGGGATGAGGTCATGAAGCTATCTAGGAACCATTACAGAGGTGGAAATCAAAAGCACACACTCTCTCTCTATTTTTTTTTTTTTTTTTAGCATAGTTTTCTGCTGGTAGCTCATACCTCCTACATTCCAAAAGCTGCCCTAGCTGGAGGCTGGTTTCCAAATATGATCCAGCCAGGCTGGAATGTCCATTTCCCCAAAGCCTGGACCTGAAAAGACACAGTGTTCGGCTGTACTTTGCTGTAAGTCAGATGGATGCTGCTAATAAAATCTACTCCTTCTTTCAAATCCTTCTGGGGAGCGGAACAAGGATGATACCATGGACAGATCTTGACTGAAACATCAGCTAGTGGCTTTTGATGAAGCAGCTGAGCCATTCATGGCTACAATTGTTGTAAAGGTCCCCAGAACTTACTGCACCATTATACCGAAACAGCGAGACGGTCCCCAGGTTTATTCTTTTCTATAAAAGGCTGGGAAATGTATTATATGGTAAACTCTGCCAGCAGTTGCAATTTTCTAACCAGTTATTTTAAAACAATCCAAGAATAGTTGCACTTGGTGGTGCTGGGACACTGCAAAGCTCTAGAGTTTATAAGATCCTCCTCATTAGATCATAAATGGCAAAAAAAAAAAAAAAAGAAAAGTAAATTGCCACGACACATGAGCAATTTACTTCACCACACTACTTAGGATACACTGCGAGACATTAGTCAATTGCCTTACTGAACCTAACTATTGCTGGAAAAGCTGGCCTTTGCATTTACTCCTAAGTCCAGAAGCATGAACAATCCAAACCATGGTAGCTGGCTGCTTTATATCATGCAGGACAGTGATTAACTAATAAAATAACCCGAGATGAGAAGACAATCAGTTGCCAAAACAAAGCAAAGAACTCAATTAGGCTGAAACAACTTTCTCCCCTCCTGAACTCAAAGGCAGGGGCAGCTCTGCATAGCCTAATGGTATGTGTAGAAGTCTGCACAGATAGCCTGTTAACACACAGCGTAAAGCTCCCTGAAACAAGCCACACTTCAGTGTCGTGTGAAAAATAGAATTCCGGGCACAGTAACCAGCTGGCACCATCACCACAGCATGTCAGTGGTGCCATGTCACGGGGCTGCTTCCTCAATTGCCCACTTGCATGAGGTTTCTCATGTTGCGGTTTCTCATGCATGGCTGAGCACATGGCAAGCTGAACCCAAGTGAGGAATTCGGGAAATGGCAGCTAGTATGTGTTGTGGCTTAATCCAACCATGATTTAAGCTGTGGTGATTGTGTGAACCAGGCCAACA
This sequence comes from Varanus komodoensis, assembly GCF_004798865.1. Classification (NCBI taxonomy): domain Eukaryota; kingdom Metazoa; phylum Chordata; class Lepidosauria; order Squamata; family Varanidae; genus Varanus; species Varanus komodoensis. The sequence continues at coordinate 33,059,438 of NW_025335269.1, forward strand.
CTCAAGGTTGAGCATGGGTAGTTGTTAAACTGTCAGCTGTTTTGCTGCGTTAACTATGAAGAGAACCCATGATGAGTCTTTGTTGTTGAGAAATCGTGTTAGTCAACAGCATAGCAAACCACAGATGATCATGGGACTATCTGGAAGTTCAACACCCAAGTGAGCCATGTGAAGGCCAGTGCTGGGGTGAGTCCAGAGCCCCCAGCTGCCTCTGGGCCCATCACCCCAGCCTGCCGTAAGCTGGGGCTGAACACCAGCAGCAGGGAGCTTTCTCAAACCACCCAGGCTCCCAAGCTCAACCCTGTTTCAGAGAGCCAACAGAGTTTAGACTGTTGAACTACTTGAACTATTTTAAATCAATGAATACAGGCATTCTTGACCGTGTTGCATTTGATGGCACCCCTGTCACTCCTTCCCACTCTGATAATCATTACACAGATCATATTCACAGGAAGGAACCCGGGTCAGTTGAAAGTTTGCATGCAACAATTTGAATGTGACTGAACTTGATAATAGTTATTGGGACTCCACTCTTTTATTTCTGACACTGTCATTTTCACTATTAGTCAGCTTATGTAAAGCAAGAGCAAGCTCAGAAATCAAGTTCCAGGGCTGCTAGCACAGTAATGAAAAGCAAACTTGCAGGTGCCGCTCTCCCCTCCCCGTTCCTCCCCTCCCCTTCTCTCCTCTCCTCTCTTCTTTCCTTCCCGTCTCCTCCCTTTCCCCCAGATCTCTCTCTTTCCATTCTCCTTGTGCCACATGATGCACATCCTTGGTCAGTTTCTGTGCATTTGCTGCTCACAGTTTCAGCAAGTCTCAATTCAAAGCATACGCCAAGAATAACATATCAGCCCAGCTACAGAAAGTGGAGGAGAGTCAGCATTTCGATTAGGTGGTTAGGGATTCTTGAGAGACAAGGCAAGGAGGCAGGATTTAACACAGTTACTCCCACACTTTTTCATGCAGAATTCTGCTGCTTCTTCCTAGGCTAATTTTAGATGCACATAATCTTCAGCCATCTTAGCAGACACAAATTTCATGAGCAGGCTAGAAGCTGGGCCATCCCACAGCAACACAGGGAGGCTTATCATTCACAAGATCACAAACGCTAAGGCCAATGAAGGAAATGGGAGAGGGAGGGGTCCATCCCAAGCCTTGCCCCCTTTCCCATTGCACTCAAACATGCAGCATTTTGCAAAACACACGAGGAACGTATTGCAAAGGAAGAGGCAAAAGAGGCCACCCCCACTGGCATCACCACTGATCAACGAAGGATGCAACCCTATGCAAGCTAGACTGGGAACAGTCCCTCGACCCCCGGCATGCCACAACCGCCATTAGGAAGTGTTGGACACTGGGGAGGTGTTGGACCTTTTTCTGCCTAAATGTGCAGAAGACTGCGCCCTTCATGTCATGCTCTCAGCCTGCCTTCTTCATAGTTTTATGGGAGGAAGGTCCAGTCATTGACATCTTCCACTTGTAACCTTTGCATATTTTCCTACTGCTTCTTCCTTCTTTTCTTTTACTGCAGACAATCCATTAAGAAGGAACATGTGGAACAGCTGTGCAGTGCCTTTGAACTCCAAGTGCCAGGAGTTTTCCATCTAGAAGTTCTCTTACACCTGAGAACATGTTCACAAATTATTAACCTGATACTGCATCACGCAGAGCATACCCTTGTATTCCCCATTCATGAACCCTGACAAATTCCGCCATCCGATTCCCTATCATCACACTTTTCCCACCCGCTGGCCCTGCGCAACTATTATATCACCACTACAGGACTACAAGAAGAAATGCCAGCACAGACAAAGGACGCAGGCAGCGAACGCCCACTGCAATTCCATCAATCACCCCAGTGCTGTTCCGGCTGGAGCAATCCTGGGGATCTATGCCCATCTTGACCCCACCCCCACGTGATCCTGTAACAAGAGATGGGCACACAGGATCAATCACCAAGGCAAGGTGCAGGAAAGCTGCTGGCTTTCACATGTGAATAGTCTCCAGCCCAAGGCACACACTCCACTTCATCCAGCTGAAATGATGGCAGGTAGTCCTGCTTGCCTCTGCCCTCTGGAGAGGCAATTCATTTCAACATGGCTGCAGGTATAAGAATTAAAGAGTTCAAAGGAGACAACCTTTTGGGGGCCTTTCCTAGTCCACTGCCCTCCAGGTATGTTTGGCTGAAACACACATCATTCTGGCCAGCATGCTCCTTGGCTGGCCTTCTAGCTGGGGATGATGGAGGTTGTGGCCCTCACACATTGAGGGCAGCCAGACTGGGGAACACTGCCTGATCATGCTGTTGCCACATGAGTGACAAAATACTATCTGTCCGAATAAATCAGAGAACACACAAAGGGAAATTCCCTGTCTTTAAAAGCCCAGCTATTTGTCCCCCACCCTAAATCCCCCAAAGCCTCTTAAACACTCTCCCAGTGCTTTCCCCTCTGTTCTGCTAGCCCTTTCCAAACCTCAAGAGACCTTCAAGTACAGACAAGGATTGTCACATCCTGCCCTTTCCTCCTCTGAAGAAAATCTGTCAGTGGGAGGCTTAAACTAGCGAACTGCTCTCACTGCCTCTTCCTCAGCTACCTGCCAAGCCTGTCCAGCTACGGAAATCACAGAGGCTGTGATCGCTGGCTGCACTCCTGCCTCACGCCACCTTCCTATAGATCTCTGGTCAATTCCTTCTCATTATGAGTGTGGGACAGCCACTGAGGCAGAAAGTAGCAACGCAAACTCAGTTCCCTAAAGGAACACAACGCCAAATGCGGCTATGCCACGGGATTGCAGGAAGAAGTTCAAAACTGTTCCAAATCATGGGTGTGGGCGTGTGTGCATTCACATGGATACCTAAACACATATGTACCTCCTAGGTAGTTATGCAATGAAGCACTTCCACGCCCACCTATGCCTGTCCCTCATTAACAGCAGGGCAAGCAATGAGTGCAGCATCCTGGGCATCTCAGTTGTCGGGGCTGTAATGCCTGGGAGGAATTCCCATGAATTCAGTGGGGCTTATTTCTGAGTGGAGATGTAAAGGGTAGTGGTGTTGCTAGCTAAATCACCATATAGAAGATGGTCTTATCTCAGAGGCTTCAAAGGGAAAGCAAAGCTGTACACCAATTAAGACTGCCTTATTATGAACAACTTCAGCTAGAGTTTTCCCAAGGTGAGCAAGCGCAGAACCATTATAGAAAAAAGGAATGTAGGAGGTCATCCAATCACTTCCCACTTTAATGTGCCTTGAGTCTCTCCAATGCCACACCATCAAGGGACAGTGTGACATTTATTGCTCGGTTAGGCATAATTAGGAGAGCATTAAAAGTCCATTAAACCCAATTCGGGTTCCAGAGGGGGCAGGCAGGCAGACACACACAGGAATCCCTCATTTACATCCCCAGCCAACCCATGCGGTGAGCGCCTAAATCTGTGGCCTAAATCTACCCCCAGCAAAATCCCACATCCTTCTCGGTGCGGTTACTTCGTGCTACTTTGCCTCTCTTATGATCCGACGTCCGATGTCCGACGTGCAACGCACCTCCCAAGCAGCCACACTGGCCATGGAAGCGATGAAAAGACGCACACAAAAGGTTCCGCGCAATAGATGCCACATATGCAGTGAACGCCTAAGAAGAGTCCGTGTGCCTGTGCCCGTGTGTGTGTGTGTGTGTGTGAGGGAAAGGGAGGGAGACAGCATACGCGTGTGCGCGGAATGCGCCCCGTCTCCTCGGCTCTGCCCGAGCTGCCTCGCGTGCCGCTGAGCGAGAGATTAGGGCGGCCTAGCGAGAGCGACGAATGAGCCCAAGGAGGATGCCGCCCTGAAGCAGACACAAAGAAGCTGTGGGACGACGCCTTACCCGCCTGCTGCTGATGCTCTTGGGAAGAGGAAAGGCTCCTGGCGCTGCCGCTTCTTCCCAGCGGGCGCCTCCCGCGCTCTGCAGCTCCCGCCGTTTGCATGGACCGGGCACTGCCGCTCGCGGCTCAGTTCGTCGGGCAGCCTTTCCAGGGTGTTGGCGCCTTGCGCATTGTGGCGACTCCGCCGCTGCGTGCCTGCCCGCCTTTCCCAGCGAAGGCGAGTCTCGCCAGCGCGCCTGGTCGCTTCCTTGCCGCCGCTGCTTTTTCTTTTCTTCCCTCCTCTCCCCTCCCCTTAGGAAGGAAGAAGGTGGGGTGGACGGGGGGTGGGGGAGAGGAGGAGGAGGAGGGAAAGGGAACAGCTAATCTGAGCACAAGGACGCCATTAAGCTTCAGTGGTTTTGCAGCCGTAGCGGCTTTCCTTTGAAGCGACCGCTAAATTCAGAGCGCGGCGCACGCCCGGCGCGCCCCCTGCCGGCCCTGCAGCGCCAGCGGCAAGGGACCGAGCCCCCAAGTTCAACCCAAGCCGCTTGGGTTTCCTGGCACTTCTCTGGAGAGTCCGTGCAGCTCCGTTGCGGAGAGATTGCAAGGCCAGCCGAGAGCCGTTCGGCGGCTCGAGTCAGAAGAGCAAGCAGTGCCCGGTAGGCGCGCACCCGCCAGGGCGAGACACGTAAGTGACCACGGCTGTCCGCCCAATTAGCCAGGCAGAAAACGCCAGAGGCAACTCTTCGCTTTCTTTGTCGATGAAAAGCTCAGTAATAATAAGGAATCGTTAATACGCATAGCCACTTGCTGCCCTTTTGTGACATCCCAGAGCAGCCGCCTCTTGCTGCCAAATGGTGGGGCTGGCGCTAGCAGGTACAGCATGGTGGCAAGGAAGAGTATGGCCGTTCAAGAACCAGTGTGAAAAACAGGGGGGCGTTTTCACGTGTCTCCCTCGTGGATGCACACCTTAAGGCGAGGGCAGTTGAGAGTGCCAGAGAAGCCGAGAGCAGTGCCCGCAGCAGGCCAGACTTTCTCACAAGGCTGGTCACCTAGTAGGGTCGCCCAAGGCAGGATGGTCAAAGCCGAGACCCCAGCCAAAGATGCACCCACGCTCTTGCATCACCAGAAGAGAATGGGTATCTCCACTGAGGATAAAGGAGGGGCAGCTACTGAGCAGCAGCAGCAGCTGAAGGCAACACTGGCAGAGGATCTTTCATACTGAATGGCAGTGATGTTCAAGCATTCATTTCTAGGGTCACCGTAAGTCAGAGATGACCTGACGGCACACGGCAACAATTTTCACATGTGCCTGAAGTGGCACTACACTTGCCATTTGTGTGGTAGCGTAGAAGATCGGAAGACTGAAAGCAGGAAACAGTCTTTGTTGTTATACGCAGTCAGGCCTTCCTCAGCTAATGGCAACCCTATGAATTAAAGCCCTCCGAAATGATAGCCCTGCTCAGCAATTGTGAACTGGAGGCTGTGCCTTCCTTTACGGGGTCAACTCATCTCGTATTTAGCCTTCCACTCTTGACTTTCCCTAGCATGACTGGCTTCTCCAGTGAACTGTGCTTTATCATGAGGTGCCTGAAGTACAAAAGCCTCAGTTTTGTCATTTTTGCTTCCAAAGAATTTTCTGGCTTGATTTGATAAGCTTCTTTTAAACCAATCTAAATGTCATACTTTTTCATAGGTGCAGGTAGGATGAATGTTATTCCAACTACAGGAGGAAAACAAAAATAAAAAAAAACACTTTTGATGTCATGTATGGGTTATAAGCACTGGCAGCTGATGAGTTTCAGAAGTGGTGGAATTGGATTTTTAAGCAAAAAGCTGCCAAAGTCAGTTAATCCGATGAATCCAACATCACAGTCTCACATTCAGGACCACTTTAGTGCTCCAGAAATCAAGGTTTGGACTCCAGTCCCAATCCATGCTGTTACTTGCTTAAACAGCAGCTCTTCTGAATTTTCATGTTTTTAACTATCGTGCCATGCATGGGGGAGTAAAAATACCGAGGGCTGATTTTTACAGTTTGCATGGGGTACTTCCAGATGAGGCTTTTGAGCATTTGCTGCAACTCATTCACAGAATATTACAGAGGATTCAGATGTCAACGTCTTGCCACTATGAACTTCCCGTGTTTTCCTACTACTTCTTCCATGTACTTTCTTCCCACACAAAAAAAATTGGTGAAGGAAGAAAAGATGGAAGACCTGCACAATGGCTTCGGACTGTTTGTGTTACACGCTGTCCAGAAGCTCCATAGGACTGACTATCTTGCTTGGAGCACTTTGTTGCTGTCTCTCATTTCCAGCAAGCACAACACTGAAAAAGACATGAAGACTTGTACAATAACCATTGTCTGGAAAGACCTTATGAAAAGGAACACATGAGTTGTGGCTTTAGTCCACCAAAGGTTGGGAAATGAATAAATGAAGCCTCTTTCAGCTTTACACACCTGTTGTACTTTTGGCAGCTAAATAGCAGCTATTCTGGATGAATGGCAAGTTGTGGTGGTAAGGCTGGAGTCGCCCTGGTGGTGATGGTTGAGCAGCAGCACCAGAATGCGTCTTCCACCGAATGCCCAGGGATGAAACACTCCGTAATGAAAGACGTGTGGTTTGGGTGTGGGCTTACAGGATTTATTTCGGCAACATTCCATGTGAAGACAGGGCACATTTTACTACACTGCTGTGGAATCAAGCTCCATAATTGCTTCTGTGGTATTTTACATATTTTGAAAGAGGAGGGGGAACCTAGTGTATATAAAGGAAATGCAAGGATGGGAGAATTCTGGACATTCTTTGGTCCTACAGGAGTTGTATATGATTATGGTTATAGCCATAAAAATAGAGATTAAGAGAAATGCATTTGAAGGTTTTCACATTTATTTTTTCCCCAGTGTTGTATAATATTATATCTTTATATAGACACTGTGGCTTTGGTCTAAATTTATGTCTGGAAGACATACAAGGGTCATCATAACCAATTTAAAATCCATCTTCCAAATATTACCATGTTGCTGGTAAAAAAGACAAAATAAACTTACTACCAAAGGAAAAAATTGTAGCTAACGGTTTTATTTAGCAGGGTTGTTTCAATTAGTTGTCATTTGGAAGATGAAACTTTGAAAACATTCCATTTACCCTCTAAAACAAATAGCACTTAAGTGCAGAATTATTTTGGCAAAACCATACTTCAATCTATCTACCAAGAAGGGCATGGAACACAGACAGGGTGGACTCTCTGATGGGTGGGAGAAGTGTTTCTTGGCTTGCAGGTTCCCCCCTGTAAATGATATTTCCCTCTTGCTCCAATGGGTGAAACCTCCATTAAAAGTAGTTTGCAGGTGACATCTGCAAGCTATAAAGACAAGATGGTAACCCCTATAGCCTCCATTTCCTCCCTGGGTGAAGTCACTGGCATTTATTCTTACAGGATCCCTTCTTTAGGCTTTACCCAGACAAATGAAGGAGGAGAAATAAAACTGAGATGAAATGAGTGTGAGGCTCATTAGCCTACAGGCTTGCCTATAAATGGACCAAGCATAACCACAAAGCTGCACCAGGTGTCTGTAACAAACAGTTCATTTATATCTACCTGAAATCTGGGGTGTCTAAATGCAAACCTTATCAAAGAAAGAGCAGAATATTTTAATAGCACTTCTTAATTATTTATTTTTATTATATATATATCCTTACAAATATATGCTTGAATTAAAAACAAATGGACCTACAGTTACATAAGTGTCCATATATAAATCTGGATTTAAATATGTGTGCGTGTGTGTAAACAATTATTAGATTGTTCAGCTAGTCACTTACAATCTTTCAGTAAGATGTACCCGCAAGTAAGAGGCCAGGGGCATACATCTTTCTATATAGTACACAGGCGTGGACAACACATGGCCTGTCAGCCACATGCAGCCACCTCTGCTGTTTTAGTTACATGCCCTCTCCTCCATGCCAGCTTTTCTGTCCCCACAGCACCACCAATAAAGAGGCGGTTTTGCAAGGTAGTGTGCAAATCCCTTATTTTCGTGTACAATCTCTTGTGTTTGTGTTGCTACCACAAATTACCACAGGTGATTTAGTGGCTATCAGTGGGGGGCAGAATGTGACTGATGAGGGGGCCCGGACTTCAAAAGCTGCCTACTCTTGACTACACAAGTAAAAGAATAAATATTACAACACTCCAAATATATTAACACAGTGTCTTGACGTAACAAACCTGCAGGTTTTAAAGCATGTCAGAATTCCCATGTGCTCTAAGTGATACAAATACAAAATCAGTTGAAAGATCAGGTGGCTGATATATTCAATTTATGTAGAATCCCTGTGTAAAAAATAGTGTGTGGCATTTATTTGTTCTGTAAGCTTTTCCACAGGAAGTACAGTTCCAAAGCTGTATCAGCAAGGGCTGGGGTGTTAGCCTGTTCCAGCTTTGCTGCTTTTCAACCCTTCATCCACTGGCCCAGTATGTTCACTGAAGACAGCCTTTTTATTCTTGATGATTTAGTAATGCTCAATTGGTAGCCACGTCTATTGTCCCACCATTATCTTCCATTTGCTTAACAATATTTATCCTGAATCATTGGATAAATCCTTATTAAAAAGTACCTGGGTACTCACATCTTCATCAGTTATCTCTTTCCCTCTTTATGTGTTTAAGTCTCACTGGTATTAGGTACCGCCAGTTCAAAATGCATTTCTACAGGACTAAGTCACGAGGAAAAAGACTTTGCTGCTGCAAATTCACTTGGTTCTTTAGCAGCTGGGCAGCCACTTTGTGAACAGAATCCCAGACAGGAAACATCCTTTGTCTGATCTAGTACAGTTCTTATGAGGTATTTCCCTCCAGCAAACCAACTGGAGGCTTGAATTCAGTTTTGTATAGGTGGCTGGTGCAATATATTATTTAAATATATAGGAATTCCCAAATGTGTGCTTACTCTTTTGCCTGTAATAAGCAACCTTCATTGGAATATTGCCACACACCTTTAACAGCTAAGACGCAGAGCAAACTCTCTCTAAAAAAAACCTGGGTGTGTTTTTCGCTAACGAATGGAACCAGATGGGTACTGTTTATCTTTTCAGTGCACAACACATGGAGAGAGTAAGTAGGGCTGGTCACCATTCCAGTGCCATATCTGCTTTGCTCCAGACATATCGTCCTCCTCTTCTGAAAAACATCTTTTCATCAAAGCCACTGAATTTTATTGCTTCTTCTACACCAACATCCAGAATAGATCGGGAAGGCTCTTTCCGGCCACCTGTACAGTTTAGAAACCTCATCTGGAAACACAAGAAAGAGGAAAATGTAGGCTGTACCAGCCCAAACTAGCCTTCCCCACCCTAAACTAAATAATCTACAATGAGGGATGTACAGATTGTGTTAAATCAGTTCCATCTGTGTTGCAAAGGCTGTCAGGTGTTTTTCGTTCATGCATTGATAAAAACAGACTTTCTGTGTGAGATTTGTTTGTTTGCAATTGAATATTTGCATGAACATACATGGGCTAAATTAAACAAATGTTGCCCAATAGTAAAAAATTGATCTGCCAATCCTCAGAACAAATGCAGCTTGGAAAAAGTGAGTCCACCACAGGTCAGATTCACAGAAATCCAAACTTGTTTTAATCAGCAATGGACTGCTCTGATATCCCTACCTACAACTGAATCATTCTGAAGTTGGTGTTGATAAGGACGCCCTGGTGTCTACTTCTGGCCCAACAAACTCTTCTGGGTGCATATGCAAGTAATGCTGCTGAAGTGAAGGATTCAGAATAATACCATTTAAAGCAATGCATGTTTTTTTTCTGTAAAGAGTATTTTCTTACACAACAGCAAAATTACCTCTCAGACACTCTTGGTTCATTCGAATATTTATGGGGAACAAAATGCATAACAGAAATGCATATGATGGCCAATGTAGATCTAACTGCCACAGCATGTACACAGTAATGCAAACAAAAATATACCTGAGTGAAAAGTGTGACACAACCTTAAAAGCCCTTTTGGGATGCATTTGTGGTCCAAATCTTTGTTCTGCGGGTCCAGTGTACAAGGTAGAAAAATTACACATTTGTCTATTTCTGTGGCCTTGTTTGTTGACAGCAGTTTTGCTGACAGCACGAATCTTGACCACTGCACAAATAAGGAGATGATACAGAGGCAAGACTTCTACCCATATTGCAGAATGGTACAGCCAAGATAATCACTGGTCACCACAATCTGCTTTTTGCCTGCCCAAGGTTCTATCTGGGACCTGGACCAAACCCTGGACTGTAAGGACCAAGGAACCCACATAGGCATCCGTGAAGCATCCCCATCTTTCATCGACTGATTATGATATGAATAGCAGGGCGCTTCCCATTGTTCACAGGCTATGCACTTTGGTGGATTCCTCTGGTTTTTTTCCCATTGGACTAGCTGAAATGCTTGAATTCCGACTCATTAGTAAAAGAAAGGGCTGTTCCTCAGTGGAAAAGCACCTGTTTTGCATGCAGAAGGCCCCAGTTTCAATCACCAGCATCTTCAGGTAAGCATGGGAAGGAATCCTGCCTGAAAACCTGGAGAGCCGCTACTCATTAATGTCAATGCTACAGGGCTGACCAGAGCAAAGGTTTTACTCTGTATAAGGTGACCTGTTATTCTTCCCCTCTTACATTTGGATTGCAATTTTAATCTGGGAATAAGTTCCAGAGGACTGATTTCTGAATAGACATGCATACTACTCGTACCACAAGGAAGTGTTGATTTAGGAAAGCTTGCAACTGAATCCTAATGTTTTAATAACAATATTTCATGCTGAATTAGAAATAAGCCCTACTGAAATCAGCAGCAAGGATAAGGGTGCTATCTTCTCAAGGCAAAGGCTGAAATAAAGCCTTTGCTAAATATAGTATGGAATATATTTAAGTTGAAATTGTGTGGTAAATAAAACAATTAAAGAAAAACACTTACGTATTCATCCAGAATTAAGTATGAATCTCTCATCTATTAAAAGGGGAAAGAGAGAAATTGGTTATATATATTTGAAAATGTCTAGATGGCATCAGGTTGTTTGCCTTTGATTCACAGGAGATTAACAGGTTTTTCCAAAATAAAAAGCTAAGATTTTTCAGGATATTGAATTCTAGACCTTATACAAGTTTTGGTTGTTGCAAAATGCAATTGTACAATCTACACAGTTCATGGTATTTATCAACAAAAATAACATTACTGTGATTATCTCTCTAACTTTTAGAAAATTAAGTAATGCTTAAGAAATTAGCAATTCACTGAAGTTCGTCTCTAATGCAAAACTGTCTCAGATGTTGTAACATTTGGTGCAACACCATTTTAATGCCATGGATTTACATTTTGCGTTGGTGAACCTATCAGTCTGACCATACACATATCAGATGTTTATAAGCACACATGCAAGCTTGCAAGAATTCTAATAAATATACTGCCATCTATATAGAACTTTTCTATAGCCAGGGAAACCAAGAAACTAGGTACTTGCATTTTTCGCTTAGTAAGCACCCTTCAATACACAAAACTAATCAATTTACATTTGGATTTCTGGTTCTCAAATTAAATGTTTTACTTTCTGAATTCATGAATAGTCAGCATAGTAACTTTACTTTTTGATTAGATTCAGGCACTAAACAGGAGACATCTTTATGGTGATGTAGGAATCGCTCAAAATCTTCATCACTGATGACAAATCTTTCGGCTTCTCTCAAAGCATCAGCTCCTGTATTTTCTCCTTCAATGAGCAGGCACTGGAATACCTAGGAGACATAAAGTGTATGATTAAGAGAAAAGGTCTGCCAGTCACAAATACCATAACCAACAACGATAGGGCAGCGAAACCGACACCATTCACCCACTATAGGGTTTTCTGAAAAAAGCTAACTGCCCTCAAGGCATTTTTTAAATGGGTGCAATTAGCAAACTTCAGTAACCTATGATCTACTTGTGAAATGCAGCCCCATATTGTTCTCCTTTGCCATTTGCTCAAAACTAGTACTGTGTGAAACTGCCCTGTTTTTTTCCACCTTTCCCATCGGAAGGGGGAAATATCGACAATTCTAAAGGGGAAATGTTAGGCAGGAAGTTTCTTTACTTTGTAAGAGTAATAGGGACCAAAGGCATGAGCATACAAGAAGTCCCACTGAACTGGACGTCTCTGTCCCAAAAGCCCCATCCTGTTCCAAGTTTTTAGAACCTTTCTTCCCATTTCTTTTCTTTAGCATTCCCTTCTAAAGCAAGAACAGGCTTGTAAGGTATAAAGGTAAAGGGAAAAGAGCTTTCCCAAAGTGGTAAAAGTCCCATTCTTGTTTGCAGCGAGGGAAGCTCAGGAAACAAGATAGTCTGCAGCAGGGAGAGACCAGGACTTACTGATTGCCCGGGTGTTGTGAGCTAGGCGTCCCTTCCCAATCGAGACAAGCACTTCAACAATTATTAAAAGAGTCTTTATTCCATGCAGCAACAATGTATTCACGAGCTTCAAAACAAGCACTCCAGGTGGAAAGCTGACCCCTTCCTCTGACCCTATTCATCCAAAGCTCTGTTTATGAACTCTTTGGGGCCAGTCTCTTGAGGGGGTCTGCGCACTATGAAAACAGGCATGCCAACGCTCTTCCCATTGAGTTTCTAATTGGTCCAGCCAGCGAGTGCTTCGACAGGCCCTTGCGTCCATGTCTCCAGGTTTGTCAAGTTCTCCTCCTGAGAACCCCTCCCCAGCTGGCTTATTTTTATTTTTTTATTTAAAAAAATTGTATGCCATCCCTTACTGTCGTCTATGGGCTGCTTACAACATTATTTCAGACTATGATAAAATAAGATAAATTAACTATTCCACATTGAGCATCATATAAAATAAATTAAATTACTATGTGTTAAAATATTGGCCAAATAAGGCCTTGACCTGGTGCTGAAAAAAATATGATGGCACCAGGCGGACTTCTCTGGGGAGCGCATTCCATAGTTGGGGCGCCACCGCAGAGAAGGCCCTCCTCCGGGTACTCTGTCTCTTAACCTCTTTCAAAGAAGGTTCCCGGAAGAGGGCTTCTGCTACCGACCTCAGGGGGCAGGAGGACATGTAGGGAAAAAGGCGTTCCTTTAGGTATCCTGATCCCAAGCCATTCTTTCCCACAATCAGGAGAGGGAGGGGGCTCAGTGGTTGTCCTTGAAGTGCTTCGATCCGGAGATGGCTCAGGCTGGCTCACCGAGAGGGTTTGGGCCACTGGAGCCTCACTAGTCTCACCAACTCCGATGTCAGAGTGAGGACTCTGAGCCACAGCTGGTTCAGCTATCCACTCCCCCTTTTCTGAGTCTAAGCCACCATTCCCACCAAAGCGTTCCATCTTTCATGTGCGCATGGCACCAGAAAACCACTTGGTGTTCAGCAGGACTGAACTGAATTTCAGAGAAACTCTGTGGGGCGTGTTTCATGAGGTGGGGCAGAAGGCAAAACTGAAGCAGCCAAAGGCACAAATATTATTATTATTATTATTATTATTATTATTATTATTATTATAATAACATTTCTATGCCGCCCCTTGCCGAAACCTCGGGGCGGCTTACAACATGATAAAATACATTGAAATACAATAGTACATAATAAATTACCATTAAATATAAAAATACAAAAAAATACATTGATTTACAAATACAAAATTAAAATTATCAGTATAAAATAAAGAATATAGGAGGAGAAAAGAGAAGGAAGAAGAAGGTGGCCCGGCCAGATCATATGTTTTAACAATTGAAATGATGTTTAAATAAAAAGGTCTTTACCTGGCGCCGAAAAACCAGTAACGACGGTGCCAGGCGGACCTCTTTGGGGAGTGAATTCCATAGGTTGGGCGCCACCGCAGAGAAAGCCCTCCTCCGGGTACTTACTCTCCTAATTTCTTTCATGGAGGGTTCCCGGCGAAGGGACTCTCCCGCAGATCTCAAAGGGCGGTCGGGCATATACGGACGTAAGCACTCGTTCAGGTAGCCAGGACCCAAGCCGTTTAGGGCTTTGTAGGTCATAATCAATACCCTTATACCAGCTTAAAGCTCTTACTGACAGGCCCTAAGCCTTAGAAAGTATTTCAACCTTTCAGAATAGGGACAGGGGAATACACAAAATAGCCTGTCAAACAGTAGCCTGGAAAAGCGGGCATGTCCACCTGAAGAATTCCAGAAGACCAGGTTGCCCCCTCCCTGGGGTGGGGGGGTATGTTTTGCCTGTGATTCTGAATCCTTGGGCTACATCCTCCAGTTTCTGGGTGGGGATCCAGATCCTGGCAGTAGCTTCCCTAAGCCATGATAATGGATTTTTCAGAGGATGGGCTGCTAAACATGTGTCGCTTTCTTCATTCACAACCAGCTGTCTTTTCGAGGCCCTGGTCCAAACTGACCATCATTCCTTCTCAAAGATCCCTGCATTTCATTAATCCCAAGTTCATGGCTAACAGCTATCTAACTCTTGAAACCTCACCAGGCTACCTAATTGGGAATGCATCATTGCAATATGGATATCCTTAGGAAATACACGAGCACCCCTGGTTTAGATACCCAGATGGAAAGATGCCCATGGGGCTGTCTCACTAAACATCTGATAGCGTTTGCCAAGAGGAAGTGGTTCTTACCTTCCAGCGGACAGGATTTAGAGCTTTGATCTGCTCATTCATATCCTCTTCCATGTTAAATCTGTTGATCACTGAGTTTATTTTGAAAGCCACACCATACACTTGGCACCATTTCTTCAATTTTTGGAGATTTTCAACATGATTTTTCTTCCCTTGCCCGCGGCCAATTAAAACATTGACTTCTTCACAGAAACTATCACAAGACACAGCCAGAATGTCTAGGTATTGCCCTGAAACAGTAAATTAAAAAAAATTGCAAATGGTCCATAGCAGTAGTCAAGTCATCCAGGCCTATTCCATCCTAATATGGGTTCACTTTCACAGACTATTAGTTGTATGCTTCAATAAGAATGACAAGCCCTGCTATAATAAATATTTTACACTCTTATCCTTTTTATTAATTGTTTATCAGTATATTTATTACAAAAAATAAAAACTATTACGACATGCTCTTGTCACTATTAAATGAATCCACTGGGTTGTATCCAGTGCTAGTCCAACTTTGAGTAAACCTACTAAGATCATGGCATCCGGTCCTCTCACTTCCGGGCAAATAGATGGGGAAGAAACGGAGGTGGTGACAGATTGTATTTTCCTGGGCTCCAAGATCACCACAGATGGGGACAGCAGCCAAGATAGTAAAAGACACTTGCTCCTGGGGAGGAAAGCTATGGCAAATCTAGACAGCATACTAAAAAGCAGAGACATCACCCTGACAACAAAAGTGCGTATAGTCAAGGCTATGGTTTTCCCAGTTGCAATGTATGGCTGTGAAAGCTGGACCATAAGGAAGACTGAGCGCAAAACGATTGAGGCCTTTGAATTGTGGTGCTGGAGGAGACTCCTGTGAGTCCCTTGGACCGCAAGGCAATCAAACCAGTCAGTCCTAGAGGAGACCAACCCTGACTGCTCTTTAGAAGGCCAGATCCTGAAGATGAAACTCAAATACTTTGGCCACCTAATGAGAAGGAAGGACTCCCTGGAGCAGAGCCTAATGGTGGGAACAGTAGATGGCAAAAGAAGAAGGGGACGGCAGAGGATGAGGTGGCTGGACGGAGTCACTGAAGCAGTTGGTGTGAGCTTCAGTGGACTCCGGGAGATGGTGGAGGACAGGAAGGCCTGGAGGAATGTTGTCCATGGGGTCGCAATAGGTCAGACACATCTTCGCAACTAACAACAACTGGAATGAATGGGATTTAAGTCAAATAAATACCGGATACCACCCAGGATACTTTTAGCTAGCTGGACACATCCTTGACCTATCCTGGCAGGTGCTGCTGTATGACCAAAGATATATGAGCCTTATGCAATACTAATACTCAGATACAGGCGCCATTAGAAACACTACCACTACCGCACATCACATCCCCAATTTTTTTATCAAGCAAAAAGCAGTCAAGCAACCTTAAAACTCTGGGAGGAGGTGAATTAGTCATAAACTAGTAATAAAGTTTAATAATGGAAAATAATCAGTCGAATTCATATGGGCTAGTAAATGGTTTCATAGAAAACAAGGAATGAGAAGAAAATGAACTAGTGCAAGAGACATGTGGTTTTAACAAGGCATAAAGATCTACAACAGTGCAAAAACCAAACAGAATAATATAAGGACATCACAGATGAAGAATCAGATGAAGAAGCTAGTTATCAAAAATGTATTTGAAGGTAAGTAACAAAATCTTAAAATGAGAGTGGTGGAAACAGGTGACTCAAATATTACCAGATCTAATGAATACAATCTTTTTCAAAAGCCTTAAAGTGGCAGTGTCTCAGAATCTGCAAAGCAATCCAGCTCCCCCTGGTGGCCTGACAGAGAAGGCAGCCCAGTTTACCTTGCAAATACAGTACTTGCAGGATTAGCATCCAGTCTGCAGAAGCTTGCAAGATTAGGGCCAGTACAACCATGAATATCAGCTCCAAGCTATAAAAAGCTTCCCAGGTCTGCTCTGCTCTACTCTGCCATGTCTTTATTCATGTCCTGACTCTACCTTTGGCTCTGCCATGATGTGTATCAGCCTTGTTTGTCCCTGACTCACCCATCACCTTTGACTCTACTACACCTTGATAAGAGTGTGGATTGGGCAAACTGTGGTTCTCCTTCCACCTTCATCACCCTTGGCCTCAATATTGCAATCAAAAGTGCCTGCTGCTTACTTCCCAGAGCTGACACAAATAGAGCGCCCAACTAAAACGGGAATACAATAAGCTGACTGAAAATATTTAGGGTTGTGAAAACCAAATGAAAGAGTGTGAATGGGGAAAGTAGATAAGGTCAAAGACCTTTAGAAAATTAAGGGGGGGAAAGGGAAAGACGGAAGTGAAAATGTTGGGTGAAAACAAAGTTCTCTGAGCTTGACCAAGGGACCAATATCTAACTATAGTCAATCTTAAAACATTCATTTAAGGACTAAATTAATTCATAGTTCTAAAGCTTGTTTCTTTTTCTGTACCCTTTTTCCCTCATACCAGCAATACAGCTATCAAACCTAAGAACATAGTCTCATGTATGTTGAAACAAAAACAGTCCTACAATGTTATAGGACCTCTTCCTGTTTAAACAGACATAGAAGTGCACATTAAAAGGTCCTCATCCCACTCTAGATGCATGCAATTAGATGCACAAAAAAACTAATATTTGTGCATTTCGTCTGTACTGAAAGTTGAAGTTAGCCAAGTTAGATGGTCTAAAGAAGTAGCACAAACGAATGAGGTTTCCAGTTTGTATCTGCATCAGCTCCACACACAAAAGGTTCTTTCCATCCATAGCATCCCTACAGGATTGGAGCCATAGTTTTTGTACAGAGATTGAACAGGTAGTTGTACATGTTTAGTTAGGCTTTTTTTTTTTCCCACTCCAGCTCAGGGCAGCCCAAGGACATGCGAAGCTGGGTCATACAGCTTCATTCCTTTTGAACTTGAGTGCCTAGACTGGAATGTAATACTTGCTCCTTTAAAAACTAGGAGTTAAATCTTTAGTTTTTACAGTAAGGGATCCCATGTCATAACAAGCATTCTCATGGTTGTCTCCATTTCATTTTCTTGCTTCCTTCAATTGGTAACGTTTTGTCTGAAACTCTATTTTCAGTTTACTTTTATTTTAACCTCCAAGAGAAACGTGTAATTGCACATTCCCGTTACACATTCCTACACGTTACTGCTTTGCATGCCTGCATGAGGTGCAAAAAAAAAAAAAAAAAAAAAAAAACAGGTGAAAAAGTCACCTGAAGAAGAGAAACCATGGAATTTAATCTGTCATTTGAACCTAGAATTCTCTTATGTGGCAGATAGAATCAGGCAGTTAGAAGTCTGAATAACATATTTAAATTCACATCAAGTGGCTGATAAACAAAGAGGAAATCAGTCATCTTAGAAATGCATGGAGTGTGTTAGTGATGTAAGTGACCTATCTAGCTCCCAGCCATGAATGAAAAGAGCTGAAAAACAAGTGGGAAGTCTTGTGTCAAATGGAGTGCTTCTATTCAAGGCTTCAAACATCCAGAAATTGTCTTATAGTATTCTGAGCTCTCAGAAGAGGAAAAGGAAGTTAGAGGTTCTACTCTCCTGCCCATCCCAGTCCTCAGCATTTCTTTGGGACAAGTGAGATGACAACAAAAGTATACTCTGAATTGCTTCCGTTCAGGGTCCCAGTAAACCCATAATGTCCTCTTTCCAGTATGCTCCATTCCACTGGTTCCTCCATAGAGTTTTGTTTTCTTCCTACCCCCCAAAGGTCCACCAGCACAATAATTAAATTCTGTAATAATTGTTAGACGATTCCACTCTAATGACAGAAACTGAAGAGGAACTAAAGGGTCTCTTGAGGCGGGCAAAAGAGGAGAGCACAAAAGTTGGCTTGAAACGCAACATTAATTAAAGTAAGATCTTGCATCCGGTCCTATCACTTCTTGGCAAATAGATGGGGAAGAAATGGAGGAAGTGACAGATTTTATTTTCTTGGACTCCAAGATCACCGCAGATGGTGACTGTAGCCAAGAAATTAAAAGACGCTTGCTCCTGGGGAGGAAAGCTATGGCAAATCTAGACAACATATTAAAAAGCAGAGACATCACCCTGCCGACAAAAGTTTGTATAGTCAAATCTATGGTTTTCCCAGTTGCAACTTATGGCTGTGAAAGTTAGACCATAAGGAAGGCTGAACGCTGAAGAATTGAGGCCTTTGAATTGTGGTGCTGGCAGAGACTCCTGCAAGTCCCTTGGACAGCAAGGAGATCAAACTGGTCAGTCCTAGAGGAGATCAACCCTGACTGCTCTTTAGAAAGCCAGATCCTGAAGATGAAACTCAAATACTTTGGCCACCTAATGAGAAGGAAGGACTCCCTGGAGAAGAGCCTAATGCTGAGAACAATCAAGGGCAAAAGGAGAAGGGGAAGGCAGAGGCTAAATGGAGTCACTGGGGCAGTGGGGGGGGGGAGCTTGAGTGGACTCCGAGGGATGATGGAGGACAGGAGAGCTTGGAGGAATGTTGTCCATGGAGTCGTGATGGGTCAGGCATGACTTTGGGACTAAACAACAACAACAAAAATAATGGTTATACTAAAGCATCAAACTATTCTTTCTCTTACCGTAGCGTTTGAACCATCGTTCTTTAATCATACTGCCATTGCTCACAATGCTAACACTCGGCAGCTTCAGCTCCTGTTTGCAAAATTGGACCAGTTTTCCAACAAATTCTCCTCTTTCTTGCAGAAAGGGCTCTCCTCCTGAAAAGTTTATTTTTTCCATACCTAGAATATGCCACAGAAAGAAAATCTTTGCGTGAGAGAGATCCAGAGATAGCAAGATGCAAAGGACATAGGTAGCAGCACAACTGCTTCCTATACTGTTATTTCTAACCCACTAACATGTGAAGCTGCCTTATACCAAATTCCATCATTGGCAGCAACTCTTTAAGATTAGAAACAGAGCCCTTCCCCTGTCTGGGCGCGGTGGGGCCAGAGCCTGGGGCTTTTTCTCCATGCAATCTACCACTAAGCGACAGCGCTACCCGTTTCCTTCTTTCACACCCTACCATCTTCAGCAGATTCGTCTATTTTCCCTGAATCACATGGTGCGGTTTCCCCAGGCCAGCCTCCGGACCCATGGAAAATGCGGACCGAGGGGAAAGCGGGGCGACAGACAGTCTTGCCGGAGGGGGCGGGGCTGCACGCAGGGAGCGGCAACTTCTGCTATTCCAGATAATACTGCAGTCCAGCGTAAGTTCTTAGCTCAGCCGGCGCTTCGCAGAGGAGGGTTGCCCTACGACTCCCATCATCCTCAGCCCGCATGTTTCCCTTTTGGAGATTTTCCCGTGTGTTCTGAAATTGTTCTGTATGTGATGGTTTCAGCTATCCTTAATGGTCCCTGAATCAGTCGATGCGAGGCAGTCGGAAGACCCTTTCACTAAACGAAGAAACCAATTCCAGGCTTCCTCAGCCGCCGCCTTCCCTGCCAGCCCCCAGCGCGCCTAGTCTTCTCTCTGCCCCGCAAGGCAGGAAACTTCAGCGCGGGGGACCTCCGCTGACGCCGCCGCGCACACGCCAGGCCACGCCCAGAGCCCCAGCGAGGCAGCCGGCCGTGGGCCACTCACCCGCCTGCTGGAGCAAGCGGAGCCCCCTCTTGGCTTCCTCAAGGGGCAACACGAAGGAGCTCTTGGCGGTGTGGAAGCAGAACCCGCACTTGTAGTTGCACTGGCGAGTGAAGTGGTAGTTGACGCTGAGCGGCACGGCCGGCGGCGTGGCGGCGCTTTCCTTCGCGACTGCCCCCGAGGGCGCCCGCCAGAGCCAGGTGGACGCCAGGGCGCTCCAGAGGGCTGTCAGGGCTCGGCGCAGGAGGCGCAGGAGCTGGCCCGGAGGCGAGAGCATGGCTGTGGCCCCGTCTCTCACGCTCGCCCGAGTGCCGAGCTCGCTGTCCCGCTCGCGGGTTCTGCGGCAGCTTTTTAGCGAGTCGGTAAAGGAGGGCATGTGACCGCCGCTGTGGGACCGCAGGGGCTGCGGGAAAAGTGCGGTTTCGCTTTCCATTACCGCTCTGGGAAACTTGCATCGCTCGCCCCCGCCCCTGGACCCTGGCATCTATACATTGCGTGGGGCAGGAGGAGGGCTGGTGAGTGTGTAAAACAACTGTGAATTGTTACTCAGTGAAAGAAGGAAATTGAGATAAATTAGGAATAAGTTTTGATTCCTGTATTCACATGAGGGGCAACTTAACTTGAAAAGACAACAAGTAACACAGTGACTGAGAAACAAAGGTGCCATTAATCGAGCCATGAAGCCTGTCTGAAGGAATGTGGAGGGGAGACAAAGATAATTGGCTGGAAAGAAAGTATGCTACTTCCTATTTCATCCTCCCAGTAGTTTTATGAGATAGGCAGTTGTAAGGCAAGGTAAAGTCAGAGAGGAGTGAATTAGTGAACTTGTAGTTGTTGTTGATGTTAGTCGCGAAGTCATGTCCGACCCATCGCGACCCCATGGACAGCATTCCTCCAGGCCTTCCTGTCCTCCAGCATCGCCCTGAGTCCACTCAAGCTCACACCAACTGCTTCAGTGACTCCATCTAGCCCCCTCATTCTCTGCCGTCCCCTTCTTCTTTTGCCATCTATTGTTCCCAGCATTAGGCTCTTCTCCAGGGAGTCCTTCCTTCTCATTAGGTGGCCAAAGTATTTGAGTTTCATCTTCAGTATCAGGCCTTCTAAAGAGCAGTCAGGGTGGATCTCCTCTAAGATTGACTGGTTTGATCTTGCAAACCAAGGCACTTGCAGGAATCTTCTCCAGTACCTCAATTCAAGGCCTCAATTCTTTGGTGCTCAGCCTTCCTTATGGTCCAGCTTTCACAGCCATACATTGCAACTGGGTAAACCATAGCCTTGACTATACGCACTTTTGTTGGCAGGGTGATGTCTCTCCTTTTTAGTATGCTGTCTAGATTTGCCATAGCTTTCCTCCCCAGGAGCAAGTGTCTTTTAATTTCTTGGCTACAGTCCCCATCTGCAGTGATCTTGGAGCCCAGGAAAATAAAATCTGTCACTACCTCAATTTCTTCCCCATCTATTTGTGAGGAAGTGAGAGGACTGGATGCCATGATCTTAGTTTTCTTAAAGTTGAGTTACAAGCCAACTTTTGCACTCTCCTGCTTCACCTGCATCAAGAGGCTCTTTAGTTCCTCTTCACTTGCTGCCATGAGAGTGGTATCATCTGCATATCTAAGGTTGTTATTTCTCCCAGCAATCTTAATTCCAACTGGTGATTCATCTAGCCCCGCTTTTCTCATGATGTGCTCTGCATATAAGTTAAATAGGCAGGGCGACAGTATACAGCCTTGCTGAACTCCTTTCTCTAATTTGAACCAATCACACAATTTTGAAGTTGTAGTTATAAGCATGCAGATTAATAGATTAATGAATATTAACTCACACACCCTGAATAGACTAAATGGACTAATTATAATGCACATGCAATGTATGTAGATGTATGTAATGGGATGAGACAGGAATTGCATGAAGCGGACAGAAAGGCTGTGAACCCACCAGTATCCAGCAAATGGGGAAAAGGGGGAGGCTTCTTGCTGACAGAGAAAGGAAATAAAAAGAAATGGTGAGCTATGCTTGGTGTGCCCGCTATTGCAATTGCAATAATAAATTCAGTGCTGCTTGAATTCATGTCACAGATTTATTTCTTTGAGGAACAAAGTAAAAGAGTGATTCTCACACAAGGAGCCTGTCGAAACGACTCTGGAAGAACTTTGACTGGGACCCGTCTAAAGTTCCTTGGCTGGAGCAGCTGTTTGACAGGCAGAAATCCAACAGGTGCAAGCCATTTCTAGGATAGTGACATGCTAATTGCAACAGTCCATTGGTGAACTTTAAATGGAGAAAGAACAGGGCTATCTCATCAGTGTTTGCTGCATCTCAAATCCTTCTTTAACTTTATTTACTTCTGCATAGCAGCTTTTATGATTCTCTCTTTCCCTCAGGCAGGAAGCCCTCAGCCTTCTCCTTTATTGTAAGGACTTACAGAAGGGGCTGTTGGGGTGCCATGACCCTGACCTGTGCATGAAATTTTAGGGCCCAGACTGCAGCATCTTCTGTTTGTAACCCTCTTGTGTTTTCCCACCGCTTCTTCTGGATTTTCTCTTTCTTTATACCAGAGTACTTCCAGACAGAGGGATCACATCAACTAGCCATTCCATCTTCTCTTCCCTGATAGGTTTTCTGTAGCATGAAGTTGGAAAAAGTTGTGGGAAATGCAGGAGAGGATGATGGTTTCCCCCACCTCATAAAATTTTGTGAATGGAGCAGAATGATGGTGATAAACCCTTAGTCTGGAAGCAACCACAGTTGGCAAAGCAGCAGCAAATGTAAAGTTTGGCCTGGAAGCAGAGAATTCATTAAAGAATAGCTAAGTTACTTCATGGATGCTTCCAGATGGAGGGCTTGTAGCACTGAGACACGTGTGCAGGCTATGAACCCCAATGCTTGTCCTAGCCTTTCCAGGACTACAGCACTATGCATTAGGCTGTGGCACTTGACCATGTAATAAGTCCACTGGGTACTGTACTGTACTCATTAGCATAAGCCCATGGAGCAGCAGTAGCATTTTTTAAAAAGTATTCTTACAAACAATAGGGGTTCCAGCATATAGCCCGCCACAAATGTCATTTGAGTGGTAGTACTGGCATCCCTCTGCCTAGAACAGGGGTCTCAAACTCAACTTACCTGGAAGTAGAGTCTGGGTGAGGCTGGGCTGCATCAAATATTCCACAAAAAAAGGATTTCAAGTCCTTTGGAATCAAGGATTCCAAAAAAAGTACAACTGATCCAATCTTCTCAATCTTTACTAATAATAATTCAGAACATGAACGGTTCTTCAGAACATAGGCTTCTCTTACTTCCTCCTACTCCTTGCTGCCAGAGACCTGACAGTGCTTCCTCTTACACAGCTGAGACACATTTGGCTTGAGGGAGGAAGCAACTGAGACCCTCAGTATGGCTTGAAGATGCTCATCAGTAAGTTCGGACCTGAACTTTGACTTATTAAAGTTCATGGTGGGGAAGAACTTTTCACACAGATAGGTGCTCCCAGAAAGGCACATGGTCCGCTTGAACATCCTGGAAAGCTCAGGGAAAGTAAGGGGCAATTCTCTCAAAAATTGTCCAAGCTTGTCTGCTTTTCCACTCACCTCCCTGAACTTGGCTTTGAGTTCAGAATTGCACTGCAGGTCAATTAGCTCCATTTGAAGCACGGGGGGGGGGGACATCTTCCACATCGAGGGAGAAGGGGTCAGCAAAAATTTGAAAAGTGGCTCTGTGTGTCTTGAAATCTGCAAACCTGTGATCAAATTCTTCCTGTAGCTTTACAATGGCACTATCACTAAACTTTGATATCAAGTGGGGGTCACAAAGTATCGTCCCACGGGCCGCAATTGGCCTGTGGGCCGCGAGTTTGAGACCCCTGGCCTAGAAGCACCTCATGTCAGGAGAGTTCCATTTGTCTCCTATAGAGGCTTCTTTACCAGGCTTTGGGGGGCAGGTGCTTATTGATGGGAATAAACCAAACCAATGGTAACAACCTGCTCCTGAGATACTGACATGTGCCCTCAAAGCCTTATGGGAAGTAGCAGACATGTTGCTGCTGCTGTTCACCCAAATCCAAATCACCAGATATGTGATGAACTGAAACCAACAGCAGGAATGGAAAAGACCAGCCTCCTCTTGGCATTTTTGCAGAAGCAAAATTTGAGTCGGGGATAAGGAGAAAGGGAACTCCAGGGCTAATAAGATACTGAAGGAGCATCAAGAGACATTGCAGCCGATGGAGAAGGAAGAACATATTCTAGTTGTTCTGAAGAAAAATGTGTCGAAGTGACATATATGAAGATGGTAACTGGTCGCAGGGGCTCCACATAGCCCCAGGGATTTCAATGGGGGGGGGTGTGCGCGCACGCGCTGCAAGAAATTAAGCCAGTAATCCCTGTGGGCTCTTCTGATTAGTGTGTCAGTTTCCTTTGTATCTTCAGCGTTTTGTTTTCCTTTTCAGCGTTTTGTTTTTCTTTGCTTTGGCAAACGTCCTTGGAGGGGACACACTCCACTTTCTGAGCCTTTGC
The DNA here is from genome assembly GCF_004798865.1 of Varanus komodoensis. Lineage (NCBI taxonomy): Eukaryota > Metazoa > Chordata > Lepidosauria > Squamata > Varanidae > Varanus > Varanus komodoensis. The sequence continues at coordinate 33,084,012 of NW_025335269.1, forward strand.
CTTACAACACAAATTGCTTCCTTCATGACGGAACACTTTCGTTTCTTTGGTAAAATGAAACAGGGAAGCTAATCGCAACAGCGCCTGTTGTCCCAAGAGATAACTGGACAGCGTCCGCAAGCGCATGACTTAAACCTCGCCCAGCCGCGCGATCATTTTCGTTTCCCATGCTTCTCCCAGCGCTACAGGTTTCAATTCGCCACGGTTTTCTAGTGGTAAAATACGCCTCGCTGCTACTCAGATCCAGGCTTGCGATGGCGGCGCTTCCAATCCGGACCGGCTCGTCCGAGCGCTGCTTCGTGGTGGAATCTGCAAGCTCGGAGCTGGTGTATTTCACCTTGCGCAGCAACAGTGAGCGCCCACTAATCGACGGGGCGCGTCCCCAGTGCTTCGTGCCTCGCCCGGGGAGATGCTATTCCTTCTGCATACCAGCCGCGCCGAGTCCCCGAGATCGGATCCGGGCTGCCAGACTGCACAGAACCTTGCAGCAGAGACTCAGCCAGGAGCCTTTCGGGGCTCGGAGCAGAGTCCTGGCCCTCCTCTCCTACAGTGCGCAAGAGCCCGTGCTGGAAAGCGGCTTCCTCGTTCAAAGCAAGCAGCGCTCCCCGGAAACCGAGCGCTCCCTGGAGGAACTGCTGCGTCTCCTGCTGCCGGCGCCTGCCCTTCTGTCTGTGTACGAGGAGGCTGAAGACGGCGAGGTGTGGCGGGCGCTGTGGGGCCTGAAGGCGGCAGAGGGGAAGGAGCTGCTGGAAAGAAGGCGCGTTGTGGCCGCTGAAGGGCCTCAGCTCCATCCAGCCGCTTTTCACCTTTTCGGCACCGCTTTGTTCAGCTCGCTCGGAGCCGCTCGCGAGGTGCTGGAGGAGGTTAGTGTTCTCCTAGCGGCCAGCTCGCACAGCTGGGGCCTTCCTGGAGCAGGGCCTAGCCCCGATGCTGCTCATGGCTCAGCCCTGGTTTCTGAATGCACGCTGTACGAAATGAAGACGGGCATCATAGCCCTCTGGGAAGATGGGAGGCGTCTGCAGAGTTTCTAGGCTGCAGCATTCCAAAATCTACAGGCGAGCAATGCCCCTGTTAGACCCTAGCTAAAAGTCACACCTGGTGAGAAAGTTGCTAGTTCTCCAGAACTGCTTAGCAGGATCAGAGGTGGGGAAGAAGCTGGATGGTTGATGTAGCCGTGCATACTCCCCTTTGGTCACACTTATAAGATGAAGTGGTGGACGAAGGAGCAAACTGCACTGAGTTATCCTCAGTAGACCTCTGGTTGCATCTACCTTACAGAAGGGTTGAGCTTTTGGCACACCAGTGTAGAAATCAGCCACTGTTCACACCCCTTGGAGGACATGTGGGTTGACTATAGAATCAGACCAGAAGCTTGCCTTGCCCAGTGTCCTGTTTCCCAGTGTAGCCAACCACAGCGTGGAAGCCCACAAGCAGGACTTGATGCCCATGATATACCTTTCTACTTCAGTTCTCCAGCAGTTGTACTGTCTTAAATCATACATAACTTTTACTGGATTTTTATCCCACCCCCTTAGCCATAAGGCTCCCTGGACAGGTTACAAAATTAAACCAATAGCTTCATTCTCCATTACTTTTAAAGCCGTCTGCATTGGTAGCCATTGCAGCTTCTTATAGTTAGAAAATCCCATAGTTTCACTGTGCACTGAGTGGAGGGGGGGGGGACCTTCCTTGCCTGCAGTGAACGTCCACAGTTGTGCTTCATTGGATAACCCTGGATTCTAGTACGATGGCCCTTGGTGCCATCAGCGAGCACCACCTTACCTCATGAAACTAATTGCTCATGGAGGAGGTGTATGGATTTGAGGGCACACACAAGGAACAAGTGGTGGTGGTGAAGAACAAGAAGCACTGTAGCAAGAAGACCAGTCCTGGGCTTCTGCATCATTCCCTAACCCACAGTGCCACTGTATCAGGTAATACACATGTGCCTGGGTGCACTGGGAAAGGGCTGCATAGGACAGGTGGATTCTGATTCAGGCATCCCAAAGAACACTGGAAGACCAGCACTACGTGAGTCTTTCTCATCTCATATGACTTAGAGCTCCTTTCAGGCCCACCGCACTTTTGTGATGGATTCCTTTGCTTTAAGTAGTTTCCGGGCGGCCACGTAAAAGGGAAGGCAGGGCTCTTTTTCTAGTTTTGGAGAAGAGGGATTTCAGCAGGTAGAGCTCGCCTAGCAAGCAACGCTAACTGAATTTCCTCCAGTCAGTGCTATTTGAAGGTGCAAAGTGCTGTCTTCCTTCCCTTCTGGTCAGCCCAAATGTGCACCACTGACAGGCTGAAGTTAGTAAGGTACTGGCTTGCAGGCGAACAAAACCCAAACTCAACATTAGGTGCTTCTGCATTAATGTATACTGTCATTCCAGTGCACTTCTCTAATTCCTGAAGCCAAAGCAGTGCTTGATGTTGTGGATAAGTGTCCGAAGCATCCGAAGAAGGGAGATTTTCCTGTGATAGTTGTTGAGGGGTTGGATGCAACAGGTAAGGCTTTGAACCAAAGCAAGGTTATACATAAGAAAATACCAGCATACTAGTTCTATAGCAACACCATTCATCTCTATGTAAACAAGTGAAGTGCTCTTTCTTTTGCTTCTAAAACAGGCTGGCATCCTGCCAGCTTCCAAGAAAGTTGGAACTTTCCTGATGCCAAATATGTGCATGATTTATATGGGAGGTGTGGGTGGGGACCTATCTGAAGAGATCATGATGTGACAAATTACAGGCAGTTCCCAGGTTGTGAATAAGTTCTTTTCCTGAGTAAACAGAAATTCATCTTTAAGTTGAATTTGTATGTAAATTGGATCACATATAGTCAGCCCTCCACATTCACAGGGGCTAGGAGTGCAGGACTACTTGTGGAAGTAGAAAAACTGCGAATATCTCTAGTTCCTTGCCTGCCCAAACTCATCAGTCCTGCATCTTTGCAGCAAGGAAATATCAGAGAGTTCCATCTCTGGATGGGGCAGGAAGGCATGCTTTGGAGGCCCTCCCTCTCTGTCCTTTTGCTTCCCCTCTCTCTATGGTGATGCTTTGGCGGCCCCCCTCTCTCCTCATTTGCTTCCTCTCTCTCGATGGTGATGCTTTGGCGGCCTCCCTCTCTCCCCTTTCATCTTCTCTCTGTGGTGATGTTTTGGAGATCTTCCTCTTTCCCCTTTCACTTCCTCGCTGTTTATGGTGATGATGATTTTCTGCAGTGGACCTTTAACTCATTTTTTAAAATTAGCAGGCTTTATGGCAGTTCATTCATAAATACATGTTGCTCATAACTCAGAGCTTCATAGCCCATGAACTGCCTGTACTTACTCTTCTCGCAGGACAGTTGAGGAAGCACCTTGTCATTATTTCCTATTTCCACACTTCCTTGCTGTGAGGCAGCGCTACTGGGGAAGGTGTGTGTTGTGGGGAGATTTACTTCCATCCCGGGGTACCCGCTGCTTCCTTTTCTCAACCACATCCGTAGCCATCTAATGCCTCAGCAGTTGCGGGAGCCCTGTTGCTCTTGGCTTTCCAAAGCTAGTAACTGCTGTACACGTGTTGTCTTGATATCCTGTCCCCTAGTGATGCCGGAGTGTAAACCTCCACACGCACACACTGGACTTTTATCTATGGTATTTATCAGCTGACAAAATTTCCTCTGAACCCAGTCAACTCTTGCGATGTTTTCCTTCTCATGCCCAATGCAGGCAAAACAACAGTAACTCAGGCTTTGAAGGACTCACTGAATGCCACTCTTGTGCGGACTCCTCCACCTTGTGTCAGTCAGTGGAGAAAGATTTTTGATGATGAGCCCACCCTCATCCGGAGAGCATTTTATGCTCTGAGCAACTACCTTGTTGCTTCTGAAATAGCCAAAGAATCCATGAAGTCACCAGTGATTGTAGACAGGTGTGTGAAAATGAACGTCTTGTACATTATTGGGGATCAGGGAGGGGGATGCATTGAGGATCCTGATCAAGTCCCTTGGTAGTCATCCATGTTAGTTAAGGTGCGTGCTAGTTTCTTTGATTTCCAGGAAAGAGTAAAGACAGGAAGACACCATGAAATGGTTTGTAATTATATTATCCATCACCCGGGTGAGGTTACTTTTGTTCTGCTTACCCTTGTTAAGCTTTTAAGCCTTTTACAAAGCTCAGATGTGCACACATGGCCATTCACTGCTTTTTTCTTCATGAATATTACTCTGAATTAATTGGCCTGGATCCCGAGAGTGGGGTACCTAGTTCCTCATGCCCAAGGGGGCTTAACGTTTGCTGTTGTTGGTTTTTTCCAGTGTCAGCCTTCCCAGCTGCACCGAAAGAAGTTCTAAGGTGTTCAAAAGCAACCATGCAACCATTCCTTACTTATAATCTGATCATGGTTGAACGAGTCCTTGTGAACAGATAAGGCATTAAGCTGTAGCAGGTCAGGGGGACTAATGGTCATGCCATCAGGTGCCTGTAATTTAAGAGGCATGTCAGCAGAAGAGATGGCCAGCTCCCATGGACTACTGATTTATCTTTCTCCCTGCCCCATGCCACCCCCGCCTGCAGCTTCTTTGTCCTTCCCCCATTCTTGCTTTCCAGACTCATCCCAACACAAATAATCCACATGCATGCCCTAAAGACCCGCCCCCACACATACTTCCCAGGAGTGCTGTATTCTGTAATTAGGACCGTCGCAAGTGTGCCATCTTAAAGCCACCCACAAAACACCTAAGATTCATAGGCCACTCTCTCTTTAGGCTCAGTTCTCACTAGCGCTCGGGGCAAAAGCCAGCGCCCACACTGCTCTGGACCGCCTTGCTCTCATCTAGGAGAGCCCACATCCAGCAGCCCAGATCGGGACATTCACTCCACAGGGGAACGGGCACTCCGTGCTGATGGCACCATGCACTGATGTGGCCAGATCTAGCCTCCTTTGGTGTCCCATTGCATCTCCTGCCTTGCGTCTCCTCTTGGCCTTCCGCTCATGCCGAAGGCTTGCACCTTTTTCCAGCCCCCAGCGTCATTGGGCTTGGATGGGAATAAGAAGCAACAGCTTGGATCAGGAGCCTTGGCTGAAAGGCAGGCAAAAACACCCTCCCTGAGCGCCATGTGCCTCTGTTCTTCAGAGGAACAAAGGAAGAAAGAAAAAAGCAAAACACCGATTGGCATGTCAGAGCTGCTCGAATCCTGGCTATTTTTATGTAACTCTAAGGAAGTGTCATTGTTAACGGTGATTAAACTCATAGCTTATATTGGCTTCCTTAGAAGCTGGGGAATGCTAAATTATTTTCGAAAAGCCACATTTCTAGTCCTCATGATAGAATACACAAGTGGAAGCTTGCTGACAGTTTCTGTTAAATGCAGTGGAAGTCCTAATAATTTTTTTTCAGTAGGCAGAGCAGGGTGTGTGTGTGTGTGTGTGTGTATGTGTGTGTAGATATATACATCACAAAAACTTCTTTGGTCCCAGCCCTCATTGCTGTAGTTCCTTATGATTATTGTCCCATATACAGCTTTTCTCACCTACTTCTCTAAACAAGCAAAAGAAAGCTGCTGTTGGACATTTCTCTCCCTGACAAAAAACGAGGCCTTTGTACCAGGTAAAGCAGAGGTAGGCAACTTGGCACCCTCTAGAAGCTTTGGACTTAAGTGTCCATAATCTCTGAACATTGACTGAGTTGGCTGGGGCTGCTGGTAACTTATTTTATGAAGATGGAATGAGTAACCTCATGTTTATTGCCTTAAACTCCTTTGAGAAAGGAACTCTTGAAAACATTTGAAAATCAGCATAAGGGCTGTGTACTCATTTTGATAGACAACCTATTTCACATGCAGAAATAGAATTTGGGTGTTTTTGAAGTATGGAATTAGATGTCTTAGGCACGACTCTCACACTGCTCCCTGAACCCTGACAGGTATTGGCACAGCACAGCTGCATATGCAATCGCCACTGAAATGAGTGGGAAAGTGGAAAACCTCCCTCCACTTCATCACCAAGTGTACCACTGGCCCGAAGACCTTCTCAGACCGGATATTGTCTTGCTGCTCAGCATTAGTGCGGAGGAAAGGATCCGAAGACTGCAAGGACGAGGGCTGGAGAGAACGAGGGAGGAGGCCGAGCTCGAAACCAACAGCGTTTTCCGGCAAAAGTATGTGTTAAAATCATGACGTGGTCTAGTGTTGCGAGCTGAAGGGTCAGTGCAGCGAGAGGTGCAATGCTTCCAGCTCATAAGCCAGAAGCCCATGCAAGTATTGAAAGCCAGTGGTCCAGCCTAGATCAGAAAGCGTGGGGGCCACCGATGGCAGTGCTCCCTCACAGCAACAGCTGCTGCCCTACCAAGGGTCCAGGGCAGTGGAGGCCCCTACGGCAGCTGGCATGCCCAAAGCTTGAAGAACCTGTGCTCGAATGGATGCCAGCTGTAGCCTTGCAGTCATTTAAGCAGTTTCATGCCCTTGCATAGCTGAGGACCAGAGAAGCAAACCATCCTGGAACCTGAGATTGAGGCAAGGGTGATGTCCTCAAGTCAGGTGCATAGCACACTTACGAGGTCAGAAGTTCCTAAGCTCTCAGATTACTTCTGAGTTAGGACTGCACTGGAAGTTTTGCCTTTGATATCTTCTGCATATGCACTGTAATTTTTGTCATTGTACCTGCTCTTTTTTGATAGGGTTGAAGAATGTTACAGAAGGATGGAGAATCCTGCATGTCAACCAGTTGACGCCAGTCCTTCTAGGGAAGAGGTTCTCAAAACTGCACTGCATCTGATTAAAAAGCACTGCCATTTAGTATGATTAACTGGGAATCCACTAGTGCCAGTACTTATCAGCATGAAGGAGCAACTCCAAATCTTCCAAGCAAACCACTGTTAGACAGGAGGTTCAGGTGGTCCATTTTTTCAGAGTGAGAAGCATCGGGTAAAAAAGGCAGTATGCTGTTATTGCACCTACTGGTTCTTGAAATACAGAAGTGATTTATGTATTGTACCTCCATCATGCTCAGACACTGGGAAAATGTAAAAACCCCAGTCTGTTTTATAGCAAGCAGCAGCCCATGCATGGATATCTTTACACTTGAAATTTAACATCAATAACATCAATTATGTTAAATTGATACTGCTTCTGCCATGGAGTTGCCAAAAAGAATCACATGAATTACGGTTTAGTGAAGAGCACTAAGGATGTATAATGGAGAAATATCAGAATGATGAAGGGAAATCAAGGCTATTTATTTTGGAGAGAAACTTCACTATTTCTTCCTCCACTGCACCAGTTTTTCAGGAGTAAAATGGAGTGATTCTGCTTTTTCAGAGTGAGCACACTGTTTTCTGTCCTTCTGATTTTTCTTTGTGACTACCTAATGATAGGCCACAAACAAGTGAAATAAATGGCAGCTTGAGATGTAAACTTGTGTCAGAACAGAATGGTGTCTGTGAGTCTTTGTGGTGCACCATTAACTTCTACAACTTGTAATTTATACTGTGTACTGTACCGTTCCCATTTTAGCACACAGAAATATCAGCAGAAAGAGTTTCTGGTCACTGCTTTAGAAAGGAGCATCAGCAAACAGCAGAGCCCCTTGGACAAGAATTCAGCTTCAGCTTTGTGGAAGATTTTAGATCTCTTGCTTCTATTTTTATTCTATTTTATTAATTTGTTGCAAACCATCCTGAGATGTCTATGATGGGAAGGTATAGAAAAGTTTTAGATCGATCGATCCAAGATTTTAGTTTTGGTCCATTGCCAATAATAATTTTCTGATAGTGAAAACATTTCAGACAGTAAAACTTTGTATCAATTTGTAAAACTGCGTGGTTCAAAGAAGAACGTGGTTTTTATTTTTATTTTTTTACCAGACTTAATACATTTTTATCAGAAATTGTATACATGTTTAGTGGGTAGAACTGAGGTCTGTAGATTTCATTGAAACAAACCTTTATATTTTATGTTCTTCTGCTTCTTGTTTTTGTCTGCTGAATTTGTCACTGACTTTATTTAGCAAACTTGTATTTCAGTAGTTGGGAGTAACATGCCTTGCATAAGTTGCCATTTTCACTTATCTTGCAGTGTGTTAGCTTTTCTTCTGATTCATCTGTTTTGAACATACAAAGGTGAATCAAGATAAAATAAGTAAATCAGGCTGGCATACAGCCATTCATTTAGGATAGGTGTGTTGAATTCCCCAGTCGCCCACATACCTCTTGCCAGATCTTATGCTTTTTTCCCCAGCCACTGATGTAGAATTTTAATTTTCCTGATTTTTGTGCACTTTTTCCCTGTTCTAAAAGGTTGAAATGCTTCTGCACCTTAGTTACTGGCAGGAAGAGTGTTATGCTAAATCAGGCTTGTGTATTTTGCAATGTTGGCTCTTCCTTTTTTGTCTTTGGAACTACCTACCACTGGAATGTAGCCCCTGAGACCTACTTGGAAATGAAATTTAGCCCTTGGCGTGTGAACACTGCTGATTTAGGGCAAGTTAGATAAAACTTCCTGGAGAGGACTAGTGGTCCATGTGGTTTAAGCATCCTATTCATGGGAAACTGGTAAACGTGCCAGAGCTGCTGCTCCCCAGCAGCTAACTCCCAGTGGCATAGCCAGATCTGGAAAGAAGGAGGCCCACCATGACCAGACGCCACTAGGGTTGGTATATGCTCTGTGAGCTGATGTCATCCCCTTGAAAAAGGCATCTAGGCTTGTGGAAATCACCTATGTTCCATACATTCAATATGTGCTTTGTGAAGAAATGTGTTTACTTCTAGAAGTCACCCTCAACGTGTTTCTTTGGATAACTTGAAGTTCTAGTGTCATGAAATAGGGACAGAAGGACCTTATCTATCTACGCTTTCTACACCTGAAGATCAAGTGATAGATCTTTGAGTACTTTCTAATATTGTTGTTACGTTGAATTTATAACTCACCTTTTTCCTCTTGTGAGGAACCCACAAGCTTACATAGCTCCATTTTATCCTTGCAACAACCCTGTGAGGTAAATTAAGCTGAGTGGGAACTAAATGCTAGATCTCCTGGGTCCCCAGCCCAACATTCGCCACTGTGACATACTGGAATCCCAACTGTTGCAACTCATCCCAGCCCTGAGTGTGCTGTTGAGATGACGAATGTTGGGGTGGGGTTTAACAATGAACAGACTTCTGTATGAAAACGCTGAGCTTGGTTCAGTTCTGGCCCTGAAAATGAAATCATCAAACTGGGACTTACCTATGAATAGGCATGGTTAGGATTTAACTGTAAGTATCATCCTTTGCCATTCGTTTTGGGCTGTGGATCTTGGGTTCCTATGGGGGAAGAACAGATAGGAGAACTGGATAATTTTATAGGCTACTATTGGATCTTTCCTAAATTACTAACCCTTTTCTCCTAAATTAAACGGCCTGCAAGTGAAAGTTGGTCACTGTTGGTTGCATCTACAGTATCTGTGGGATGAATAATGTGTCATATCCTACCCTTGTGGTTAACAACAACAACAATTATGGTCTACTAAATTCTGTGTGAGGACAGAATATTCTCTCAGATACTTAAATTAAGATAAACAAAATACTCAAGATGTTCATGAGCAAGACTGCTTCTTGCTTAGGACAGCCTAGGGTTGCGCCTCTTCAATCTTTCTTCATGCGCTTTAGTATAATAGTCCCAACTGTATTTCTTTTTTAAAAACAACACCATACAAACATTTGTAAGTAACTATGACCAAAAAAATGAACATATATAAATAGAACTGCTATTTAAATGTATCACAGATAAACCTCCATAAAGTTTGTATATCAGGAAAGTTAATTACATGTCCTTTTTTTATGAACCTCTATAACACTGATGGCGAACCTCTTAGAGACCAGGTGCCCAAACTGCAACCCAAAACCCAATTATTTATTGCAAAGTGCCAACACTACAATAAAACCTGAAAACTTACATTTTAGTTTAGCAAAAAAACCTCACAGCAAGTCCAAACAAATATATACATATCCTTGGCAGCGCACTGAAAAGCCATGCGAAAGCTCAAATGAACCACAGTGAAGGAGTCATGGCTTGTGATGTCATCTCCGGGCGCTGCTACTCCTTTCTGAGCATGCGCATGGCGCCTATGTGCGCTGTTATCCGATGCTCGGCTGTTGGGACAATGCTGGGGTGACTTGGCTTGCAAGCTGACAGGGCTTTGCATGCCTGCTGTGGCACACGTGCCATAGGCTCGCCACCACTGGCCTAACCCTACCCAGGTGCATACCCCTAACCCTAACGTAGGGGTAGAGTTCCAGTGAAAAGAGGGTGATTTTGAAAAAGCCTTCTCTGAGTAGCTTTTCCTGCACAGCTCAACATTTCTGCACATTCTAAACATATTCCAGCCATCGAAGTCATGCCAGGACACCTCGTTTTTCTAACCCTAACCCTGCCCTGGGGCACATCCCTAACCCTAATATAGGGGTAAAATTCCATTGAAAATAGGACGATTTTGAAAAAAGCCTTCCTTGAGTAGCTTTTTCTGCACAGCTCATCACTTCTGCCCATTCTAAACACATTCCAACCATCAAAATCATGCCATGACACCTCGTTTTTCTAACGCTAATGCTACTCTGGTGCACAGCCCTAACCCTAATACAGGGCTTAAGTTCCATAGAAAAGAGGGCGATTTTGAAAAAGCCTTCCTTGAGTAGCTTTTTCTGCACATCTCAACATCTCTGCCCATTCTAAACACATTCCTACCATCAAAATCATACCAGGACACCTCATTTTTCTAAACCCAGTCATGGTGAACCTTTTAGAGACTAAATGCCCAAACTGCAACCCAAAACCCACTTATTTATCGCAAAGTGCCAACACTGCAATAAAACCTGAAAACTCAGCCAGTCCAAGCAAATATATATATGTCCTTGGCTGAGCACTGACCGGCCATGCGAAAGCTTGGATGAGTCGCAGCTTATGACATCATTACCTGGCACCACTACTCCTTTCCGAGCATGCACATGGCCCTTAGGTATGCTGTTATCTGATGCTCAACTGCTGGGGTAATGCTGGTGCAACTTGGCTCGTGTGCCAACAGAGAGGGCTCTGTGTTCCCGCTGTGGCACACGTGCCATAGGTACGCCACCACTGCTCTATAAAGTTCAGTTTTGGTGATTAACTATCCTCTTGAATCAACCATTTTGAAACAATTTGATAGACCTTGTGTTAAAGGAATCAAGTAGATTTTTCCCAGATGTGCAAGTTACCAGATTTTAAGATACATTTCCACAGAGAGGAATCTTCTTACTTCAATTTGCTCTTATTCAGTAAGTGGCCATACCCACAATGTTTGTTCAACTTACAGAGAATCATACCTTTTTATAAGATGCTTGATTTATTCTTATATTTTTCCAATTTTTCACCTGTTATTTTAAAATGTTCAGTCATTGCAAATCATTATGTCACGTACAAATATACACAATGTAAAAATATATCTCAGTTTACAAATGACTACACAGAAAAAGAAGATACCTATTTTCAGAAGGTTTAGAAATAAAGCACAGCAGGACTGAAGAAAAGAAGAGAAAACAATAATAAACCTGCCTAGAGAGTCATCTTGGCTAATGGTCAGGATAGAAATGTAACAAAAATATTAAAATAAATAAGAATGGTAGTCTAAAAAGATCACAGCATCTCATTTTTAGGGTATTTATTAAAGGTAACATTTAATATTTAAAGATTTACATGTGTGCCACCTAAACAGCATCACTTTCAGCAAACGCAATGAAAGGGAAACAAGTGGCTAGAAAGCTGCAAGAACAAGTCTGGTCACATAAGGATTTAATTTTGTCTGGAATAAACAAGGCCAGATTTTCTTAAACTAGGGTTTAAACCTCATGTTTCTCTAGTCAGCTGCCACTTGATAACTGCTGTGAGAAGGAACATGATTTGTTCTTTGCTGATTTTGAGAACCTTGTTTTTGCCCATTTCCACAATGCAGTTGGGCCTCAAGGTAAACTCTATGAATTGCAGTACGCATTGCATGTGTGTGCGCGCGTGCGTACACAAACATGCACTCACACCCCTGAAAAATAAGCAACCGGGCTATGGTCAAGCAGATGTCATTCCAGAGGCTTTGGCTAAGAGTGAGCCTGACCTATAGGCAGCCTTCCCAAATAAGACTTTTCACTGAAGTGCCTGCAATGAAGAAATTTAGTCTCTGAAGTTTTATCAACACTCTTTGCCTTTTTAATGGATCCTGAGGATATTTTGGTTGCTTTTCAAGGAATGAGCAGATAAAGCCACCAGAGGGCAGAAGAGAGCTAGGCATGGTCCGATCTCAACTGCAGGCAACAACAAATACCTTGTCAAGGCAATCATTTCCAGCTTTGGAGGGAAAGGGAGCAGAGATGAAGAATGCTGAAACAGCACAACTCGTTGCTCGGACTCCAGAGCTCCAGGCCATACGCCGCTCTACTGAGGAGCTGGCGATGCTGGGTAAGGCTGGATTTTGTGCACAAGGTGGGAGGCCTTCCCCTGACAAAATGCCTCAGCAGAGGCGGTGCTGGGGGATGCCCCACTTGGGCTGGAGCCCAAATGCCTGAGGGGCCTTCAGCCCGGGTGTCCATGGGCACTTGCTGAGATGAAGGTCCAGGGGCCTCCATGGTCTTTGCTGCATCTGAGCCCCCTACTTTGCTGGCTTTCTGCCCACATGTGCTTCACCTCCTGCAGTCCCCACCACTTCAGTCTTTCTGCTTGAAGGTTTTTCCCCCTTCCTAAAATCAAATGTGTTTCTCATTCCTTTTTACAAATGGGGTGTCTTTAGGAGATAAATGTGCAGAGCAACTGAAGCTTATGTAAGTTAGTGTATCATTCTGTCTTGTGTGGCTTGTCTTGCTTGGGTACCAAGCACCACCCTGTTCTTTCAGACAGCACTGCTTGCTAGCTTGGAATAATGGGACTTGCAGTGCAACACATCTGGGGAGCCCCAGGTTGGAAAAGGCTGCTTTAAGCTGTATGTGCACATCGGAAATGCTTGGACATACTTTGTGCTTAATTCTAAAATGAGATGTGACCAGGCCTGAAAACATTAACCCCTAATCCCACTTCATTGTATTCTTAGCTGTTCAAGAAAAGCATTTGGTCTATGCAAAAAGACCAAATTTTCTTTAGAAATCACATATTCCTGAACTGAGCTGTGGCCCTGAAAACAGCAGTGCCCTGCTCTAGTCAAAGCTCTGGCATCCTTCATGACTGGGGACATAGAAACGTAGTCTGGCAAAGTCCAAAGGCCTGTGGGACTCCGTCATCAGAAGAGACCATTAGCTGCAGTGGGCCATTTGCAAGGCTCATATTTAGCTCTAGAAGGAAGTTTTGGAAAAGGTATTTTGGTCCACCGTCCAGTCCAACCAAAGCCCAGAACTATGCACTGGGTGACAAAGGACTCCCTTTGTGTGCATTCGCCATTGTTTGGCTTCACTGGGCCACCAAAAGTGTACCTAATGGAAATGTCTTCCTCCTACCCCTTTTATTAAGCTTACATGTATGGACACAGGATGGATGGAGATAGATCAGGGCATGTGTCCCAAATATATTTGTAGGTGCTCCAGATTTCTGGACCTGGGCTGTGCCTGCACAGACAGAACATTATACTTAACAAGGTGGTTTCAGTTGCTCCATGGCTTGAGCCTGAAGAATCCCTGGACCAGCTGATTGTGCTGGCAGGCCTTTGCAGCAGGGGCCTCCTAGGCCTAAGGCAAGGAAGGGCTGCACCACAGGCCTCTTTTCTGAGAGTTGCAAACAGTCCCCACGCCAGTGAGTGGAGATGAGGCACTGTGCCTCACACCTCTGGGTGTGATTTCCTCCTGCAGTGGAGTGGGGCTCCTCTACCCATAACCCTCCACCAGATCCATGCATGGACAAGCCCTGCCTTACCTGGGGTTCTGCAGAGGGAGGAAGCAGACGGCACTGCATTGAACCTGCAAGGAGAAAAGAGGGAGGGGAGGTTTGCTGGATGAGCCGCGGTTGCTTTGCCTCATCCTGCCCTGCTACTGACACTGACACCATAAAATCCATGGGCTCCGGAATTCCATGAGGTGCATGAAGATACCGGTGTGTGTGTGTGTGTGTGTGTGAGGAGGGTCTTCTTCAAAGGGAATCACAGTCGTATACTATGAAAGTATTCACTGAAGGACAACCTGCCCGTTTTGCAGTTAACAATGATGGGAATGTGGGTCTAAGTAGAGACAAGGCTTCATGCATATTTCATGTCTCAACCGATCGGTTTGGTCAAGGATGATGGGAGTTGTAGACCAACCACAACTGCCGGTTGCTGCTGTTGCAGGCTCTCTGTGGCTTCCTTGAGTGAGAGAATGGGAGGAGATGGCCGTCCCATGGCACATTCAGTCAGAATTAATCCATCCACTCAGGGGCAACCCTATGCAAGGTTAGACAGTCTTCAAGACTGGGGCATGCTGGGATTTGCTGATGTTTCCTTTGCCTAAACTTGCATAGAGTTGCGCCTTGAGTCTCTTGCCCCTGCCATAATACAAAAAAGGCTGAGATAGCCTATCTTGGTGAAAATGCACAGCTCACAACCAAGCAATAGGCCATGGGTTCCCCTCATGGGTTGCTCATTGTTAACAATCCATGGGTTGTTAGCACATCAGGGTTCAGACCACATGCTAAGGCACAGTGCAGCAACACCCCACAGTTCAATGACCACCCATGCTCAGCCCTTGAGGGTGGGCTATCGTGCTGCTGTGCATTTGGATGACTTACCATTTATATGGGAATCACGGCTGAATTTCACTGGGTGCCTTGCTCAGCTGGCTTGTATGTTTGCATGGGCATATTTCCCTTCCTACCTGCATTCCTGGTGAATGTCTCCCTGAGCTGACCTCTTCTGCCTCATAGCCATTCTCCCCCAGTGCGATTGCTATTCCCATTATCGCTTCTTCATTCAGCCTGGAAAAAATGAAGATTCCTGGAACTCTAAAGCTGTGTACCGATTGCATTGATCTGACACCACATTACAGAGAGCCCTTCTGCGTCTCTGATGTATTTTATTTTAATGGATTCGCTCATGCTGGTATAATTAAGGGTGTGTCAGACTTTCCATAATAGGATCTTATTTTTTTTGTCAATGGGCTATAAAATTTCACTCTTGGCTGCATCTTGGGATATATACCAGAGGACCTGCTGCTTTTAAAGCATTTCTGGATGCCTCAAAGCATTCTTTTAACCAAATTGGCTCATTAAGGAAAAGAAGGGGGGGATGTGCTCAATAATATCCTAACCCTGAAAGTTTCTTCTTTTTCCCCTCACTGGGTTAGGAATTCCCCACTACCCCACCCCTCTGCCTTCAATTTTGTTCTGAAAGGAGTCACCACAGCTTATTATGAAAAGGCGCTCTGACAGACAAAAAGCCTGTTTTGCCGTTGACAGCGATGGGAATGTGGGTTAAAGCAGAGGTGAAGTTTCATGTATATCTCATGTCTCAACTGATCACTCCCACCCTGAGCTCAAACAGGTTCCAGTTCAGAGGCTCAGCATTCAGAATCCATGTGTCAAGCTTGGGTGGGCAACTTGTGGCCCCCTAGATGATCTTGGACTTCAGATCACATCCGCCCCAGCCAGTGAGGCCCATGGACGAGAAAGGTGGGTGTTGTATCCCAACTCTTTTGGTTGTGCAAGTACAACTGTTGAGTTAGAATATTTGGTTAATTAATATGATAGTCCATTTTTACAGTACCGTTCCATAGTGCGGTTTTAATTGCTGTCTTCTCAGGGCCAAATTAGAAGTGACATGGGGATGCATGATTTCTTTTTGAAATGTTTTGAAGGGCATGGAAGTGGCACTCCAGCGGAGGGCGGGTTACCCTTTTCTCCCTTGTTCTTTCCCCAGTCAAAATCACACCTGTTTAGAAGTGGCTTGCCTGCCCTTTCTTCCCTCACGAAACACTACTTCCTGGTCATCAAATGAGGGAGCTAAAAACAAACAGATAATCATAATAACAGGCTTTCGACATCAAAAACAGTGGGGCACCTAATGGTGGATCTCCATCATCATCATCGTCATCATCATTTCTGGTCACTGTGTTCTTCAGACTAGGAACTTGCACATATAAGGCCTTCCCTTGAGTACCAGCTCGCCCAGGTTATCCATGTTTCAGGCTCATTGGTTTTGGTGGAGTGGAACGCAAGAACACCTCATCCAGGGTGCTGTTCACACCGAGCTGCCCACAGGATCCCACATGCGGGACATGAGTGCAAGACGGGCGTGAGTGCATCAGCCCCCTCCTGTCCAAGTTGCCCAGCAGCTGCTCTATATAAGCACATGGTCTCTGATCACTGGGAGACCGCATATAGCATTCTGCATGCATCCACCGTCCAAACTGGTGGCCATCTCTACATCGTGCAGAACTGAATTCCATAGTTTAATTATGTGCTGTGTGAAGAAGGATTTCCTTTTCTGCATCCTGAATTTCCCATCAATCAGCTTCACAGGATGACCCCGGGTTCTGGCATTATGGGAGGGGGAGCAAAATGTCTCCTGATTGACTTTCTCCACATGATGCATAATTCTGTACACCTTTGTCCCCTCTCCCCTTACTTGTCTTTTCTAAGCTAAACAATCCCAGTTGTTTTAACCTAAGCTAAACAGTCCTAGCTGTTCAGAAATAGTAGTAGTAGTAGTAGTAGTAGTAGTAGTAGTAGTAGTAATAATAATAATAATAATAATAATAATAATAATAATAATGGTGCTGGTGCTGGACTTTTCTTTAACTCTCTGAAATCAGCAGAATTTAAAAATCCTTGGATGGATATATCACCCTTCATATATTATTTTTATTTCCATTATAAATCATGTTAGATCATATCATAGGACTTTAGGGATAGGCCACGGGTGTCCTTTGGTGTTCACTGGGGTGTCCTCCCCACAAGCTGCCAAAATTAGTGGAGGTAAAAGCATCACTGGTTTCCAGCTGGAAATTTACTCCCACTGTGGGAGCATACAATGGCCAGATCTTGCTGGAAGGGCTGCCACTCATTTGCAAAAGCAAGACAGCACTTTTGAGAGTACAGCATGGATCATCCTATGATGTGGCTGGGGGGCAAAAATGGCCCCTAGGCTCCCAAGTTGCCTACCCATCTTGCTCGTCTGAAGAAGAATGAGCGGAAATCGCTCCACCAAATCACACACCTGCCATTCTGTTCAGCCATCCGGATGACCCCTTTCATGCCAGTCACTCAGTTGCAGCCTCCATTCAACGGGAACAGTCAAGACAAGTTTGTCGCACAAAACTGACATGGAGATGGTGGTCTGGTCCTGCAACACAGAGCTGGAAAGAAGGTACATCAGGAACTGGTAAGGCGATTTGCACCAGATCAGCAAGGCTATCCATTTCCTCATAGTTTGATCACAGCATTGCATGGAAGAAATGTGGCCAGGATGGCCTGTGCTCCACCTGCACCACAGGCATTTGTTGCCCCTGAGCAGTTCTTTGCACAGTCCCGCTGAACAGCCGTCAATTTTGCATTGCAGTCCATGGTCCGCAGCAGCCCAGCTTTGTGTATCCCAGCCATCCTGGTGGGGTGCAGGCAATGGCTCTGTCCTGAGCCCCCATTTTACATCCACTCCAACTGCTGTGTTGTGCCTCATTCCAGTCAGAGGTCCTTGGGATGCTACCAAGCCATTAAGGCAGCCCCACAAGCTGGATGCCTGCCCAGCCCTGCTCTGGCCACAGAGAGCCAACCTTCCCTGGGGCATCCTGGCATCCACAGGCAGCTGAGCAGCCACATCCGGCCTGGGGATGCAGGGACAGGAATGCTGCGAGTCCTATCTCTCTGAAGACTGTAGCTCTCCATTTGGCTACATGTACGCCAGCACTGGATGATGGACGTGCTCATACAATTTCACCATACTGGCTCTGAGGAAGTACGAGCAAACTCCAGAAGCCATTAAAAGCTGAAGGGGAAGGTCTGCAGCCTGTAAGAAGGACTAAAAGTGATTGTAGGGAAAAATGGGGTGGGGGTTGGGAAAGATGACTCATAGGCTGCGTGTAGCCTTAGGCCTCCTTGTGCAGCCCTCCTGGCCCAATGTGATCATCTGTTTTAGCCCCACTGGGTGCTGAAAGGGTCATATGCAGCCTGAGGAGTAGCTAAATTTGACCATTTTAACACTTTGTTGAGGTTAGCCACTGAATTAGAGCAATGCTTTCCTCTGGCCGCCCCCGGTCTCCCATGGAGTGTGTGGGTCTTTGCAGAGGGAAGGTCAAAATGGCAAAAATTACCTCAGGGCCCCTCCACATTGCCTAGCCGTCCTCTAGAAGCTGCACGTGAAAGATTACAAAGACCATGTACCCCAAAGGTGGGGTCCCAGTGTGGCCTTCCCCAGTTCCCAAAATGAACATGTCCCCTTGAGCCTTATCACCTCTCCTTTGGTGATTTCCTGGCTTTTGTTCAGTCCCCCCCCCCCCCCGGGTTGATGTGCCTTTACGAAAGCTTAATTACTGGCAGGAAAATCTTTAAGCTAAAATATGCTGCCTTTACAAAAAATGGTCCCACTCCTTTCACCTTTGGCCCTTCCCATCCCAAGATATGCCTCCTGAAAGCTATTCAGAAATGGGATTTGGCCCTCGGGTTCAAACAGAGTCAATGCAACTGACTGGGCCTGTCAGAAGCAGGCTATGTAGTAACTGGCAGCCACATGGGGACTGGGGAAATGGGCATCTGCTGGCTTTTATTGTCTCTGAGGCCAAGCTTGCCTGACTACTTGCTTGCCAAATTAGTGGGTATGTGTATAAGGGGATAAAAATGTCGGGCATACCATATGGCAGGAGGATGCTAATAACGTTCTCCTGACTGCAGGAGGCCTGTGGAAAACATTTGACTGTTTCCCCAGTTCTCTGTTTCCACCCAGAGAAGCAGCAGTTGATTCAAATCAGAAAATAGTGGAGATTCGTGAACCCTGTATTTTTCCTAAAGGGCTGGTATGTTTGTGAACTGCTCTTGGTGTAAATTAGGAGCTGCATTAATGAAGTGACAAATTAAATCTGAATTTAAAACTTACTTTAAATTAGAGAATAAGTCAGCCCCAGTGTTATTCAAACAGGAAACACATAATTTACAGCACATTTAATTTCAATCACTGCTTTTCAATGGTTCACAGAAAGTTCAGTTGTTGTATAGCAGAGCAGCATAAGACCTAATGTAGAAGAGGGTGTGAAAATGTAGCCAGTTATGTGCATACAGTGGTTTGGGGTGGTGTGTTATTCTTCAGCTGTCTTACTTTTGGCAGAGGCTGTATTTTTATTCTGTAGAGGAAATTTGTTCTCAAATAGTGTCTTTCATTCAAGGCAAGACTGACAAACGTTCTTTTGGGGGGATATTTCTTATTTTTAGCTTGCTGACCATTTGCCAGAGTCTACACGGGTGTGTTATCTAACATGCAATCAAATCCCATGCTGGGGAGTGGGAGGAGAATCTGCCAAAGCCTTTTTTAATTAAAACTGTCCTAAAGACTTAAATAAAATTATTTCTCCACATACCCATAACACTTTCATAGGTTTTGTGTGTACGTATCTTACGAGTGAGAAAAGAGCATACTTGCTGAGCAGTGGAGGAAATTGACTTCCAGTAGTTAGTTGTCCGGGCTTACTGGATGGTGGCCAGGTGTCCTCTGTGGCAAAGGACTGACCTCTCTTTGAAGGGGTGCCCTGCCCAGCCCCTTGAGAACAGTGAGCACCCAGATAGCAGACTTCACAGGTAGGTACACTGGCCATCTGCCCACAGTTTGTTGCCATGCGCCACCTTTCTGACTCTTAACAATTATTTCTGAATTTGCATGCACAAATACCATATGCTGCATGATAGACACTGTACACATGTATTAGCATATACAAATACTATGCATATCACTATCCTCTTTTATCCTCCTCTCTGGCAACACATTTCTCCCTGTTTTGGTACTCAGAGGAGGCCACCTAGCAGCTTCAAGGCCCTTGTTCTCTTTTCTTAGGGTGCTTTACTTTAAAACTGGACATTGACTTGACAGTCCTCTAAATAGTGGACACCTTCAAACAGAAGGCAGTCCTCTGACAGCCTTTTCAATAGGGCACTGTCCACTATGGAGAGTGTTGAATGGGCAGGGGCCTTTAAAACAGGGAAAAGCAGCTTGAGGCCCTACGACTATTTTGCCAACAATACCCATCATCCTTAGTCAGTGTGGCTAATGGAGAGAGATGATGGGACTTCTAGGGCAAAACATCCAGGGGATGAAATGTTGCTAATCTTGGCTTTAATTAAAATGACTGCTATAGCATGTGTTCATGATTTAAGAATATTCATCTGGGCTCTATAGAATTCTCCATGGTGGTTAATTATTTAAGTCACAATGTTTTTGTGACTTAAAGTCACACGATTTATTTATTCTACCACAGTCTTGTAAAATCAGTGGACCTGTTTATTTTGTTTAATGTTTCAGGCCCTATTCATGATAAGACTTTATTGAATCTTGCTGCTTCTATTGCCACTAAATTCTCTGCAACGTTCCCTGAGAGTATTTGGACTGGGCCAATTTTTCTTCTCATGCTTAATAAAAACAGAATGCTGTTGCGGGTAGATGCCCCAGCTAGCCTCCATCTGCTGTTACAAACAGAAATTTGTCATTTGCGACAGAGCAGTGTGTACACAGCACCACAACATTTAAAATTCTCCATCCAAGCAATCAAACCTTACATATGTTCCTATTTTGCATAATTTATTCCACTACCTTGTAGCATCATTTGCCATAATTGATTTTGGTTTTGCTAGTCATGTGGGAGGGGGGAGCAAATACCTCTATACAGTACAAAAACCATTTTGCCCCTCGGTACCACTGGAAATTTTATAAAGCAATCAGCCCTGTTCCTGAGATTTCATCAGGCTTCACATCTTTAAAGCACGTCTATCACAAGGGCTAGAAACTTGTTATTTTAAAAATATAAGCAGAGCTAATTGAGCAACTGAATTCTGCCCTGTGCTTTTCCCTGCAAGCATATACACAAATGTGGCATCCCTCATTAGACCGTCCTGTGAATAATACTCCACTCTGAGAGGATCTCTCGGTATCTTCCCTGTGCACCATCATAATTAATTACATCTCCCGAGCATCCAGGCTGGCAGGCCTGCATTGGAAGGGAATTAACTCATGTACCAAGAACTCTAGGGAAAGCTGCTTCGCCGGCTGTTTCTTTGGCAGGCTTGGGGCAGCGAGAAAATCACACCTGCTCTAGATTAGATATGGCTTTGGAATCTGAATGACTTCCAAAATCTTAGCTGTGGAATCCGGCAAAATTCTGCACCATCGGCCCCTCTGCTCTGCACGGGCGAATGAACTATGCTTGAAAAGCTACTCTTGAGGTAGAGCTCCCTAATTTAGGGGCAGAGGGGCTGAGCACACAAAGTGCAGCCCTTGCATTCTTCTTCAGTACCTCAAAGCAAATACGAAGGGCAGTGCTTGGGGAGGATGCTTGGTCCTCTGCCAGTCTGGAGGGCAGGGCGAGTGCCCAGTCATGCCACTGCCTAAAGCTGCCCATGTGTCTGTCACTCTCATCCTGACCAAAGAAAGAGCATCCTCCTTTGCCCCTGCAGGTAAAGTGCCAGCACGCAAACCCATGTAACCGAGGAGGTGTTCCATGGACCGGACAGATTGGTGCACTGTAGTGGTCCATTATCTCTCCACAGCAGCATTGCCACTTGCTTCGCAACTTCGACAGCTCCTTCTAGCACGCACGACTATGTGGGTTGCTGGGTTCCACGGGGGGAAAAGGTATGTGGCTCTTTTTAACAGAAACATTGATCAGTGCAATTCCTCTGAAGAGCTTGAAGGAAATCACACACAGGTTTTTCTCCCTCTGTGTTTTTGAGCAAGGCAGCTTAGATGCCCAGACCTGTTTCGCTTCAGCGACAAAGCTAAACTAGGTTCCTACAGTTACGTAGGATAGGTACCGATATGTGGATACATAACTTTGGCTGTGGAGCTTCTCTGTGCAGAACAGAGGGCATTTCACACCTGCAGAGCAAACCTCATGCTTGAGCTGCACCTCCTTATGCATCATGGCAGGGTATCCCGCAAGCCAACCTGAAAAAGAACTGGCCAGTGGATATGCATCGTAAGGGATAGCTGGAGCCCACACTCTGTGGAATGCTTCGTCTTTCCCTCTAACCTTCTGACATCCAGGGCAGAGGGAGACCTTGTAAGGATATGCTCATAGGTTCAAAGTCCCACAGTCATTCTTGCAGATTTACTGTCCTGTAAAAACAACTCTGGTCTACTTCAACAAGACATTTCAGAGGCTTTCAGACAGCCGCTTGCTGGTGACTGTTCATTTGGGGGTCTCTCCATCAAGCTGCAACCTGCTTTCCACTCACTGCAACTAGGCTGCTGAGCCCCACCTGCAGTCCCAGCAGACCCCCCCCCCCCCAATCCCCTTTCCCCTGACTGTGGATCACTGGCTGGTTTCCTGGCTTTTGCAAAGCCCTTGGAAACCACCAAAGACTGGGGAAAGTGCAGAGGGTATTACTCCCATGCCAAGGGATCACATAAGGTAGTTCCAAGGATGATTATGGTTATGCACACCAGGGGGCAACTTCTTTCTGCTGTATATTACATTGGCTCATTGGAAAATAAGCTAAGCTCCTTCCAACAATATAAATAAAAATGAGGAAAAAACAAAACTTATTTCAGCAGTCAGCCACCCTCGCATCCAGCCTCCTGCCCAGTTGCTGCTCCCTCTCATCCACTCAGCTCCTCTAATCTTAAACAAGACGTACCGCAAGAACCGTAACACTCCAGCCATGGGAAGAGGGAAGGGTCTGATCTCCCTTCTTCTCCTATTCTGGTATGCTGAGAGTATGCCAGGATAAAGAGAGCCAGTGTGGTGCAGTGGTGAAGAGCCTGGGACTGGGACTCAGACGATCTGGGTTCTAGTCCCGGCTCAGCCATGGAGCCAACTGGGTGACTTTGGGCCAGTCACAGACTCTCAGCCCAGCCTACCTCACAGGGTTGTTGTTGTGGGGATAAGATGGAGGAGGAGAATGATGTAAGCTGCCTTGAGCCCTTTGTAGGAAAAAGGCAGGATATACATCGATAAATAAATAAATAAAATAAAAGTGAAATCTAGTTGGGTGGCAAGGTAAGAATTATTCTCTGGCTCAGATTTTAATATGAACTGGATATACTGTGAGGCTCTGCTGAAATATGTAAGCTGCTCTAACATTAGAGCAATGCCCCATTTCAGTTAATACAGTACAATGTAAGTCTGCTCAGTGGAGCATGGGTGCTGTAGTGATGAACGGGCACACGTGTTGCATGCAGAGACCCAGTTTGGTGCCAGGGGCTGGCCAAGACCAGCATAATGGTCTCTCTTGGCCATGAACCTTGCTGGGTGGCTTTGGGCCAGTCACTGATGCTCAGCCTCACCTGTGGCTCAGGATTGTGGTACGGATAAAATGAAGAGGAGGAGGATCTCGTATGCTGCTTTGGGGTTCTTGGAGGAATGGCAGCATATCAACATACGAGCATGAATTATGAGTAGACGTTGCAGCCTGAACGGGTCACAGGCAAGCGGTGTTCACAATCTGAAGAAAGATGATCGTCTTTCACCTGCCTTACTGAATTATATTAAGGCTCATTGGAAAATGCTTTAAGCAGTCATGGAAAGATGCTGTGCATTATCAGCACTCTAATATTACAACTAAACATGCAACCCAAACCCTTCCCAGCACAGAACAATTCTCAGAGATATCCAGACTTTAGAGAAAATTTAAACCACTTGTGGCTGATTTGGCATCCCATGGTTTATGTACACAGTGGAATCCTACATTTGCTTTACTAAGCCAATGTTCAGTCCCAGCTCTGCAGAAAGGGAAGAGAGTGTGCGTCCTAATTTGACAATGCTTTACTCACCCATCCAGACCCCAGTGCTTTGCAAAAATGTCCCATCTGAGATCTCTTGAAGATCCTGTGCCTCTTCGTTTGGAAGTTACATGTTACTTCAGTCAATGGTTTTACCCCCAGTTAAGCAGACCTAGGATTTCTAGTTTCCCTTTGACAGATATGTTATCACATTTGCACAGGGCACATGTTTCTATCGCTGTGTGGGGAATGGCCATAGCTCAGTGGCAGAGCACCTGCTCTGCATGCAGAAGGTCCTAAGTTCAGTCCCCAGCATCTTCAGGTACCTCTGGAAATCCCCTGCCTGAATTCCTGGAGAGCGGCTGCCAGTCAGAGTTGACAGTGTTGGGCAATATAGACCAAGGCCTGGCTCAGAGTGAGGCAGCTGCCTCTGAATCATGCCAGAACCTGCTTTTCTGTCCCCAGGGAAGAAGCTCATACAAATCACAAATGATGGCAAGGTGGGGATTTAGCTCAAGCGGTAGGGGAACCTCTCCCTTTGCAGTTCCACTTCTCTTCCACTGGAGGACAGGCTGCTTTCGGCCCAGTAGAAATGGCCCAGGGACTAGCAAGGAGCACAGCTTTAGACGAGGTCGTGCAGTGCCCTCGTAAGCAACTCGAGAGACATGACAGCATGACTTTTCCAAAACAGAGGGGTTTTTTATTTTTAAAGGGAGGTGCGCTGGATTTGGGCCAAAGCCCCAGGAGGAGTGGGTTGGCCACTTTGTTCCAGCTCTCCTGGTTCCTAAAATCAGGGATGCTGCTCTGTAAAGTTGTTCCAAAATAAATTGGGGGGTCCATAGGAGACAGGACCCCTTAAAGACACATGCATTTTAGAGCCCGAGGAAGCAGCTGCAGCTGCTGAACTGGGACATCATGAAAAGCCAAACAGGATTCATTATTTAATGCATTAATGATTATTAAATTTATTTATTTATTTACTGAATTTGTATAAAGCCTCCTATTAGCATAATGTTCTCTGGGAGGCCATTGCCATACACATATCAATAATGCCGTTAATAAAATAATGTTCAGTTCCAGGGAAGGGAAGGGAAGGGAAGGGAAGGGAAGGGAAGGGAAGGAGGCTTATAGACATTCCCACCAACAACTTGTTTAGTCTATTACTGTACCCTTTGATTGGGATTTGTGGGGAGAGTTGCCGTTTGCCGCTCAGCTTCAGACACTAAAACACTTTGGATACAGCCCTGGGTATAGAAGTCTGTGCGAGAGCAAAAGGTAGCTTTAATGGGAAAAGAAATTATGTGGAGCTGGAGAACAACTGGGAGTACAGAGTTCGGTGGATGGGGAAAGATGTTCAAGATTAGATCAAACTTGCTGTGTAATTTAAACACATGACAATGTTTACTTAGAAGTAAGTCATACTGATTGTGATGGAATTTACTCCCATGTAAGAACCTTACTTCCGTCATAAATGTGCATCAAGCCTCAATCTGCCTTATTTTCCCTGAAGATAGCTCCAACATTTGGATCTAGAGAGAAATCTGGGAATAGATAACTATGGTAATTAAAAACAAACAAGCAATGAAAAACAAAATAGCTGTGCTGGTCCATGAGAAATAAAATACCCCAGTGTGCAGTGGGTCATTAAGGAGTTTTGCTTGGTGCTAACAAAGACTTCCATATTGGTATTTGCAGAGCTGAATGATGATGATGTTGCTAGAACCCTGATACTTCAAGCTTTGATGTAAATTTTAGGATTTCAAGAAGTTAGAGCCCATGAACAGATAAAAAATAGTGTTCTAGAAGTCCCAGAAGCTACCCAAACAAAGTATTTGAAATAAAATGAGAGCTCCCTCTGGCAGCCACTCGTTCTGGCTCTTGGTGGGGACCGGGAGGCACAAAGCAACACCCACCGGTTCTGAGGTTTCTGTCTGTTGCTGTTACGCTTGTGGGTGATGGTGGCGGGGAGTTAGTGTCATGGGGGTTACTCAGCCCATGGTTTAATAAGGGTTACTCTAGTCTAGTACTTGCATCAGTTGGCAGCTTAGGGAAATGGGTCCTTATAGCCAAGACACATTTCCACACTGTCCCTTGCTCAGTGCACAATCAACTGGTAAATGCTGTAGGTACCATGTTGCTCTTTCCTGGTCTCAGGGATCCTCATCTTGATCTGGGCTTGGAAAACCAAGAAAAGACTGAGGGCAAGCTCGAAATGAGCATAATGTAGGGGACTGCAGAGTTGTGTCCCGAAAGCAAGATGTTAATTAGATTGTGTTCTATAAAATTTTAATTATAGCAATTCTTTCCAAGTTTCTGTATGCACGCACACACATGCACACAATAAAAATGCAAATTAGCTTGTGCAAATGTGTGCATGGGGAAGTCTTTTCAGCACCAAGCACTGTCTGAGGTCAAGGTGCTCCCAAGGAGGTTTACGGCTACGATTGAATACAATACAGCAAAAAGACAGTGGGCATTGGTGCTTAGGTTTGCTTTCAAAAAGCAGCACTGCAAAAAGAAGATCGAGCTTTTATTGGGTGATATAGAACGTTCCTGCTGTAATGAAGAGCACTGTGTATACATGGTGAAGTGGAAGACGCCAGTGGTGGATTGAAAGGTTGTAAACCAGGAAGCAAATGACTGCCGACACAAAAAGAAACAAGCGCAGTAGAACTGCAGGTTCCTTCGATGAAAATGTGGAATTCAGTAGCAATAGCACAAGGCAAGGTCTCTGTAAGTGTCGTTGCCACTTGGCCAGCATTCCACTGTTTTGGCTAGTATCCATGAGGGTACAGAGCTTATGCGGTGGATGTGGGAAAAGTGTGCTGCTCAGCATGCCTGTGTTAAATATGTCCCACTCTTCTGTTGTATTTGATTTTTATTTCTCTCTTGATTTCTGAGGATCTCTTTTTTTGCATTATGTTCCTTGCCCTGGGAATGTAGGGTTTTCAGTACTTTCTGGTGTCACTTTATCTTCCTTCTCTTTAAAAGCTGCTTCTCTTTCAGAACCTGGAATCACTTTGAATATTTTGAGGATAGGGTGTCTTTAGGTACATTTCTTAACACAGAATGTGGTTCTCATGACAAAGGAAATGGACTGTGCTGTGTTTGGAGGTGCACACATTTTTGCAGAACAAGAGCAGAGCAACCCTTCCTTTAAAACATATCCAAGCAAGTGACTGGGAAAGAAAAGGCACCTTATTGGAAGTATAGGAACTCTCCTCTTTCTCTTCCACACCTTCCTTTGTAATATTTCTCCATGAACAGTAAGGAACCCATGACGGGGAGGCAGAAGGGCTCTAAGGCTTTTATGTGTAAGTCATTGATCAGGTGCTCATCATGCCATACCTATGATTACTTCTGATGAGTACATTTTAGAGCAGGGAAAATAAGGCATTTAATTGTAAAAGTGAAGCAAACTGCTTTTTTGACTTGTGTAATTGTGCTGTTCTGCTATACCACCTGCCCACTAGATATTATGTAGTGGAAAGGCAAAACTTGCCATGTATTATCATCATCATTATCATAATTGATTTATAATAGGTGGCTTACATAAACTTCCTCCACTCCATTTTAGCATTGGAACAACAATTTCCCAGTGAGCTTCATGACCAAGTGGGCACTAGAACCTGGATTGAAATAATGCATCACATGGCAGTACTTGGATCTCAGTTCTGCAACAAGCCCAAAAGACACGGTGAATTAACTGTCTCATGCAGAGAAGCTCTTAGACTTTTCTGCAGTAATCACATCCCCTGAGCCCTCCAGAGTTTGATGAAGTTGTATTTATTTATTATTTATTTATTAAAACATTTTTATGCCGCCCCATTCGCCGAAGCCTCGGGGCGGCTTACAATAATAAATTAAAAATAATTATAATAATAAATTAAAACATATAAAATTAGATAAAAATACAAAATACAATATAAAATAAGCCGCCCTGTGTGTTATGGGGGAAGGAGAGTGTGTTTGCCTACACATGTATATATGCATCTGCAGGTGTGTATCTGTGAGCACGTGTGTGTGTGTGTGTGTGTGTATGCATGCGTGTGTGTGGAGGCCCCAGTCAGTGGCTCCTTGCTGTGTGTGGCCCTTGGAGAGAAAAAGGTTACAGACTCCTGCTCTAGATTGTAATAGAGAGGCTTCTCTTGTCAACAGTGAGTTGCAAACACCACAGAATTCCAGAGATTTCCATTTTGAGCATATGTGCCTCTAGTTAAAAGGATTAGGTGATAATAATCCAGTTCTGGAGGACATTATTGTAACAAAAAGAAAAGCAAGCATGCTTCTGCAACTGGACACATTTTTGGCTCCAGTCCCTGGGGTGGAATGTGGGGATGCAGTGTGTGAGTGTGTGTGTACATAAGGAGAAACTAGCCTCTTCTATCCATTTATCTCTCCTCAGGAGGCCACTGCATAACTGTCAAAAATAAGCTTTTATTGTCAGCATCTTCTTATGCTGCTTAGCCTGACAAAACACAGAAACAAGTTCTTGCAGCCTTCTGTGAGTTACACAGACATTAAACTGTGTCCAATTACGATGTTCCAAGGACCCCATAAAACCCTCCCCTTTTGCCAAAAGCGACTTCTAATTGAAAACTGGGTTTAATTATGAGCTGGTAACTTTCCTTGACTTAATTGCACCATGTTTGTAGTCTGATCCTGATAATAAATATGGGCCCATACTGGGCGGGCTCAGCACTTGATTAGTATTCACAACTGTGTAAAACCAATGTTGGAGTCCCAGTTTGGGATTATTAATTTTAATGGCTGCTTATCATTGGTGGGGGGAGTGATTGAGAGCTCCTGCTGGGAGTCCCAGAATCTGTTTCCAGGTGCAGGCCTCAGCCCTGAAAAATGCAGACTAATCCAAAGAAAATACTGATGAGCATGTGCAGGGTGTCTTCTCATTCCAACACAAAGGCCACGAGCTTCTTGCTCCCTGACATTCGGGATGCGTGATGAATGTGGCTTTGTGTGTGCGCAGGGGGAAATCCATCATATTTCCTGGGTTTGGATCCCCAGTTTCTGGTCTACTTTGTAGCAGCCCAGAGTCCAAGTTCTTGGTGAGTGTGCCCAGAGTTCACAGGAATCGAGCCCCACGTGCTACACAAGCAATGCCCCTCTTTCACCCCATATGCAGCCCTATGCGTGTGCTGCTGCCCCTGATGCAAGAGAAGGGTCTTCATGCAGGGCTCAGCAGGAATGAAGTTTCCAAAATAAAAGCAATACAGTGGCATACAATAAAATATTGCAAAATCTCATCAGATGATGCGTGGGGAGGTCATTCCATAGATTCGGGAGAAGTCCTTTCTCTTGTTGCCACCCTGAGCCTTCCTCGGAACTGGTACTTGGAGGAAGATCCCAGATATTTGGGTAGAGTGTGGTTAGCAGAGGCGTTCTGACAGGTGTGGTCCCAATCCATGCAAGTCTGCCGTATGTGTTCCCATTTACAAATACTGTGAGCCATTTTGGGGGGCCCAGTTGAAACACAGGCTATAAATATACTAAATAAATAATTTATATTATTTTAATATAAAATATATAAGGGCAGCTATAAAAATGAAGCTGTCTGGGTGAAAAGAAAGGCCTTCATCAAATGCTGCAAATATTACACTGTGGGTGTCCGATAAGCCTCCTTGGGGAGGGCATTCCATCACGGGAGCCCCACAACCAAGAAGACCCCCCCCCACCATATCTGTCGGCCTACCTTTCTTCAGTGGGGCTCCTACAGAAAGGCAACAGAATTCCTCTCTAAAGCTTTTCTTTCCAGGAAGCAAGCCTTAAGAGAGGCATCCCACCTCTAGATTGGAGAGGACATTGTACAAATGCTGGGAAACCAGCAAACGGCTCGTGCTCAGGGTGGCAAGGAGAAACACTGCATGACTTGAGGAAAGGGCTGTGGCCATCTCAGAAACCCTGGAGGGCTGTATTTTGCTCCCAAGCAGGCTGCATCTTGCCCCAAGCCTGTGGTTCAACTCCCCGATGGCGAGAAGAAAAAGACTAAATGTGTGGTTCTTCTTGAGTGGTAGTAGTAGGGGACCTCAATCTACTGCACCCCATTTGTATTTGCAACTAGCATTGTACTCATAGATACTTCGATCTTAGCCCAACTCATTGAAAGATGCAATTCTGTACCACTAACCTAGGAGTCAATCCCATTGAGATGAATGGGTTTATAGGATTCCACAGCCAATGCAGGTTCACTTGCCTATCCTGGGTCTAGGATGACCACATACATGCTAAAATAATAATACTAATAACAAAGCTTATTTGCCACCACCAGTGACATGGTTACTTTTCAAACACTTTCCCTCTTACTATCTGCCCTGGATCCCAAATGTATCACATAAATGGTTATGTGCCTCTTTTCTGTAGACATCCGTCACTGTCACAAGTTGAAAGTAATACAATTTCACCACTAATCCGTATCCAGCTGGTGATATCAGGCCTGCTAATCCAGCAAGACAGATATTTGAGAGGTTCGCCCAATGTCATCAGAGCCCCAACAGAATTGTCATGCCCCCACGCAAGTGCAGAGGTCCGTGTTTTTGTCCTGTTAAAATGGAGAGGAGCTGCAGTTCTGCTTCTTCTCACCCTGCCCTGCCTCTCTGTTCCTTGCTTCCTCCAGCGATGTAGTGGTAAATATTGGGGTCATCAAAGCAGTCCCCATGGCCAGTTGCTCAAGGAGACTCCAAAAATCCAAACAGCTTTGTTGACCCAGATTAACAGACCAGTTTTAGAAGCTCTCATCTCCACCAGGAGCAGGTCTTTTGTAAAGCTCATGGGTCTTAATTGCTTATTCAAGATCAAGCGAAAATGCTCAGCCTTACAACAGGGAAGAATATATTGCTGTTGGAAAATCCATTTGCCTCCAGCTACTGTGAGGATTATAGCCAACCTCAGAGGGAAGAGGGAATTCTGTGGGGTGGCAGAGATGGCATCAGCAACCCGCTAGTCAAAAAACACGGAGGCAGCATTTCTGGCAGCTCTGGCTCCATTACAGACCAGGTCTCATCCAACACTGCTGGCTTGCTGCAGTGTGCCGCAGGTGAAGTGAGTGTCAGGTCCTAACCATCCTCAAAAATTGCTCTAGGGATCGGGCAGGCCTAGGCAAAGCAGCCAAACCACCCCACTTTTCATTTTATTGCTTTGTTTGACTGCACAGTCGAGCAGCTTGGGAAAAAAAAAAAAAGACCCCTCAGAGGCCCTTTAAAAATCACAGGAAAATTGCCTGCCTTGGCATTTGCTTGGCCTCTGTGTTTATTGTTTTCTCTGTGACCTCACTGTTAGGAGCAATGCATAGTTTGTGTAATAATGGTTAAGACTTCCACTGCAATCTCCTGCCCACTTACCTGGGAGCACAACTCATTAAATTCAGGGAACTTGCTTTGGAATAGACATGTCCAAGTATTCCAATGTGAGTTTAGATGCCCTCCTCCTCCTCACAGTAATTTGTGGACAGAAAGGGCCAAATGTGAACTGCCCAGGGAGCTTCAGGCATGGGACAGTATAGAAATTTAATAGTAGTAGTAGTAGTAATAATAATAATTGTTCATTACCATCCCACATGAAGATCATGGAAAGGCAGCTCTTCTATCCAATTGTCCACTCAGGACAATTACTGGTGTGGGAACACTGGTGTGGGGTGTTTGCCCTGGACAAGGAATGTGGGTGACACAAATCCCTACTTCTCATTCGCATCTATGAATCCCAGGAAGATTTTCAAAGAGGTGTCTGGAGGTAGTTTTGGGATGGGTGCAGGCAAACAAATTCAATCCAGACAAGATGGTGGTTCCAGGAATGAGGCAGAAAAGGCACTTGACCTGGATGGAGGAAGCTGCTGACTGTCAGCCCTGCTTCTGGGGACTTTTCCTGCCCTGCTTACTTGTGAGTAGACATGTGCCTCACACTTACTCATGAAGAACTGTGCATCGACTTGGTATTTGGGGAGGTCCCTGAAAGTGCTGTGGGTGATTCAGCCCTTCTGACTTTTGGGAGGACGTGCAGAAGCACTGCCTGCTTCTTTGTGAACAGGCATGCTGCTTATGCTTCCTTCTGATTGGACTTGCTTTGTACTATATATTCGTAATAATGGGATTGTGTGGCCTGTGTGTGCAGGGGGGGAGGAATTTTTGTCCCCTCCCACTGCTCTCATGCAACCTCCAAGAGCTTCTCTGAACTGGAATTTGGCCCTGGGCCACGAAAGTCCTCTTGCCCCTCACCCAAAGAATCATACTTTTACAGCAGCATAATTTGCTAATCAGCAAGACCAGTGCTTTTTTGTCATAGATCCACCTTTTTTTTTGACAGATTTTCCAAGTTTTAAAAGTAACTTTTGAAAATTTGATGTTTGATCCACGTGGATTTGAATCGCCCTGTTGAGCCTAGCAGGTCGGCAGCAAAATCATTAAAACGGTGCATGTGGGCTGCTTGTGTGTCGAATCCGATGCATGCGTACTTTGTCCGCGCTGGTTGTGATGGCGCTGCTTGGCTTGTGGTGCTGCTTGGCTTGTGATTGGTCGTGTGGTCGCACACCGAGTGCTTACTGCGGGCGGTGACTGTTATGTTTCGTTACACAACGGATGTGTGTGGGTGTGTGTACAGTGATAGGCTACATGCCAAAGGTAAATAATTTCATGAGTTCCGGCACCCTTTTTCTTACAAAAAAAGCACTGAGCAAGACAAATACAGTTTGCACTGCACTGTCTTCTCTGAAGACATCTTTCTGAGGAATACATGTGCTGTTTCCTCTATCCCCACCCCACAAAAAAGAAGAAAACACTTTGTAGAATTTTCTCCAAACATTCTCTGCTGTTTGCCTCTCTCCCAGTGTAGTTTTGTCTCTCGATGCCTGGGAATTACTTTAAGTTCTGGGCATTGTGGAAGGTGCAAGATGTTGTCCCAGAAGCCAACAAAGTCGCTGTTACATGCACCATCAGCACATAAATAAAGGGCATAGGAAGGAAAGACAGACGGACAGTTGGAAGGATGGCAAAGAAAGAATGATCCTGTGCTCCTGCCTGTGCTGAGCCCCTTCCTGAGTCACATCTCTGGAGAAATTCAGTGAAATGCCCCCTTAGCTGATTTCTATGCCTGCAAATGCAGTGGAGAATTTCACAGGGCTTTCGGTGCACAGATCTTGCATGCAAACTGTGCTTGGAGTTTCCCAGGTGCCACAGAACACCCTCCCCAAATGCAGGTGGCAAGAGCAGGATGTTTATTGAGATCTGGCGGGCTACCATGCAAAAACATTCCCTCATGGAAAATATTCTTTGCCACAGAGATATGGGCTTCTCCTCCTGTTTGCTCAGCCTCCTCATTTCCCAGCTCCGATTTGTGCAGCTGCTGCTCAGCTGCCAATCATGCATGCAATCTGGCCCTTGATTTCCTTGCCTGAGTCTTTGCACTGCTCCCCTGGCCCTGTTTTATGGAGCGTCTCTTTGCCTTCCTGCGAATTAAATCCTCGGCCTTCTTTCCTTTGCGACCGTTCAAGTATCAAGATGGCAGCAGGAGGGGAACCCCCTTGTTCTCGCCACCTCAGCTATAATGCGGTCGCTTAGAAAGCCCTGCCCTAGACAGCTGCCTAGACGTGCTTTCTAATAACCTTAACCTCAGCCTCTTTTGGTTTTCACATTAAAACAGAACCTTCCCCTCCCCCCGCCCCCTTATTTTCCAGAGCCTCTGAAGAGAGTTGCTAGACTTGTGCTTCAGAAGCACTAAAATAAACAGACATATGGGCAACACCTGGCCAATGTTTGTGATACCCTAGGAGTGCTTGCTAGCATGTGCTTGCTAGCGCACGCAGAAGCCAGAGAACCCAAACGCTGTTTACATATTCCTGAAGATTGTATAAATAGTGAAGTCTCCTCCTTTCCTGCAGTTAGAGACAGAATATACACACGGAGGTACTTTTACTGGGCCTTCCCTGCTCAGATGACTGTGGGAGAGCATTAGATCGTCACCCTGCCCTCCTCGGCCTCCTCCTCCTCCATCTTTTTCAGGGCTCCGAAGAGAATTCCAGGCTGATTGGCAGGAGATCGTATCACACGTGCTGCCTGCCGTGGTCTTGAGGATTCTACAGAAAAAATAATGAAAAAAACACCCTTCAGATTGAATTATGCTTTAAAGCCCTTAAAATATCGTAATTTTTCCAGCACAAACTGTAAGCTAATGACAGTGATGAGCAGACAGCTTTTATCTTGTATCTTTTCTTTTTTTTTAAGAAATCCAAGTTCAAACTAAAAACAAACAACCTCCTCCCACACAATTAAAAAATAATTATTATTCCATCACTTTTATCTGCAATTGCTTCGTAGGATGATTTTGTGAGCTAAAAGGGCAATCTGCTCAGTGAAAACATATTGTTCCTGGGTGGCTTTACAGCAGCCATTTTGTTCCATGTACTCAGACATTTTACTGTTCCCATTTTTTAAAATTTCTTAAGAGAAATGATATCAGTATGGCCTCTGAGTTCCCTTTACCTGTAACCTCAGTTTGCTTGGGACAACCCTTGCCAAAAGTTATGATTTATACATTCTCATATGCTTTAGGAAGCAAGGAAGCAAGGAAGGAGGTCCATCTAATATCACATGAGCAGGCCTAATCCATACAATGGGACTTCCTTTTTCTCTCACCAGTATCCCCAACTGCAAGCAGAATTTGAACTGTATGAACAGGGAATGTTGTGGGCACAGGGGAGAGGTCCAATTTGCCAGTGTTGTCCGTTAGGTGCAACCGAACTGGATCATTCTAATTTTTTAAAGGTGTATTTGAAAGCCTAATTGCAAGGTCATGGGCTGTCACTTGACAAAGGATGCACATTTCTGGGAATTATTATTTCAGATACATGCAAGTGATTTTTAAGAGCAAAAATCCAATTGCCATCTTATAAGAGCCATGTAAGTAAAGTTCTTTGGTGCTTTCAAGAAATCTCTGCTCTTTTCTAGCCTGTAACAAACTATGTGGCAGCTGAGTTTTCAAACATCTCTGGCAGCTATTTTAGGCATGTCCCAGTGGGTGGCAGTGTTCTCCATGTTCTTTAAAATCTTCCTGTTCAGGAGCAAATTTCCAGGACAAAATGCAGATTAAGCTGAGGTGCAGAAGCACCCTCTGAAACTTGTGGTTGTGATTCATAACAACCACAACCACTTGTGGTTGTGATTCATAAAGCTGTGATCACGTATTAGCTTCAGATGTTAGTGAAGAAGCAACACCACCCAAATGTGAAGTTAATTCTAACTGCCTACAGTCATATCCCGAGGGGAATGTACACAGTGATGAATGCACATGTCAATAGGAATGGCTAGAATACTTGACAAATTTAAAGTCAGAATTGGAATTCGCTTTGTTTAGCTGGCTATACCAAAGCACTTATTTCTGTGCACAGTTCTTTGGGCCTGCTAAAGTTAGACTGGTGTGTGAACTGCTCTATTACTGGCACAGCTGGACACAGGGCATACATAGTAAGATATGCATAAGCCCTGCTGTAGCTGCACCACTGTAACATGCTCTGTGTAGGGCTACTCTCGCAATCACTCAGAAACTCAGCAGTGCAGAATGCAGCAGCCCCACTGCTGCCCAGGACCACGTGTCCAGGTCATGGGCTCCCCACTACAGTGGTTTCAAGCTTTCCACAGCTGGGGACTGGTGAAAACATGAAAACCGCCTTGGGGACCACCAAGGCAGAAACAAAAATACAGTATTCTGTGTATTAGTTTCCAAACACAATTCCAAAAAATGAAAATTCTTCAAAACAGCCAGAAAACAAGCAACAAAAATGCCAACAAAAGAACGAAATACCAAAATCAGTGCAGCGTGGCTCCCAGCCAGCTCCTGCTGGGCCGTCCCCCCCCCCCCGCCCCGTGTACACGATGCCAGCTGAGGAAGAGGTGGTGTAGCACAGCCAGCCCTTGTGCTGGTCCGTGGCAAGCGGTATGTGGCCCCCTCCACAGACTGGCAGGGAAACTCCCACAGACTGGCACATGGACCAAAGGTTGAAAACCACTGCCTTACTACACTAGCCACTGGTTTCTTTCCAGGTGCAAGTCCAGGTGTTGCAGGGGTCATGCCAGGTTCCAAAAAAGTCAGGGTTCATGCTTACAACACAAAAGAAATGAACACATTTCAATATGCTTATTGCATTCTAAAGTCTGTGAAGGACTCTGTCTCAGAAGGACAGCCCTATCTGTTGAAAGAGATGTACAAACAGGAGATCTGTTTGCAGGTGCATGTGAATGTGGATGACCTTGGGACAGAAAGCTAATCCAGGGGAATCAGGTGCAACAAAGATCACCAGAGCCTTCTGAGGTGCTGCTTATTATTACTTTTAAATCCAAAATAGCTGAGAACTAAGTTACTTGAGGGCCCTCTCTTCCCATGGGAATTGGCCCAGCTCTTAACATTCATAGCCCCCTTCCACATACTGAGGCATTACAAAGTATGGTTGATAGTAACATGTGTGAGGGCCTATTCTCTATGTGGAACTCTCTGCTGCAAGAACTTAGATTATCCTTCATCTTTATTAGTGTTCTGCTAATTCAGGAGGAATTAGGAGCAATAGTTTTCCAAATGTTTGTACCTACAACTATCAGTGAAGGATCATGGGAATTGTACGACAAAGAATTTGGAGGGCCATGAGGTGGTCTTAGGAGCCCTCCATCTAGAAACAACTACAGCTGTAGTCTAAAACTACAATATGTGGGACCACGTTCTACTGGACTCTGTGAGGCTCACTTGTAACGTAAATATTGTAACAAAAGCATCATGTCTTAAAAATATTGCAGGCTCATATCAAATTGGAAAGCCTTGAATGTGCTTGAATATAATATTTAAGTCACATGAAGAATTTGTGCATGCACATGTACACACAGACTCTATTGCTTCCCATTACTTCTCTTGGGATGGATAAGAGCTTGCTTTCAGTTTGTTTATGTTAAACAGTTAGCAAAATTCACTAATATCTTCATATTTAGGACAGAAGGAAGGTGCAGTTTTAAAATAATGAATGTGGGAGAAATGGAGATTTATTTATCCAAGTCCAGGGCTTTGAGTGTGCTGCTTGTCAAAATCTGGGTTTGAGTCCCTTCCTATTCAGTCATGTTTGTCCTTAACTAGGGCTGCCAGCTCTTCCCTATCCTATCCTATCCTATCCTATCCTATCCTATCCTATCCTATCCTCCTCTTCAGCAGATATATGGCAGATAGGAAAGCACACAGAGACCTTTCCTACTGAAATAGGTGGGTATAGGTGAGAATTAAATTTCAGTTCATTTTTGAGAGCTATTTCTCCAAAATTGACAAAGTTCTTTACATTTGGGAGAGAAAGGGCTTGAGATTTTAATAATTTGACTGTGGGAGCAAACAAAATGGACAGGTCTACCAGTCCTCACTCCCTTCTGACATCTCCACAGCCGATAAAACACAAGCGCACCTGGAAATTCTTTTGGGTGGACTATTACGGCGAGAAACCCCCAGCCTTTGTCTGACATCTTCAGAGGGTTTGTGGGAGCCCATGGCTAGCCTGTTCCCCACTGGACAACACTGTCGCTCTGCAGAGTGGAACTAAAAATCCCTCTTGGCCAATGAAATTCATTAAAACCATGATAAGAAACTAAGTGTGTGTGGATGTGGAAGTGGAGACGTGAGATTTGGCAAAACAATTCATCGACTGCATGTTTTCTGCTATCTAGTTATCCCTTCCAGTTGCACTAGAACGTATCCTTGCAAGTTACAAACTTTTTTCCTTCGCAGGGCACTTGGGTGATGTTTTCCGAGGGTGGGGGTGGTGGCTGAAATTCAAGTGACCGGGTTTTCCAGATCAAGAGCATGAAAAAGAAAAGAAAAAACACAGAGAAAAAAACAAGCCCATATATATAGTAACTTCATATGTCGCACAGGGCGGCTCTCCTTACAACATCACTTAGAAGATTAAAAATAAATTGAAGCATATGTCACTTCAAAGAGGGCAAAAAAAGGACATCTGCATGATTTGGGTGCATTAATGAGAAAGATCTGCTGTGCCTTGATTTGAACTGTATGGGCGAAGATGAGATTGGTTCGCTTGTGAACGGAATGTATTTTAAATGATTTCTTTCCTTTTCCTTTTGCTTTTTTTTAAAGTCTGAGAAGGGTTGGGTGGAGTGGAGTGGGGAAGGGGGAATGACTTGGGCTTCTGACATATTGTTGGTAAATTGAGCTTTCACCCTTTTAACTTGAAGAGTTTACAATGAAAAAAAAAAAATCAAAGCAATTGAGCTCCAAATATCTGAGGCTGCATTTCACTGGAGTAAGCAAGAACAGCTCCCCTGCCTGGGGCAAGCCTTATCAGCCATGACCATCTGTGCTGCTAGAAACAAACTACCTTTGGCTGTGCATGATTGGGGAGGTAGTGGAGGCCTGTAGCCTCCGCAGCTCACAACGATCCATTTGTCTGTCTGTCTTACTCCCTTGCTCTCTCTTTCCTAAGGCCCTTCCTAAAAACTGCTTCTTTTCATCTCACATCAAACACAATGATATCCTCATAATATCATACATCCTTCAGGAGAAAGAGAGAGAGGGCGAGAGGGAGCTTTGAATTTTCAAAGACGATCAATGGCAACATTTCAAATGCTCCACACGAACACGGCAACTTCCCGCTAGTTCAGCACCACTTACTCTCTTTGGCCAGGATCCAGAGAAGTACTTTAGATGCACCCAAGGGCTCAGGCATTCCCAGAGAGATTTTTTTCCCTTTCTTTAAATAGCCACGCTCCAATCTGTTAAATAAGATTTAAAAGCTTTTTAAAAAACTCTTTTGTTTCAAAATTCATTTGCCATGATGGATGTGGGGAATGTTTTTAAGCATCCAGCTCAGTTTTTTTTTTGTCTATGTGGGCAGGCATATATCGGTCTTTTCATGCAGACCTATATATGTCTGCCTGGCTCACACATGTATACGCACACACATACTCCAGAAGTACACCACAAAGCAGTCAGTGGCAAATGGGTCATCGATTAGTTTTGCCCATCAGTGCAGGGGATGCTGTGCTGCTCTTGTGCGTAGCAGACAGGAGTGGGGAAGAAGGAAGCCTGACTCACATATGCCAGGACTTCTGCGGGTTCCCCTGCAGTGATGGAGTGGCAAGTTTTGAAATGCACATTCATGACTATCCCCACAGCCACCCCTCACTCCACAGAGAATCCAAAAATGGAGGTAGTTGTGTTGGTCCCTGTCATCAAACGAGCTCTAACAGTTTTAAAGCTTTGGGGATTTCATTCAGGACTAGACCAACCCCAGATGTGCCGTTTGGGACCATGCCAACCTGCACAGGGATAGCTCACCACAATATATTGCTGCTGAGAAAATCCATTCCCAAGCACCCCAGTGATAACATGGTCCCTGCTAGGCCAGAAGTCCCATCACTGAACCCCACAAGCGCTGGCTGCACTACCTCTTGTATTGAAGAGGCAAGACGGGTGGGAGGAACGTGAATGGTCCCATCCAACTACGAGCTTGTTCAGCACCTTTATGGTAGGAAGGCCAGATGCAGAGGGACTTAGAATCATAGAACAGTAGAGTTGGAAGGGGCCATGGAGGCCAGCAGGTCCACCCCCCTGCTGTTGCAGGACACCAAGTTACACCATCCCACCCAGATGGCTGTCCAGTTTCTTTCTGAATGTCTCCAGTGTGGAAGAACTCAGCACCTCTCTAGGCAGCTGGTTCCAGTGCTCTATTGCTCTGACAGTGAGGAAGCTCTTCCTGCTGTCCAGCCTGAATCTGGTTGTTACAACTTGAATTGATTATTCTGTGTCCTACACTCCAGCATCAGCAAGGAGAGATCTTGACCTTTCTCTGCACTTTCAGTTGTTGAGTAGAAAAGGGTATTTCAACTGATGTGGCTTGTAATGAAATTGTTCTAAATCTTTCTTTCTGTCACCTTGCATGGCCCACTAAAACATAAAGCACTCCTAGTTGGGCTTAGCTCTCCAAGCCATGCCTTCCTGTTTTCCCAGCGCTCACTCTGCACCTAATTTGATCAACCATAACTACCTGCTTCCAGCTTTTTTGCTCTGTCGCTTCTGTTAAGAATTATCTGCTGCTCCAGGGCTGGGGGTTGGGTGCATTTAACAATCATCCTCGCACGCACACACTTATATATATATATATATATATATGTGTGTGTGTGTGTGTGTGTGTGTGTGTGTGTGATTGAACTTCTGTGTTTCAACTGTTAACATTCTTGAGCTAATTTCATCATGCCATCAAGTACAATACAGCATTTGCTGTGTGCTTTGCCTCTGCAGAGATTTCCGGGTGTGGCCGGTACGTGTGAGCTTGTCTACATGCCATATATGAGAATATGGCTCTTCAGTAACAAGGGCTTAAGCTTGTGGTAAGAAGCAAGGAGGCCACAGCACACCCTACTAACGATGCATGTGAAGGAAGCCTCATACTACCCTCAAAACAACTACAGGATACAATTAAAGTAAGTGTTACATTGCATACTAATTGGTTTGAAATGATATGGGGAAATAGAATGTGGGAGATGTGGGGTTTGGAAGAGATTTGTTTGGCAAGCTTCTCCTGCCAAAGCTGAAAGAGTTTTCCATGTTGCTATTCATTGGGTAGGACAGGAATGTCTTTTTAGCCTTCTGTCTTTCAGGATGGTTATTTACCCTGGGAAATTGCTAGATGGTGCTAAAGACTGCTGTATAATTGTATATGATTGCACTAGACCAAAATGCTTACAGTGCTATGCTTGTCCATGCTTGGAGTGCCCTGACATTATCTCTACTTTCAACTACATGTTGCTGTCAATGGGAAATGATGTCATCACATTTAGAAGGTCACACATGGAGATGCCCTTGGTTTTTTCAATGGCTTTAACCATGGATGCAGTGCCATGGAGGTTTGTCAGCCAGTATCTTCCTTGGATTCATTTAACAAGCCATTTCCTTCTGGTTACAACAATGCGTTTGAGATTACCTTTAATACAATTGCCAACACAATTTTCACTATTAGTGGATGGATGGATGGATGACTATGTGAAACAGTCTTTTTTCCAAGGCTTATCTAGCTTGTTCGAACCAGTTTGTTGTGAACCACTCAAAGAATTCAGCTCTTGGGTGGTACAGAAATGTAATGGATGAGTGAATGCATATCCTGCTCTCAGTTTATTCTTAAGATCCCAAGCATTCTTTGCATGTCTAATCAGGTGTAAGTCTCACTGAGTCCATGGTACTTATTCCTAGCTAAATAGGTTTAGGATTGCAAGGTTTGACCTTATTGAAATTCATGGAATTTAGGTCATAATTAATTTGTCCATTGATTTCCATGGGGCATAAGTACAAGCATCATAGGCTGGATTCAGCCTAGGGGCGAACTCTTTCACTGCTGTCACTTCTAACCCTACAAATAAAAATGTCTTGAGGAGTTTTGAGGTCACCTGCTTATACAGAAGCACCACTGGAAGTCCAGTGAGCCAGTCTGAAGAGCCTCGTAATGCAGAGAGGTTCCCTTTCCAAAAAACAGACAGTTAACATCATTTGGGACCTTCCTAAGGAAGTTCCATAGGCGACTTTAAACCAGTTTCTTCTCCAGTCGTGTATCCAGTGTTGAGCACACACACTGTCACTGGGCGCGTGCTTGGGAGTGTTACTTGCGATGGCTGGTTTTCAGTGGTTAAGCTAATTGGTTAGAAAGTGACAGCACTGATTTTTCCTTTCTTTTGCTGGATGGTTCATTGCTGACAAGGGCTGACTAGTCCATGCTGTCATGCGATACTAACTGCCAGTCATCCTTCTGAAAGAAGTCCTTCAGTGGAGAAAATTAAAGAGAGGAGAGAGGAGGAGACAGACTCCTGGGAATGTTCATTGGTGGGATCACAACCTTAAGCCGGGGTGATCTAGTGGGAGTTGTGCTCCCAGATTTATTGAGAGAACAGGCTCAGCACTTACAGAATAACAAATAAATATTTCTCCTGTATTGCTCCCAATCTGTGAAATGTACTCCTTCTGGAAGCACAGCATTTGGAAAGGGAGTCAAGATGTATCTTTTAAATTTGGCTTTTAAAATGAGTTTCTAGTGTTGTCTTTAATATTGTGTTAGGTTTGTGTTTGTTTACCATTCTTGTTTTCTGAATTTTGTAAAGCACCCTGGATGGTTCCAGTGAGACAGTTTAGAAACGCAGTCAATCAATCAGGCTGGTTCACATGCATCAAAGCTGAAGGACTGATATTGTCAGGAAGAGGCAAACATGTTAGGCGCTTGGTTTGAGCATTCCCACGTGGCTTTTCCTGCCTCCTAGCTTGTTCTTGTATGCAAGCCAGGCTTGGATGTGCAATCTGAAGTTTCACAAGGCAAAATCCGACTGTGTACCGTAGCCTTCTCCACCCCAACACTCAGTTGCAAGAAGGTCTAAAGGCAGGAGTTCTCCACCCTTTAGGAGAGAGAGACACCATGTGAATGAGCATGTGACTGGAGTCACAGCAGCAAGGCTGTGGGTCACATTCTCTGAGGTGCATGGGGGGGCGGGTACAGTGGCAGCTGCCTGGCCCTCCACCAGTCCAGGGCTACTTTGAGAGCTGTTGATACGTACAGAGAAAGGATGGTGTCGTCTGCAAAGCTCCTGGTAAACTGGTGTTCTGCCTTTCCACTCTAGTTTTGACTCTGTGGCATATGTAATTCCTGTGTTCTGGTCTGTACATCCATCCATCCATCCTTCTACTGCTTTTTTTCATTCTCAGTATTTTGATGGCTCCATCTTTTTGGTAGTCTGTCTGCAAGCCAGTAGTGGCCCTTGTTAGTAAGTGCACCCTAGGGCAAACCAGGGCCCTTAAGCTCAGGGACAGGTGGGGGGGGGGATGACTGGGTGACACCCCAACAATCCCTTGTGGACCAAAGTCAACCCTGGGTGTGATCATGTCTCTCACATTATTTGACTGCTGGTGGGCACTTGGGGGAATAATCCACCCAGTGTGAGCACCAGGGATGGCCGCACGGCATGCAGGTTGCCTTCTATCCAAGCGGCTTTGCACACAGGAAAGCTGCACGACCCGGGCCCTGGGCCTGCTCTCACTGGGCAGATGAAATGGTGTGCTCCTTGCAGGTAAATCAGAAAGAACAAGGTCTGTTCTGGGGTCTGTCGTTTTCCCCTACAGCTCTTATCTTTGTGTTGTCCAAATTTGGACAGTGCAACTCCCCATGGAGAAATTGCCAGAACAAGAGAGCTGCTTGGCCTTTGCCGCTTTTGCAGAGTGGCAAAAATGTGGCTGATAGCTGACCAGCTCTGGGCAGCTCCACCCAGCTGGTTGCCCCCATCCTGGTGGCTCCTGAGAGGCTTCATCTTTGGTGTAACTGAGAAGGTTGCATCCTCCCAGCCGCCCTTCCCTGCTTCTGCTCAGATAAATCCACTCAAGCTGGAGCAGAAAGCCTAGGCAGGGTCTAGGCAGGGATGCTCCATTCTCCGCACCCTCCTTCCTGCTCCTGCCTGCACAGGTTTCCCTCCAGCAGAAGTGCAGGGAGGGGCTAGGCTAGGAGGGGACATGCCAAGAAGGGAGCATCCACACCGAGACCAGTTTCCCTTACCTGCTCCTGCTTGAGAGAGAGGCTCTCAGGTGGGAATGGGGACTCAGCTGAGCAGCCCTGCCTGTTTCAGCAGTGCCGTCCAGAGGATTGCCCCTCCAGGCCTCCTCTGGGGCAGGAGGCGATGATGCCCGATCAACTCCCTGTCTGCACAGCTTGGTTCAGACAGCACGAGAACCCACAGGAAGGAGCTGAGTGTGAGCTGTTGTTAAAACATGAGTTATTGGGCCTGCTTGATTTGTGTTTACACCCATAGCCAAAGAGGTGGGATGGCAGCCAGATTTGCAAAGCGCTTGCTACCGTTCCCCAGAATTCACCACTAACTAGATAAAACAGTAGAGAGGCTTCAGGCCAAAAAGTATTGTTTGTTTGTGGGTAACAGATGCCAAG
The DNA here is from genome assembly GCF_004798865.1 of Varanus komodoensis. Taxonomy (NCBI): domain Eukaryota; kingdom Metazoa; phylum Chordata; class Lepidosauria; order Squamata; family Varanidae; genus Varanus; species Varanus komodoensis. Next base: position 33,127,801 of record NW_025335269.1, read on the forward strand.
GACATCTGCAGCAGGTTTTCCCACTGTGTCTTCTAATGACCTTAGTTCTGACCTTGAATTCAGCCGGTGAATGGAGGATACAATTAATCCTGCATAATCTTGATCAGACTCTGCATGGAAACTGCTGGCCATACATGGCACTGAAGATGTCATGGTACAAACCACTTTCCACGGAGGCATTTCTCATTCCCAAACCCTGAAATATAATGTCTGGAATCAAACCCTTCCAACACATCATTCCTCTCCCCACAGAAGGCAGCACTGATTTTGCCTGAATAACGATATTGCTAAAGTGAATCTCCATGTCACTGATGTGAAGCATTCCATTTTCTCATGGCATTGTCTCAGTTACTCCAAGGACTTCCTTGGAATTATGAGGCAGCATTTACAATGGGAAAGCAGGTCAGTTTCAGCTAGAATTAGGGCAGTAAGACAGTGTCTCCAGCAGCGGTTCTCACATTGTTTCGATTGAGAATATGAAAACAGGCCTCACCTTACAAATGCTCAGCACCTAAACAGTGAAAGGTCTGCACGCTTCCCCACTAGGCTTCTGCCTGGAATAGTAAGCTCACAAGTGTTGCCAAGTTTTCAGCTCGGAAATGGTGTGCTGCAAGCTGCAGAAGGGCTTGTGCTTGTGAATGCAACATCTCGCAGTGTCTCAAAGTGTGGCAGCCACTTACTGGAAGTTTCCGGAAAGGCACGTACTTGCTCCCTGCACTTCACACCAAGCTGAGCTGTTGAGATGCTCTTAAGAGAACATCTGTTCTATTTTTGGTGGGCCTGGAGGGGGAGAGGGAAACCTGCAAAGCAAAATAGCAAGCATTGGCTGAGTCTCTGGACAATCAGGGTTGCTGGCTTCACAGCAGGCTTTGGTGGAAGGTCCTGGGGAGACTCAGACGTCTGATTTCTTCTCGTGAGGCAGGGAGCTCAGCTGCCCTTCGGTCGTGATGCCATGGGTCATGCCAGTGGCTGAAAAAGGAATGAAATTGCTTGGCTTAACTGAGCTGGATTTTTCTTCAGGAGAATTTAGAGGAGTGATGCTAGCTCAATGGAAAGGCCTAAATTAGAAAGCCCCCAATGATGTCTGCCACACCTTTCACCAGGGCTGGCTTTTTAAGATTTTCAGGTGCAGTGTGACCTTGGTATGGAGTACAGCTGATGTACTCACCTGATCTGCCTCCAAGTCTATGACAATGCATGACTGAACTCCCGGGGAGGGTGGTATATCCAGTGTCCATGGGGTGAGGTATCCACTCTGGGTTTTAGCCTGAACTTTAAAAGAGCTATCCATAGTGCTGAATGCTATCCTCAAACAGTTTCACCACCATGGACATCTCCTTAAAAGTTCAGACAGCAACCAAGAGTGACTATTCTGCCCTACTGACCTTTGGGCCACTACTGAATTCTTAGTCCCAATCCTCTTGCCCGTGTGGCTCAGCCATGGATACTTCTGCTTTGCTGTCACCCATTAGCTTGGCTTTGCCAGTGGGCTCTGCAATACTAGTCTGACGGGGGAGACTGGTAAATAACTACATCATTTGGGGCTCCTTATGCACTGCAGCTTTTATTTTGAGGTTTAAAGAACCTTTCCAAGGCAAAGCTATTTTTAGGATTAGGTTCAGGACCATGGACAACTCCTGCTGTAGGCAGATTCTGCTTAAAATGGGACAGAACATAGTGGGCCTATCATGAATTCCACTTTCTGGATCCAGTAGAAGATTCAACTTCCCATAGCTTACATAGTTTGGTGTGAGAGTCTTACCAGATATATTTCCTCTTGTTCTGAAGACCTTATACCTTAATCACTGGTCCAAGGCAGGTAGGTCATTTGCTTCCTAGCATGGCTTCTTCTAACCTTAATGACCAAGACCTGTCACTCCGGTGGTGTCAAGTTCCATAGAGATGGCTCAGGGTTCCTCAGGAACTTTCATCCCACCTGATATGACCTGATAATGGAATAGTCCTATGTTACCATTAGCTCCTTGGAGAAGAACAGAATACCAACTGTAATAAATGTAACTTGTGTGTTCTTAGTGTTTGGGTCAATTATTCCTGTGCATGTTTTGGATATTTTGAGAGATGGGAGAAGGGAATAATATTGTTTGATTAGTAAAATTGCACTGGGAGGGTATGGAAGCAAGGCTGCAAGTTGTCAATAAAGGAAACTGCCTTGAGTTCATGTAATTTAAATAACATGTGTGGAATAAAATATTATATCCCTCTAGCAATGGACATAGAAAAATAGCAGTTTAATCATGATGGATTGCCTTGGCAACCATTCCACAACACAAGATTTTTCTTAAAAAAGAAATTATAAACAGGTGTTTGAATTTTGCATCAAAAGTAATCACTGAGAATGAGCACTCTGAGATGGTGAGAACCAGGAGAGGCTGTAACTAAGTAAGATGATGGGCAAGAAACCCTTTCCCAACCTTGGACTTCAGCTGACATAGCAACAGTCAGGAATCATGGGAGTTGTAGTCCACGAACATCTTGAGGGTGCCCAGTTTGGGCAACCTCCAGAGCCGCTCCCTCAACACTCTTTCTGCGGCTTCAAAATGGCTGCTGCAGCTGCCAGATCGCTAGTCTTCATTTGTTTGGTTTGTCCAGTTCTCAGTCGATGTTCTCAGTCTCGTGGAGCGGAATGGCTCAGGCTCTACCACTGGAACTGAGCTCTGGCGTCAGGCGTTCTATGAATCAAGAGCTTGGCTTGGTCACGTCGAGACCCTAACTGGAAACGCCTCATGGCGATGCGCTTATGCTACAAGCAGATCCAAGTGCAAATGTGCACGTGCTTCATCAAACATGCAGGACACGTATGTTTAACATGGTCATGTTTCACCTTTCATAGGGCCCATGTGCAGCAATACAAGCATGTAGCCCCCAGCCTTCTTCAGTCACATGTTTAGTTTGAACTCGGGCCTAGGAGTCCAGCCTAGGAGAAAGAGACACTCGTTCTCCCAACCCAGCCCGTTGCCTGTAGTGCTGGATGTTTTTTCAGAAATGCCGCACCCCCACTTCAATTGCCACATGGCCCCAATCAGACAAGTGGCAGCATTGTTTGTACTGCGAGTTACGATGGCCAATTTCACCTATGCTGTCAGCCACTGCAAGGACCAGGATGGGTGCTGCTGTTGCTGCTGCTGATCCGACATCTTTTCTTCACTACCCTTCTTATTTCATTTTCTGTATTATGCACGCTCACACCGACACACCACATTTGAGATTAGGAAGAAATTCCTCTTTAAGTCAAATTCACTACAGTTTCTCACTCTTGTGTGTGTGCAAGGCACCTTGCCTTTTGCACATGGCTTAGCGTGTTTGAGCCAAGCCTGGGTTGCACATCCCTATGCTTTTGGGCCTTACTGGCTAGTCAGTTCTATGAAGAAGGCTTTAGTGGGCCCTCTCAGGCCGCAGATGCTGGGGGCAGGGAACAAAGCGCTCACAGACTGAGCCATGTGTCATGTGTGCCTGCCTTGCAACTGGGGATGGGGGAGGAATTGGTTCAGTTTGCATCTGAATTGCCTAATTAAGCCCTTTCAAACCTCTATGTGAACCAGCACTCAACTAGCCTTTGAATTGTGCATCTGTTCAGATTTTGCTCTGGAGTTCTCCAATTCAAATGCATTCAAATGCATCCAAAATGCATTCTTTGAGAAAAAATTGCTTACAGAACTGTGTATATTAGGCAAGAACACACACAAAAGGCATTAGCTCATGTGTGCAAAACTGTTAAGAATTTTCATGCAAACTTTAAAAAATTCTCCCTATTCAGGCTGAACTGAATTTATGACTAGAGAAATGCTGGAAATTTGAGACAAATGCAGCCTGAATAAAATCTGAGAAGAAACAACATGGGCATGTTGGTTCTCCCAGCACTGTCCTCAGGTGCAGTGGAGGAAGCTGGTGCCACCAGTATGGACTGCCACTCCAGCTGGATTCTGAATGTAGAATTGGTGGAGGCTAGGGTGGCACCATCTTGTCTTCCATCTCAGGCAAGGAAATATCTTGAACCAGCCCTGCCTATGATTCCTGCCCAGGCTAGGAATTCAGTGTTTCAAATTCCTTATTGATATAGCATGCAGACGTCAAGGCACCTGAACTCTTCCAGAATTCATCACTGCAGGATCCCAGGGTACCCTTGCCTGAAAGTCCCTTCAGATTAATGCTAATAATTCAGCAGGGAGAACATCGATCAGAACTCCCACTGCTGATGTGTGCTACATGCATCACCCTTGTCATTTTTATCACTTACAATCTGACAAAAAGAGATAAATTTTGGGAGGCACACATTTCTGTTTCTCAAGGGATAAATCCTGGGACCTGACAAGCATACACTCCAGGAGAGATTAATCTATTCCTGCCATACTCCTCCCAGGTCATCTGCCTTCGAAAGCAGTCCTCAAAAAACACCTTTGCTCCACCCCTCCCAGTTTGCTACCCGCTGAGTGAAGCAGTGCTGTCTCCTGCCATTTCTTGTCTTCTTAGGCATCACCTCCTTTCCTTCCCTGAACAAAAGCAGGTGGGATGCTCCTGAGACAACACTGGTGCCTCCTCAACCAGATGTAAAACTGCCCAGAGGATCACGGATTGTGTGTGATATATTACTGCACTGGGACCCACAGTTTGCTAGACATCAATCACTCTTTAGAAATTCCATGGATAGCAAACCAGCTGAATATCCGTGTGCATGTGTGCAGGGGCGGGAGGGAGTAGGCGCTGCACTGGGAAAACTGAAGAAGGGTGAAGCATCTCCCTCAAGTGCTTCTCAGCTGCTCTTCCCTAATCAAGACATACGTTATGGTTTTGCAAATGCAGGCATATTTGCATTCAGCACGTGTAGCTCTACCCAGAGTTGGCTTTGGAAAAGGGTTAGCACCATAACTGAGGACAGGTCTCTCAGCAGCTCTTAGCTACGATGGCTAAGTGGAACCTATGTGCCTAGATGCACCTGGGAGTTCCAGGTGCCTGGGAAAAGCAGCATCGAAGGCTGGCGCTAAGTATCCCAGAGGCACCTGGTTGGCCCTAGCTGCAAATGAAAGCATGGCACTAGATGTACCTGTGGTCTGGTCATTCACATTCTGGGAATGTGGAAGGGAGTGGGATGGTTTCAGATGAATTTTCCCCTTTGCTGTCACTTGATTCATCCTGCTTCATCTCTCTCTCTCTCTTCTCCCTCTCTCTCCTCCCTCCCTCTCTCTCCCCACACCCCCTCTTTCCATACAGACTTAGGACCAGTGCTTTTTTTGTCATAGAATGCAATGGAACGGAGTTCCGGCACCTTTTTTTTAACAGATTTTCCAAGTTTTAAAAGTAACTCTTGAAAATTTGATGTTTGGTCCATGTGGATTTGAATCGCCCTGTTGAGCATAGTAGGTTGGTGGCAAAATCATTAAAACGGTGTATGCGGGCTGCTTGTGTGTTGAATCCGATGCATACGTACTTTGTCCGCGCAGCTTGTGATGGCGCTGCTTGGCTTGTGGCGCTGCTCGGCTTGTGATTGGTCGTGTGGTCGCACACCGAGTGCTTACTGAGAGTGGTGACCGTTATGTTACGTTGCACAACTGACGTGTGTGGGTGGGTGTACAGTGATTGACTATGTGCGAAAGGTAAATACTTTCATGAGTTCCGGAACCATTTTTCTTCCAAAAAAAGCACTGCTTAGGACCCAACTATGTTGATGTTGAAGTGGGAAACATGCTCATGGGTCACTATGGCTGTTACATTCCATGGCAGCTACAGCACAGACCTTGAGTGACAGCAGAAGAGGAGATGGAGGGAGAAGGGAAAACACACTTCTCAGCAACATCTTCCCTTGTCCCTCTCCTTTCCAAGTGCCTAACTCCATGTGGAGCTGAGCTACACAAAAGTGAGTCCTGCTAGTGGATGAACCAGGTGACAGTAGAAGAAGAGAGGAAAACGCTGCCTGATCCAGCCTCTCCTTTCTCTAGGCTTGATTCAGATGGAATGGACAGTAAAAGAGATGTTCAATTTCTGTATCATCTGGATGTAAAGAACCTCCAGATGGAAACACGTAGGTGGTATTTACTGCTGAATGTGGAGAAGGGCTGAGGAACAACCCAGGTTTCCCCCTCTGGTCCCGGAGGTGGCCCTTGCTTTGTGGAATGCCCCTTCTCTTGGTTTTCAGTTGGAGGTGCCAGCTAGACCATGTTTTAGGCACCAGTTTTCCTTTATCTGCCCTCAGTGGAAGGGGAGATGTTCTAGTCTTGAGACACACAATGGGGCTGTATCCAATATGCAGCACCCATTTCCTCCTATAAAGGCAGCTCCCTGCAGTTCAAGTAGTTCAGTGCAGAAGCAGGAAATAGATCAAGATGAAAGGATTGCCTGAGAAGACCCCCTGCCATTTTTACTGCGATCCTTTTCTCTTGGTAAACCTTTTCTGTCTTAGGCAGTTATATTAATCTATTTACAGTCTGGTTGCATTTAGTGCTCCTTCATTTGCACCTATCTGTGACAGATTTATATAGTTCTGCTTCTTCTTATCTATACTATCATTTATATTTCTATTTATGGATGCCATCATTGGCGAACAGTTCTGACAATTGGCTATATGCCATTCTGTGATGGTGTTTTATTTGTTTGCTTGCAGGGGGGAGTATTTATTAAACATAAAAGGCCTTGTTTATTTGGAATGGAATTTGTTGCCCAGATCCAAAGTAGCTGGGGAACAAAACTGAACCTGGATAACCAACCAAATGAAAGAAAACCTTAAAAACTCAATTCTGCAGCGTGTAAAATTGTTTTTGAAAAATCATTTAGCACTGATCAATGCTGTAACTTCACAGTTGCTGGTAAATCATTTTTATTCTCACAACAGGCAATTAGCTTTTAAAGCACCCATATCATACTAACCCCCATCCCTGCCTGATTTACCATAATACTGAAATACAGTTTCCAACAAGGAATTTTAAGCAAGTAAGTAATGACAGATGCTAAACTTAGGTGTGTTGTATTTTCTGCATCCGCAAGTCAGTATATAACTATCAGGCGCTAGGGTGTGAGAAAGCTGAACTCTGCTGTCCCTTTTTTTCTGGCTCTGTGTGTGTGTGTGTGTGAGGACAGGGAGTGTTATCAGCATTGAGAAATGGACACTCCTGCTTTGCGCTGCTCATTGCTGCATGGTGCACAATGCTACTTCTGCCTTTCTCAGAAAGAACACGGTAAAGAGCAACAGGGGACACTGCCCCATGCAGAATGAGACCCAGCTGACTCAGCATTGTCTGCAATTTCCATCTACCCAGCCGATTACATTTCCCATCACCCATAACTGTTGGCCTTGCTGGCCAGAATGAATGGGAACTGTTATCTAAAACATCTTCTGGGCAGCTTTCTTCCAGCCCTCTGAGCAGATACCAAGGATTGAACTCAAGGCCGCAGTGTATAAAATGGGTACTCCACCATGCAGCTGTGGCCATTCCATACTAGATTTGTCGTGCATAACATTTTGTTGTTCACCATGACAAAAGGGGAACTGGAAATAGAGGAATGGAAAGCATGACTTTCATTCACAAGTGCAAGTTGTGTGCACGCATACACATTTATTATTCACTACACAGTGATAATAGCAAACAAACTAGAAAAGGGAGGAGGAAAGGGGAAATTAATACCATGAAACATCTCAGCATGTATCGTATATATGCATGTTAAAAAATCTTACATACCTTACAAATAATCTGTGATGTGATACCATCATCAGACCTGTGTACCTTGCACCAACACACTAGTCCCCATTAGCTTAGGGGGTCCTTCTTCCAAGCTAATTTCTCTGTTTCCTGCACCTTGCTTCCTGCTGTCAGGATCCGGGCTGCTTTGGGGCTTCATCTGAAGGTCAGAAGCCCGCCTTAGCATTTGTGGGATTGGTGCTAGGCCCTGGCCAAGCACTCAGTCTCCTGCTAAGTGCCAGCTGAGAGCCCTGGGAAAGAGCTATACTAGAGCAAGCTCTCCTGCTCCCCAGGGCTTCCTGTTTGCTATAGTGCCTGTACCTTGCTCAGCCTGCTTCCTGCCTTGCTGCCTCACCTCAGCAACATGGGTCTTCTTCCTGGCAACGGTGTGGTGCAGCCACTGCCCCTCACTGCATTTGGTTCCTGTTGTAGCCTGCCTTTCTGTGTTGCCTCAGCAATGTAGGTTTTCCTGCTCGGTGTGGTTCAGCTCCTTCATCTTTCATGACCCTTGCTATGTATCCTGCCTAGTTATCCTGCCTCAAGGTACCTGCCCTTTGTCTGTCTTCCTGTTCTTGACCCGTGACTTGTTTGTGACCATGTCCTTGTTCTGTCCTTCTGGTTCTTGTCCCTGGCCTGCTCTGTGACTATGACTTAGACTTTGCTATTGAATTTCACTGCTGTACTTCGGAGCCTGCTTGCCTGCCTGCCTTTGGACTCTGGCAAGTTGTCTTGCTCCCCTGCTGCTCTCATCCCAGCCCTGGACCCTGACAGCAGCAAGAAGCACTCCAGTGCACGGCCCTGTCACATGTCCCCAACTTGTCTTGCTTTGCTTTTTTTGGAAACCACTTGTGATGTCATCTCCAGGGCCTGCCATTGTGGCCAGGCCTTCTGGCAAAATCTTCAGTGCGGAGCAAGCGAACGGTTGGGGACTGGCCTTTTTCTGTTTACGCTGAAGTAGTGACTGCAGCTGCTTCTAAAGTACAACATTTGAGCCAGTCAGAAGTAATCATATTCTGTCTTCGGCAAAATGAAGAAAAAAAAAAAGATCTGGAGGAGTTGTTATGGCAAGAAAGAATGAACTCTATCCAGATTTTCTTGAACATGTTGGATACCATTGATCAGTTGTTGGAATAGGCTTTGGTCTGCGATCTAGCAATTTTAGAGATGTTAGATGTGTGTTAAGTTGAAGAATTGCAATAGTTTTGAGTGACTGTATTGAGAAACAAAATTAAATGCATATAAGGATGAAGTAATCCCACTTGATTTGTCAATGTACAAAAATGAATATTTCAGCATTTGCAATGAAAACCCAGATGTTTTGACATATGGAAATGAAATGTTCACACTGGATTGTTGATGAAATGAAACATTTCGTTTCAATATGTTGATTCAAATGTCAGATCAACATTCAGCATCTGAATTAACATATTAATGGTGATTGTTGAATCATATGCCACTTGAACGTTATTTTGTTTTGTGACTCAACTTTTGAACCAACGCTTGGGAAATAGAACTGTTCCTTGTGAATAAACATGCCTAGTATAATATTTACATTTAGGAGACTAGCTGTGTTGAAGTTCCTCCTCCTCACCCAAAGTGCAGAGAAGATAGTCTTTTAAAATTGCAGAATCCCCCATGGCACTCATAAAAGAAATCTACAGAGGCCAAAAAAGGATCAAACATTTTGTCATAAATAGTAAAGGCTGGGAGAGATCCAGCTTTGCTCCATACAACATGACTTCTGTTCTCTCTGCTCAACCCCTTGCACCATCCCACATTTGCTCTGGAGGGTTCCCCAATCCCCTGGAGCAGATTTGGGTGTGTATATGGAGGGTGTGGGTATCCAGTGTGAATCCTTTTTGTCAGTGGTGTCTCTTTTGCTGGCAGATGGACATAGCTTGATACCAGCCTGGGCTTCCCCTGCAATATTCTGGCGTTGTGGTTCGGTTGAGAGACATGAACAATATTTAGCTGTAGAAGGCTTGACTCTTCTATTTGACCCTGGCATTGCAATATTACTTAAATGTTACATTGGCCTTGTAAAGCAGGGCATTACAGATAGGTGACTTAGATATCTTTTCTGTTTGGAGCTGGACTGGGACTTTTGTGTGTGCCACACACATCCCAGTGACAGATGCTGACTAGATTGGATGGTATCTGACCTCACAGCACTAATGTTAGGGCAGCATCGTCTACTGCACCTGAGTACTGTCACCCAGGGGGCACAGAATAGGCCTCATGGCACAGTGGTCTCTCCTGAATGCCTGCCTGCCACCTCACAGCATCTGCCACCTGGGATGACTTCTTCTTCACTCTGCCTTGTGGTAGGCCTACTCCTGCTTTGAGTTCTATGATCTGAAGGACACTTTAGCCTGCACTGGTTTTCACTGAGGTAGTAAGCCCATGACAGAGTGGTACCAGGTTTGCCAGTGGCAGCAAAATGTCCGAGAAAAGGATTCATTTGATAACTGAGCTGCGGAAAGAAAAGACTTTTCTGCTCATGAGCAATGTTCAAAGAACATGGTAGATAGCCATGGTGGATTGCCATGCCATCTGAACATGGCATGATTTCTGCAGGGTATTTCTTACCACCACCCTGAGAAAGTGCCAAGAGGAAGTCCAAGGCCTTTGGAAGGCTATACACATTGTGAATTTAGAGCCCTCCAAGGACAAGGTCTTGGGGTTCTGTTGGTGCGCTTCCCACCTCCTCTCTGCCTGAACTGACAGTGGTGGTCCTGACAGTGGTTTTTGCTGACTTTAATGTTAATGCTGAGACTGCCTTGACAAAGGCAGTGTGAGTTTTCATGGTCTCCATGCCAACCTTGGGGGCCTGTCTTAGTTAACACCAACCTCAAAGCATGAGGATATACCTTAGATTTATGGACCAGGGTGTAATGAATGACTGTGTTGGCATGGACCTGGTGGTCAGTTTTGATCACCAATCTGCTTGTAAACTCAGCAGGGATATTGGACCACATTTGATGGTCTGCTGTAGGATGCTGATGAATTCAGAGAGACTTCAGATATATTCTGGGGTTCTTACTGCAGGCTGAACTGGCAGACCTTCTGGGGCACTGGTCTCTTGCTTGGAATAAGTGCATGACCTCCGGTCTTGACATGATCACCCCCATGCCAGTGCCTGGGAGGCGGGAAAGCAAAGCCCACCTGCCCACCTTTTGACTTGACACATGCAGAGCTTGGATGGAAACCACAACACTTTTAAAGAGAGAGCCAGGGACTTCCTGGGCATCAAAGGTGGTGGAGCTGGCTTCCCTCTGCTGCATCACTGGATTGTGGTGGCAGTGCTAGCGGCGGGATCCAGAAAGTCCTGTGATAAATGGCACAGCCAGTGGGGCCCTCCAGGGCAGCTCCCTGCCCTCCGGCTCACTCTAGCAACCCACATTGGCCACAGAAGCACCAGCACAGCTCTTCTGAGAGTCGTTCTGCCTGAAGCACTTGGTTCTAAAGGTGTCCTTCTTCAGGAGGAAGGAATGGCTAGCATGAAAGACTTGAAAAAAATGCAACCTAATACCGTTAAGAACCCATTTTAAGCCTTTTTGTTTGGCAGTGACTGTGGCAGAGAGAGAATATTTCTCTGCACCTGCTCAGTGGCACCCAGCAGGACTCTCTGGCTGTGTGTGTGTGGGGTGGACAACAATTGGGCCCTCAAAAGTCACTGTGATCAGTTTCCTGGGCATTTTGCAGACCAAGTAGTTAATATCCATGCTGACTTGCATGGCATTATTTCAACAGAATCAGAGCAGGATGTAACCAGAGTGCCATCTCGGTATATTATCATGGGTACTCCCAGCTTGCACAGCCTGAAGACATGGACAAACCGCTTGGAGGATCACTTGCTCACAGAATCCTTGACCTTCCTGGCTTGTGCAGTCAGCCAGAACTGGGCTGAGTACTCGTACTTGCACCTTAGGAGTGATCAATGTCTACTTAATGGAGTGGACGTTTCCTGCCAGTTTGAAGCAGTAGTGCGATCACTATGGATGAAACCTAGCCCAGATCTGTAGCTTTCTAATCATTACCCCCTAGTGTCAAGCTTCTGTTCTTGGGCAAATGTTGGAATGTGTGATGGTTTCTCAGTCCCAGGTAGTGTTGCCTGATGCAGATCATTTGAATCCATTCTAGTCTTGCTTCTGGTCTAGTTCTGGGACAGATATGACCTTGACAGCCGTAGTACTATAATTATTTTATAGTTAAAACTAACTATAGTTTATCTTGGTTCAGAGATAACTCAAGGATGAAGACAGAAAGTAATGCTTCTGATTGACTTCCTGGGACTGTATTGGAAGAAAAGGAAGTGGGGAAACACACCAGCCCGAAGACTTGTGTCATTAACCCTTTGTGCAAACACAGCAAATGTGTCCCTCTCTGTGCTGGCACATGAAACTGATGTGTGAAAAATTCTTCTTTGGGAAACGACTCAGAATGGAGGTTGAAATTTTAGGCTCTTTCCCAGGGTGCTTTAAAACACAAGATGGTAGGCACATTAACCCAAGAAAGCCATGGCAGAATAAGTGGCTGTGCCTTGCTGGCAGGAACAGACAGCTCCCTGCACATATTTTAATTTTGTCTAATGTTACAGTATAGCAAATTGCTGACCTCACAGCATTTCAGTCTAGCTCCTAGGAGGTTATATTAGGCCATAAAAATGTTTTATTGGGCTGGTTAAACAAATAATCTTGAGATCCTGAACCAGTTCACCCAGCTCCAAGTTCAACTCTCCTTAGGCCCCAGCAGTTTCACTCATACGAATGGGAGAAAGTATAGGCTTGTCTACCATGTGTTCGTCTATGGGAGATTTATACCCCTCCCCAGAGCAACAGAATCAAACCTACTTCCAGGATTTCAAAGTGGGCTATCTCTAAACTTTTTTTTAAACAGAGGTTAAGGAATAATAAAAAAATGAACTATTTCATTTTAACACCCTTTTGGACTTTAGCCAGGACTAGGCAAAGAAGGGGTAATATATCACAGCCACTGCTGATCTCATGTAATTTCAAGGGACATGAAATCTGATCATGTCATTCGATCTGGTCAGTCGCTAAGGCAGCCTTCCCCAGCCTGGGTCCTTCCAGATGTTTTGAACTACAGTAACTATAAACCCCGGGCAATATAGTCCATGGTCAGGGATGGTGGGAGTTGGAGTCTTCCTCCTCCTCCTCCTCATTATGGAAAGGGTGCCTTAAATCAGGGGTGTTTGAACTGCAGGCCACATCTGTTCTTTGGGCTCCCCCTGCCAGTCCGCCTGCCCTTTCTACATGAAACCGGAGCAGAGTCGCTCTTGTTCTTTGCCTCATGCAGCAAAATGTTGTGGGCCAGCTCTGCAACTCTCATTCAAATTAGCCAAAATATTGGAGTCTGTATTTCTTTTGCTGTTGGTAGTCGTTCTCTGTTCCTAAAATGTTAACTGATGATTTGACAATAACTTCTCCTTTAATTTAATTATTTGCACAAATACAGAACTAATAATAATTGTGATCAGAATATTTTGAGCAAATGTTGATCTCACTTAATTGCATATAAACACATGAGCCTTTCTGTTCACTTGGAATGATTTTCACAACATTGTATACAGATGCAAATGCTCCTAAAATAGTTGTCATAGCATAACTGCTATGCACATAATGCACCCTAAATAGAATTTCTTTGCATGCACATGTGTTTGGGTGAAATCAGGCCTTTTTATGTGATTATAAATTATTATTGCATTACAGCTTGCATATTAAAATGGTACATCTAACACCATGACATCATGCAATGGATATATTTGACTCCTGAAAATGAAGAGAAATGGCCTAGAAACAAAGAAACAAACTTTGTGGGTACAAATGTTTGCAGAGCCCTCAAACAGTTTCTTTCAGGGAAAGATGATGAAAAGGCTCATAATAGCAAGAGATCTCATGACCCTAGATAGGGAAGAGAGGTTGGCGATCACGCAGCACGGCTTCTGCAAAAACAGGTCCTGCCAGGTGAACCTTGTAGATTTCTACGGTTTCAAGGTAGCTAGACGGAGGGGACACAGTGGATGTGGTTTACCTGGATTTCAGCATGGCCTTTGACAAAGTGCCACATTATATCTAGTGGAGAAATTGAGGAGTTTTGGGATAGACCAATACACTGTCCGGTAGATTAGGGCATGGATGATAGAATGAAATCGGAGGGTAACTATTAGTGGGGAATCACTGGGATGGCGGTCGGTGATGAGCAAGGTCCCCCAGGGCTCTGTCCTGGGCCAATCCTATTCAGTCTTTTCATCAATAACCTGGAAGAGGGGGATGACCAGTCTGCCGATCAAATTTGCAAATGATACTAAAATGGGGGTGATGGTCACAACTGAGGAGCAGGTACTCTGGATCCAGAAGGATCTGGATAGACTATAGAAGTGGGCAGGGGACAACAGGATGGTGTTCAATGTGGATAAGTTCAAGGTCTTGCACCTGGGATATAGGAATGGGTGTCATAAGTACAGGTTAGGGGACAAGTGGCTAGGGCCCTCGGGATACTGGTAGACTGCAAGCTAAATATGAGTCAGCAGTGTGATGCAGCGGTCAAGAGGGAAAACGCCACCTTGGATGCATAGCCAGAAGCATGGCTTCTAGATCAAGATATTACTGCCCCTCTATACTACTCTGGTGCACCCGCAACTGGAGTATTGTGTTCAGTTCTGGGCTCCACATTACAGGAAAGATATAGGCAGGCTGGAATTGGTGCAGTGTAGGGCCACAAGGATGATAGCTAGATTGCAGGGGAAGCCATATGAGGCGAGACTGAGGGAAATGGGTCTTTTCTGCCTGGGGAAGAGGTGACTCTGAGGGGATCTGTTGGCAACATATAGGAATGTGAGGGGGCATCATACAGAGGTGGGTTGAGACCTGTTTTCCCCTGCAGAGGAGGGCAAGACACGTTCCAATGGAGCAAAGCTCAGGGAACTAGGTTCAATTTTGCTGCCAGAAAGTACTTCCTGATGGTTAAGACCCCCAGGATATGGAATGGGCTTCCACAGGATGTGGTTGAAACCCCATCAGTGAGGGTGTTAAAGGATAGGCTGGACATGCACATGGTAGGCATGTCATAAGAGGAACTGGGTGGAGCCAGGAGTCAGACTATATAGCCATATTCCCCACCCCAGTATTATAAGCATCCACCAAAAAATATCAAGTGTTGTCAGCTCATCCTTCATTTACCTGACTTTCCTATGTAACATAGTTTGAAAGTAGACAGACTCTGAGGTCACTTGCTTATGAAATTCACAGCCCATGACTTGTCTGAATGCCTCAAAGGCATTACACATGGCTCCCAAGTGGTCCTCCCGATCTATTGTCTGTTCCTTTGTAAGTTACCATGGGAGGCCATCCTACAGGCTTCTCCTGTGGGTGGTGACCAAGGATCGGATAGTCTTAGTGGTGGCACCTGTTTCTAGACCAACTCTTTCACCTTTTGCCCAGGCCATTTAAATTGGAGGCAGAATTTAATAGGGTGCCATGTCCCCACCAATTCCCTTCTACAAGGAGGGGTTCCTACCAGTTCCACTCTGTAAGTGGGAGCCACAATTTATGCTAGAGAGATCTACTACTTCCTATGAGAAGCCCTGAAACCAAGGGGAAAGACTTGTTTCTGGAAGGAAGCAGGCTGGGGAAGATTCTTTCTGTGAGCACTGCCAACCTGCCTTCTTCCAGACATGAGGGTCTGCACCTGTTACAAGTTGCCCCAGAAGCGCTGAATTGCCACTGTGAAAGTAGTAGGAGCTGCTTGTACTGCAGAACTGGTATCTTGTCAGCGGATGAGGGCATAAGCCTCCATTAGATTCTGCCTGTTTATGTAGAATAAGCCGCTACTAAGTTTTATCTGTTGCCACTCTGCATTTGCCCATATTTTGGGAATGCCCCAAAGTAGGTATGTTCTAGCAGAAGATCCTTCACTCATGCAAACTTGGGCACATGATTTTCACCAGTTTCCCATCTGTTGCAGCCTCCATGTTATACTCCAAACTTTTTGCAGTGTCCACCAACCCTCAGGAATAGCTTTGGTGTATGTGCAGCTGGATTGAAGCAAGTGGCAAAAATCGGGTGCCCTGTCCAATATGAAGAAAGGGTATTTCCCCCTTTGGTGAACACTCTGCATTTAATATGGCTTGACTTAAATGTTTAATTATTGTTTTGTCTTTGTCTTTTCTGGCTATGCATGCATTAAAAAACCCCTTTCATTTTTATTAGGCACCTCTGAGGGTTTCCTGCGGAAGCAGGATGTAAATTTATTAAGTGCATACAGAGGAATATACAGTGGTGTTACAGATATGCCAAGGAAAAAGTTAGCTGTACAGTGTAAGTCATGCTCTCAGCAGAGTCACGTGCTCACAGATTTAATCTCCATGATTGATTATACCTCTAAAAATTGCTGAGATAAATATGCTGTGTTAGCAATAAATGCTTGGGGTGGAGGGTATTGATAGCTATGCCACTGCCACATCACAAAGCATGACCTCGTACAAATGCGGCAGGAATGACATCAACTTTGTCAGCATCTCCTTCTGACTTGTTACCCTGGTGCAACCTTTATAGCAGAAAAGCCCACCTATTTCTTTCTTGTAGAATGTACGGCATGAGTTTGCATCTACTTTGGACAAAGTCCAAGTCCAGAATGGAAGGGGGCAGTTCTGAAGTCACTTGCAATTTGTCTGAGGGAAAGCAGGGCTTCTCTGAAACAGCTCAAGGCTGCTTTTCAAGGCCAGAGTCTGTCTTGGACTTTTGGAGGACAAAGCTACAGAGCAAGCTTACTAGCTGCCTGAGGTAGACAGAGAGTCGCTGTCGGCTCCCGCCGATGGGCTGCTCCAGAGAAGGGATGTGCAAGGAGACCACGTCTGCCTGCAGCCCAGGGATCTCTTTGGATGCCTCTCAAGCCAGGCATTTCCGGGCCCTCAGGAAGAACCCTTCAGGTTGGACAGACCAATGTGGCTTCTCAGAGCCAGAGGGTTGCTAACCGCTTCAGAGGGCTCCACCCATTGATCTCCTGCGGTGGTATTCATCATGATGGATGAGCAGGGCTGGCAGAACTCTCTGGAGCCCACACTAGTTCCATCACCTCACTCTAGTCATGCAGCAGTGGGGCCCTTCCACTGAGGGGCAGAGTCATCACTCTCTGAACTTCACAGGATCCACCCTGCCTCATGGGAGGGCCTCCCTGACACCCAGTCAGTAGCTGAGTTGGTATGACCATTGGGAGAAGCAGTCGCAGTGACTTCTTGCCCATACTCTGTGCCTGCCAGTTGTGCACCGCACAATTTATCGAACTCCCCTGCCAACACAGGGGTTGCTGTGCTGACTAAACCTGGTGCATGGTAGGAGTGCCTTCAAAGCCATCCCATAATCCATGTCTTATTGGAAGCCAGCTCCTTCCCTTTGGAAGCCACCCCCCCCCATGCCCCTCACTGGATTTGGACAACATGGCCACTTGTGTACTGCTACACTGTGGGGGGATGAGACAAATTGCTTGGTGTATGGCTGGCACATGTAAGGGATGGGGAAAAGAAGCCGCTGCAGGTTCTTTTCCCCAGTCATTGTGCGGACCCATCTAGGCCGTCTAAGGCTGTATCTTTAAAGAGCTTCCATCCAAGCTCTTCATCAGAGGAAAAGGGCAGGCAGGTGGCCAGGCAGGAGGTGGCTGGGAGGAGTGGATGATTTTGTGCCTGGCAGCTCAAGCTTCCCATCTGTAAGATTACAGAGGCCCTCCCTTGTCAAACTTCTTGAGGTTTGCATTCATGTATGCAGCTTTCCTTGGTGGTATCCTCCTAGCACAGCAGCATAGAACTAATGCTGGCACAAAGTGGAAACGAGGGAGCCCTTGTGGCTCTCCTTATCTTGGGTTTGGAGGCTTTCTGGTTTTTCTGTGGTGGGGGAAGTGTCAGAAAAAGATGGCCGACATATCCAGAGGCAACCTGGCATCTCAGGAGGGTAAAGCCCTTCTTCTGCCCCATGCCTCTCAGGCATCCTCTTCTGCCCACCAAGTCACACCAAAGTGCAGCCGCCCTCCCCTTCCCCCTCCCCTCGACTCAGCAGTGTCAGGAGACAGGGGAGGCGTAAAGGAAGCATCCCCCTCCCTCTCCCCATAAGCAGGATGAGGTGCAGGGGACCAGCAGTGGCAGAACCACCTGAGGCTGCCAGCATTAGCAGCACAGGGCAGAAGATCTCCCAGCTCCCCTGGCTAACATCTCCCCTCCCCATCCCCAAGCACGTTATCCTCCACCCACTGCAGCACTTGAGGCAGGGGGTTGGTCTGGCCACACACAGAAGCCAGCCCTGCAGGCTAGCGTGGCAGCTGCGCTTCTCTGCAAGGTGGCTGCTGCAGGCTTTGGGGAGCATTCCTGTGCCGTTGCCTGGGATGCTGTCACTCTGGGCGGCCTTAGAGCAAATCCACTATGGCAGCAGAGCATTTTGTTCAACAGGCATGAAGGGATTTCGTAACCATCCTATCCCCCTCCAGCTGGAGAGCTGCACTCGATAAATGATTTCCAGCCATTTTGTTTCTTTCCTCTCTGGGTCTTCATTATGTCCCTAAACAGGTGTTCTAGTTAGATACATATTGCTTCCAATATACAATCCACCACTTGATCTCATTAGTTTATAAACAGGCCAGAGCCAGCCAATGTTGGCTGCCAGCTATCTGAATAACAAGATAAAATGGATGGTTTTCTTACACTTTGATTAGATTCTGTGTCAGTCCTTACAGTGACAGATTTACAAAAAAGTAATAAAAAGACAATGTAATTTAAAAATCAATAATGTGTACGGGGAGGACTAGCACAGACTGCAGTTTTGCATAGCTGGTAACATGTGCTGCAACATTTCATGCCCCTCTGTCAACCCGCGTTTCAATTTATTAACATTTAAACAGATTTCTGGGGAATTTTTATCTTGCATAATGACTGCAACCTTTCTGTTCAGCTCATTTCCATTACATAATGTTCTTTTGGCTCTTAAGGAATCAGATAAAATGTCCCTTCATTAAATATAGCAGAGGACAAGGATTCTATTAGAGAAAGCCCCCCCCCCCTTAACAACCGATTCTTCTTCACCCCTCCCCAACCATCTATCCATTACTTTGACTTTTTTTTCAGACAACAGGTTGGATAGGCCCTAATCCAAAGAGCCAATTAAATCTAGTCTAATCCAAGTGACTTCTAGCGCGATTTGACCTGAAGGAGATGAGATAGCCCCCTGCAAGCAGAATGCTGTTGCCTACTTTGTCCAAAAGCACATATACTTAGCTTTTAAAGTAGAAACACATCTTTAGAGGGAAAAAAAAACTCTAAAGGGAGAGAGACCCCAAAGCATCTAATGAGGACTGAGCACTGTTCAATGGCCATAGAATGCTAGATAACTGTTCTGATGGGGGATGGTGGGTGGGGAGATGGACACTCTGATGGGAAAAGGACTGGAATGTAGTATTGTGGAGAAGGATATGGCCGGCCGGCCGGAACAGGGAACAGCGGTATTCCATCCTTCCGTACTTGCATATTCACAATGCCAAGCACACACATGGTGCCCTCACCCTCACATCCCCCCGGGACTAAAAAAATGCAGACAGCCCCTGGATCATGAATGTTCGAATTACGA
The DNA here is from genome assembly GCF_004798865.1 of Varanus komodoensis. NCBI lineage: Eukaryota > Metazoa > Chordata > Lepidosauria > Squamata > Varanidae > Varanus > Varanus komodoensis. The sequence continues at coordinate 33,147,113 of NW_025335269.1, forward strand.
ATATCTGTACTTAGGAATGAACTGTCATAAAGCCTGCTAATTTAAAAATGCATGTTAAAGACAAACAGTTTGTACCTGTTGGAGCATTGTGGAAAACTGTCCTCACCATAGAGAGAAGGGAAATAAAAGGGCAGAGAGGGAGGCCTGCAAAGCATCACCATAGAGAGAGGGGAAGCAAAAGGGCAGAGAGGGAGGGCTTCCGAAGCCTGCCTTCGTGCTCGGCCCATCCAGAGAGAGAAATCTCCCTGGCATTTCATTGCTGCACAGAGGAGGCTCTGGTGACTTTGTGGAGGGGGTCAGAGATAGTCATGATTTTTTCATTTTTGTGGGGGGCTGGTGCCCCATCCCCTGTGAATATGGAGGGCCGACTGCATATGGAAGTGCTTCTTAAGTGTTTTATATGCATAGAAGGTAAAATATATGTGTGTACCAAGACAAACTTTTGGCTTACTTGTGCTAAATATGACCCTTACATATGTGATCCGACACATACAAATGTGACTTAAAGACATTCTCAGAAATGGAACTCATTCATAATCAGAAACATTAAGGCCACCATCTTACGGCCTCCTTGCGTTTTGGGGTGGGCGCACATAGGAGCTTTTGGAGTCCGAGCAGTGAAGTCCTGGGACTTCAACAGCCGAGGCACTGCCCTCCTAGATCCCCTGCACAGACGGCATGGAAAGAATACCACACCTCACCGTGGGGGAAAGGGCAGTACTAGGAGGTGGGTGGGGGTAGAGGGTGAGGCTCCTACACCAATTCCTACTGCTGCCCAGCCACCTTCCCTCCCTCTCCCTGGCATTTTATCTAGGGAGCCAACAATGGCTCCCTAGAAAAAATGCATTAACAGGTCAGGGCTTCCCTCCACGCTTTCCTCCAGCCAATGGGAGTAGATAAGCCTCCAAGTTCGGAGACCATGCATCTGAGATGGAGGGGGCATTGGCTTACCCCTTATATAGCTGCTTTTTAATGACACTCAGAATAAGCTGCCTCAGAATATGCTGCTTTTTAACAACACTCAGAATAAGCTGCCTATAGCGACCATCTCAGTCCACCTAATGGCTGGGCTGGCACTGTGAGAATAAATGATTCTTAAATCATTGTCCTGCCTGTATAGCTTGCCTTACATCAAGCTGGTCGAGGCACCTTTGCTAAGCAGGAAAGGCACAGGCCTGCAGCTGGATGGGTGACCACATGTGAAAGCAGAGCAGGGAGTTGAACTCAATGAACTTACAGGCCCCTTCCAACTTCAATTCTGTCCTGTCCTGTGCACTCTGTCCTGACAGCCTTTGCAGTGGCTTACATTTGTTCACAGGAACAGGCTGGCAGATTTGCACATTACACAAATGTGGTTGAAGAATTCTCGGCATACTCAAGCAAAGAATTCTCGCCATACAGACTCAAGGCTGAACCCTGTTGCGCGGTTTGCAGGGAGATGGGCAGGAGGAAGATCCAGCATGTGAATCAAGACCACCATCATACATACAGGGTAGCAAAGGAACTGCGTGTGACTGATCAGGGATAATCCTACAGGTATTGAGCCCTATGTTGTGTGACGACATTTATTTCTTTATAACATACTGCTCATTAGCTAAAGCATTCTGTGAACCTTTGTGAAGGAGGTGAAGGGAACTTTCTAGAGGAGCCTCCCCATCCTGGTGTCCTCTAGATATGTTGAACTACAACAACTATCATTTCTAGCCAGGATGGCCAGTGCTGGTTTATGGTGTTAGGATTATAGTCTGACACATCTGCAGATTGGGGAAAACATCTGCTTTAGAGAGATGTTAGAGAGGGACTTGGAATATGTTTATAATCAGTGAAACATGAACTTCCCAAAATTTAAGGAAAGCATGCATTGTTTTGAAATTTGGAATGTACCTCCTCTCAGAACAGTCACCATTTCCAGTAGCAAGGATTAATTCACCTTTAGGGACAATCAGAAAAGCTGCAGAAATCTACCTCTTCTGAGAAATGAAGAGCTAAAAAGTACCACCACCTGAACAATGGGTACATTTCACAATGTAGGTCGATCGTGTCAGTTCTCTTTCCTGAAATACACACAGAAGAAGCAGTGTGTGGTCATTCTATTATTTTTCTTATTTGGCATCTGAGAATAATAATTTTCTGGCTTTGCTAATAGTAAGCTTTTAAGTCAGCATTGTGTATTCTTTCTGTTCTCTTATAGGAAAGCAATAGTACAGAAATAAATAATACATGCTCCAAAGTAAATAACCTTAGCAAAGAAGAAATGAATTACCATAAATAACCACTGCAAAAACTCTCGTAGAGTACAATCTGTGTTTAGTCTGCATGTGCCATAATCATGTGAATGTGAGCTGGACATAGAGAAACTGGAGAAGACATGCAGAAACCCAAGGATGATGGGCAGGCTTGCATGACATGGCAAGCCGGGGTGGGTTTTTTGGAGAAGAATGATCTGCGGAGTCATCCAAATCCTGTTGTGGTGGTTCTCGTGCGGTGTTTGTGTTTCAGAAACCATGCTAAGAAACAGTGGTCTGGTCTGTGGTTTCCACGCTTCATCATGGTTTGCCTGTTGTCAGAACCCAGCACTGTGGTTTCCGTAGTCCTGGTAGGCAGCTACTGCAGAGTCACCCGGAAAGAGTGGCAGCTGCAGGAGCTGCTCCTGCATCCAGTGAGGGATTGAATTTCGGGCATGGCAGCTTATGCAAAACATGCCAACAGTGGGAGGACTGAGTGAGGAGGGTGGAAACCAGAAGCACAGAAACCTTTTGATCATCTGTCAGGCATATCCAGGAAAAAAAACCGTGCACCATGGAAACCAAGCAGGGTTGTTTGATGCAAGGTGTGAACCCAGCCAATCTCTGAACTGCTCCCTTACTTCAGAGGAGTCTGTCGGTAATCCCATAGATCCTAACATGCCTTGGTGAAGCAATCTGTAGATAAGAGTATATATTAATGAAATATCTATCCTGCCTTCCATCTAAAGATAATGCTCAAGGAAATGAACAATAAAATGCAGTTAAAACACAAAGTTATAAATTAAGTCATCAATTTAATCATCAATTAAAAACTCCTCCAATAAAAACATACCCATTTCAAAAAGAGAAAAAGAAGTAACAACACCAAACAGCTAAAAACAAAAACACTCCCCCCTGCCCCCAATTCAACAGCAAATCAATTTAGAGTGCTGGTAAGTATTGGCTTAAGTTTGCAGCCCCCACCTCCTCCCCTCTTTGCCCTTCACGGCCCTTTTCCTTCTCTCCTGTTACCTGGGAGGAAGCAGGTGCTGTTCTCTACACACCGGCTGTGAGGGGCCCGTGCCCAGGCTCAGCCTTGCATGACCATAGAGCTGGGGCTGTGAGCAATTCTGTGGGCTCCCAGCCATTGCCAGGAGGCCCCGGGATCGTGCCCACATCCACCAAATCTCCAACCGAAGCCACATCGGTTTAATTTTGCCCTTTCCAGTTATGCATTTAATTATCTAGTAATGTCATATTTTGATTGTCCATTAAAATGACATTCATGCATGAATTTCCATTCATTTGGGGTGGTCATTTTGCCCCCCCCCCCCGCACCATGCTGAAGGGGTACAGTAATTGATTGCTGAGAAGGAAAGCAGGGTTCACTCAATTTTCCTCAACTTTAGGGCAGGCAGGGACTAAAAAGCCCCCCCCCCCCCCCCGCCCCACAACAAAACCCCAAACTCAAGTCCAAACCTCTTTGGATAAACCTGGGGCCAGCTGAAACAAGGGTCCAAGATGCTGTCCTTCATTCCAGGCTCCCTAGCCAGAAGTGGCAGAACCAAATGGTCCAATCAGTATTGAGTTTACCCGGAAGAGCAAAAAGCTTCAAAGAGAATAAAAAGAAAATTGGTTAAGTGTGCTATTTACAGGAAGTTGTGAAAGTCTCATGGGGCGGAGGAGGGGTGTGTGTGGAGAAACAGCAAACAAACAATTGCACCACGTGGTACAGAACCTTTAATAAAATACCCCAAGCAAAACAATAATAGCTGCCTGACCTACTTTATACTTTACCATGGTGGGGTAAGAGTCAGTGTGGATCCATAGAGCCATGGAACATGGCCTGAGTGGCACAGAAGAAAAGTGATGGCCCCTGGCTTTCCACTGTCCCTCCCTCATTCCTTCCTTGGCTAGGGGACCAGTGGCACACCATCTCCACCTTGCCCATTGAAATGCACTTTAATCTGTATTAATCCGAGAGCCAATAGTTCAGAGTGCAGGACTGGGATTCAGGAAAACTGGGTTCCAGTTCCCACTCAGCCATGGAGTTCCCTAGCTGACTTTGGGCTCTCAACCCATTCTACAGTTCTTGTTTAGAGGAGCAGATTGAGAAGAGGAGAATTAAGTGAGTTCCCTTGAGTTCCCTGAAGGGATAAAGGCAGGATATAAATATAATTAAAAGTATTAAAAAATGGACATTTTCCCACTGCAAAACCAATCTATGTCCAAAAGAACACCTCATATATAATAAAACATGTCCTTGTTTTTGAAATATTATAATTATAAATACTATACTTATTGATTAAAAAGATTTTCTCATGGCTAAAATAGAGTAAACTATTTTCAAAGTACTTATAAAATTCTTTTGCTGCTAAACAGGCTGTGCTGACCCAGAGCTGTGGCCATACGTGGCCCACCTACCAAACCAACTGCATTCTTTCCCGTGCAGACTTTGATCCAATCACTGGACACAGTTCTCTTACATGTGTTACTTAGTCTAAGATTATTCTTATCTAGGATAAAATAGGGTGCAGATCTACTCAGTATATATTGCATTTAACAATGCAATAAGAGCATTTATGGGTGAGAGAAAGACTGTATTGGGGGAAACTCATAATGCACCACTGCACACACCCACTCTCAGATGTCCCCAGGATATGTTGATAGGGTGGCCTTTGGGAAACAGTGAAATATACAAAATAAAGTCATCGACAGAATGAGTTTGCACTCGCGAGGTGTAGTGTGGATGAAATAGTAATGGAGGACTGTACGTAAGGCAGAGGCTAGAACAGGGGTATTTTACAAAGCACACACCTTTTCTTGTGTACAGTATACAGTCCTTATGTAGTTCACATGAAGTTATCACATTAAGGACAGGAGAACAATACTGTTGCATGAAAATAAATTTCAGAAAAGCAAGGGAGGTGGAACCTTTGAAACCTGCAGTGGGAAGAAAACAGGCCAACTCCAGTGTCTGTCTAGTAGGCACTGCTGCATGATTCCTTGCAGCTAGGAAACACCAGGTGGTGATCAGGATGAACATAACACAGTTGGAGGGAAATGGGAACAGTGCAAAGCCTATAGGAAGAAAGTAAGCAATAACACGTGTGTTGCTAGGCAGATACGGGTAGTTGATGTTGAACGAATAGAGAGGCTCCTACCATTGCCACTCTCTCCACCAGACTTTGTGGCATTTCTGTACCATGAATGATAAAGTTGCACTCCTGGGTTTGGAATTCATGACAAATGGGTGTGGCAGTCAGAATCCATACACAGTCTGTTGTTTCTTATTGTGTTTTTGCTGACAAAACAAACTGAGAAAATACTGTGACCGAGTTTGGACCATATGACAAACAAGGATGGTTTGTTTTGTCATGCAAACCTAGTTTCAGGCTCTTAATCCATTCCAGCCCTACCCAAGAACCTCCTCACAGGTTCCATTTTCATTTTCCTTGAATGCTCCAGACATGTCATTCCAGGGCAATCTGTGGAGAAAATGGGGGACCATCACAAAAAGCACCTTCTATTCCACCACTTCCCCGACATGCCCCAGAATGACACAGTCTCTGGGTATTTTGAAGCAAAGATGGCGGCCAAGCTGAGGCAAGAGGTGATGCAGCTGCAGCCATCAGAAGGTCAGCACCCCCATAGCTGATGGATAGATTCAAAGGAAGCCATTTAATTACTTTTTCAGTGCTCATTGCATTCATTTAGAAGACTGAAAGGGATAGTCCCTATTGTGTATTTATTGTTTATTCATTACAAAGTGAATGTGTACAAGAACTAATTGTCTTCCCGAATTAGCAAAAGTCCAGGATTTTCTTGTCAGTTCTTGCCAGTCAAATACTCCCAATAGCTCAAAACTGGAATATAAAGGTGACAGTTGTCTTGTGCTGTTGAATCAAGCACCTGGTCGTCATTTAGCTATCACAGGTAATGGTTTCATTGCAGCTGCTATTGAAGAAACAGTGGCTCACAAAGGTAAATTGGGTTTTAGGATAACTAATCTATAATGCCTCTTTTGGGACCAAACAGGATGTAAGCACCTTCTCCTGGAAATCACTGATCTGCTACTAGGGACCAATTGGAATTGGAGCAGTGATGGGGACAATCTTTTCTGGCACCTCCATTAATTTCCACTTTACAAATTTCTCTCCAGTGGCTGTCCTCCAGCAAGTTCGTTCTGTTTTGTTCTTAATGTAGGAAAACACACATTTCAAACTCCATAGGGGTAAAAGCTCTTTGAAAGGCTGCTAGCTAGTACTTATTTGGTTCGGAGTAAGGAAATAGTGAGCAGGGGGAAAAAGATATTTTTCCTTATTCTGCTTCTTCAAATCTCCATTTCCTTCTTGGAGATACCTTTTTGCTAGCTTCTAAGGGGTCTCACAGTGCTGGCATGCAGCATCTTCTTGTCTGAGACTGAGTTCATAACTCGATGGGAGAGTTTTGACAGTAAAAACTAAATTACTGACATAGCAAATTCAGTAAGATTTAGTAAAAACTGAATCACTGACACAGCAAATTCAGCGCAACGTGCTGTGTACCTTTAGGCCGGAAAAAGTCCTACAATTCCCTGCACCCCTATGCTGGGAGTTGTACGACTTTTTTCTGCCTAAGCCTAGGCAGGATCGCGCCTTAAATACTTCACCATTTGCCACCCCTTCATGATGGTCAGACTGAACAGCCTGCAGGGGTGAGCTTCTTGTGGCCCTCCAGATGTTTGGACCAAACCTCCTGTCAGCCCTAGCCACCATAGCCGTGATAAGGAGGATGGTACTCGAAAACATTTGGAGAGCCACCACTAGTCTGTCCTGCCGTGAATTCCAAAGAATCAGGTGGTGCCGGCCAAGAAACAAGCAATGTGATGAAATAGTTGGCCCAGCAGCATAAACAGCAGCTAATGAGGGCCTTTAGAGCACAGATCCAAAACAGCCGATCCGTTCATCTAATCCAGGTTCCTGCTAAGCAGAGCCATTGCAGGTGGCTTGTGTACAGTTTGTGACTACAGACTAGAGACAGAAAAGGGAAGACAGAAAGAGCAGGCTGGGGGGCATTCTAAAAACATAAAAAAGCAAAGTTGTGGGCAGTCTGATGAAAGAGAGATTGAGCAAGACAGATGCTTTTGGTGTAAGCAGCCCATGCAAAAGCAAACAGAATGAAAAACAAGAGCAGACAAGCCCACAAGAAATATACTTGTGCTCTGATCTGAGTGGAGCCAATTAGGGCCACTTGACTTACATAAAGAGGCCAATGCTGAATGCCCTCTGGGGAGCAATAATGACTAAATGGCGGGCGGGCGGGCGGTGGGGGGCGGGGAGCGCAGGGATTTTCCTCCCATGCTCCCAACACCAAAGGCGACCAGACATCACTGGAAGGGCCAGCCAGCGCCAGGTTATTTTCCAAGCCTGTCAAGTCAAATGACTTTTTCACCCTTCCCAGGATGAGAGAGAGGCGTCCTTGAATTACAAAAAGGATTCCTTGTGTTTCTTGTGAAGGTCTTGGGGACATTCTGGCTTGGAGGTGTGTGGATTTGTAATGCAAGGCTAAGAGCAGAGACCTTCTTATCTCTGGGAGGATGCCAGTGTGGGACTTTTTCCAGAGAAATGTAGCTGAGTCACCTGTATTATTTCTCATTGCCAGACACTTGCTCTGATCCTCAGATTTCATATTTGCACCCACATCCAAAAAAAAAAGAGGCAAGTCCAAAGGACTGGGTCTATCACTACACCTGACCTACAGAGATCTGAGACAGCACACAGAGTGGGACTTGCTGTGGTGGGAGCTGCCTAGCGGCCTCTCCTCAATCTGTGAGATAACCAGTTGCATCTGCCCTCCCTGCTGGTCCAGAGGCATTGTCCTTCTGGCTCTCCGCCTAGGCAGCCCCACCTCTAGGTAGAAGGAAGTCCCTCCAGCTCACAACCTCCCCAGATCCCTCAGCTTTAGTGTGATGGTGAGAATTTCAGCTCAGTTCTGTTTATAAGAATTTGCAAAACTTCACCCAGTTCTTCATATCTGAGTCAGAAAGAACTTGATTTTTTTTTAAAGGAATATGGGGGAAACTGAAATAGGTACACTGAAGAGCAGAAGAACCTTGCTGGACCAAACCAAGGTCCACCTAGTCCAGTATTCTGTTACCACAGGGCCCAACCGCAGGCTCATAGGATCCTTCCAGCAGGGTATGAGTGCGATGGCACCTTCCCAACCAAACTCCCCAGAGTACACGGCCCTCAAAAGTCAGGGTTTGAATCTCTGAGCATGCAACCATCTTATTGCAGAATTAGGTAGGGCTGCTACTGCCACATAATATTTTCTCCCCTCTTGACAGGCTCTTCTTCATATGACAGGTAGGTTATATTTTGGTTCACCCTAGACCAGAAATAGCTACAACATTGAATAACATTTAGCTGATGCAGTGGGATGAGATTTACATTTCTGTTTATTTTTTGAGAAGGATCTGCCAAAATCCAGGAAGTTCTTCATATTGAAGAATGAAAGAAGCTGCTTCCTAATTTTCTTGAGCTGTAGCTCTTCCATGTAAGCCTGCCGCAGTGATGATGTATTTAAGCCAATATCCCAGTATTCCCCAGGGGGCACCCTAGAGCGGGCACACCTTCCTGAATCCCACAGAATTGAGTTTCCAGGCAAAACATTCCTATTTAGACCTGCCATGACTGGTCTGAACCAGCAGGACAAGGGAGTGGGTGCCATGTTGAAAAGTGGGACAGACGGTTTATACTGTGTTTTGTCATCCTTGTTTCTTAACACACAGACCATGCAGGGCTGAGCTGGTATTCTCATCTCTCTGCTATCCTGCAGAAAGAAAGAGAGGGGTTCTTTAGGTACAGAGAATGCACCACTGTATTAACTGTCACACGGGAGAAGCAGCTTTCAGTGACATGTCTGAGGGATTTCGGAGATAGCAGCCTGAACATATTTGCAAGAAGAGAGCTGCAATCCAAGCATGTAATGTGCCATTCATAAACCAGTTATGTGTGTTCATAATGCACCTTAGCTTACAACCTAAGGTGACTGTGGTGCTCTTTTGCAGCATTATAAACAAGTTGTTTTCAAGAAGAATGCACAAGGACACAGTAATGGAGGTGAGCTGGAGCCATGAATTTTCTGAAAACTTTGATGGAGACCACATTAAAGGGCAACATCAGCTCACAAATCAGCTCTGTAATGTTCTTTTCTCCAGGTTGGTGTAGAACGTGATTCATTGTGAATTTACTTCTTCATGGCCACCGTTTCATGCAGTATCATTCATCAGTTTACCAGCCACTTGAGCCAGAAAACAAACGGTGTCATTATTTTTAATGGCGTTAAGTAGCACTTTCACAGCTGTCTTGCATGCAGCCACACACGCCCTGCAGCCAGCCTCCTTTATTTATCATGAGAGGGCTTGCTGTATATGTGCAATAACATTGCATCTTTATTTTCACTGCACTGATGAGACACACCGCCTATCATGGCAGTGAAATCAGTGGTAATCCACAGCAACGATGCAACTGCAGAAGGAGAAGGGAAAAAGCAAACAGAGGAATAACTGAAAATGGAAGGTTCCAGACTTACTGCAAGGCATAGGGGAGGTTGAATAGAATAAGAGGATCTGGGCATGGCCGTGCTTTCAGCCTGTCTTAAGTGAGGCCCCTTGAAAATTTTTCTTCAGTGCTATCATAGTCTGAACTAGACACATTTCAGCATGACCTTTGCCAGCCTTCCTATCAACTCTGCCCAGCATAGGCAATGGCCGGGAATGCTGAGAATTGTAGTTCAAAATATCTAGAGGGAGCAGCTTGGGGAAGGCCGCTCTAGGATTTTGGACCACCTGAAGCTGTGAGCAAACTGACTGGGTTTGTACCTTCTCCTCTAATAAACAGATTGAAAGATGGTGATCTTTCTGATTTCACACTCTCCAAATTTTGTAATTTGTTTTTCAGCTTTCAAAAGAACCAAAATGTATCTAAGATTGTATGTTTAACCATGACATGCATATGCATTTTGTATGCATTAAGTAAAATGTTAAAAGCCTACAGAGATCAATGCAGAAACGGGATGGGGCAGATCTATGAATGCACACATGTGAAATTGACATGGACCAACTTTTGTGCAATTCATCCCTAATCAGAACAATAGAACCCACATTGGAGAGTCAGAACTGCTGTTCTGGCAGGGAGATTTTTCCAAGTTTTTATCTATTTATATGTATGTAAATTTTGTATTGTAAATTTTTATGTCATCTAATATGTTTTAATATAGTATCATTCTATTGTTTTTATTTATTCATATTTTATTGTTTATTTTATTAACAATAACACCTGCATTGTTATTTTTAATATGCTGTTGTGAACAGCCTTGAGAGCCTTGGCTGTTGGGTGGTATAGAAATTAAATAAATAAATGCATGAGATTTTTTTCCGCAGAGGAACCATTATTTCTGGCTATATCACCAGTTCTAGACACAGAATGGTTATTAATGTCAACAGGTAATGGACCTGTCTCCAAGATATGTAGGTCAAAAGTACAAATCTATTTGCCTAAGGGGGAAAAAAAGGATGACAATTCAGCCACTGTTTCATTGTTTAACCTTAAAATGGTCTGCTGCTGTTTGACAGTTAAAACTGAATATATCCTAGGACTTGTTTGTTGATCGAATTTTTATTTAATTAATTTCTGTACTGTCCAATAGTTGAAGCTCTCTGGCTAGTTCACATACCTTTAACCCTAGTTGAGAATAATTTGCCAATCTTCACTGAAATATGATGGGGTATTCCCACCAGCTGTTTTGTTTTGCTGTCCTCGTCAGCAAAACTTCTGGTGATGGTCCCAAAACTGAATGCTTTAAAAGCAGATTACTCAAATGCATAGAGGATAAGTATCAAGTGTGGGTATGCGTTGGTGTGGCCAGGTGCTACCTCCAGTGGCATACGTTTTTGCCATTCAGTCATGCTTTTGGGCTTCACAGAGTTACCCAGTTGTCCACTTGGTCTAGATGGGTCTCTGGTTTGGTTCAGCAGGATTCTTCTCATGCTATTTTGGAAACAGTTCTTTTTCTCTCTCCTATAGCAGAAAATCACCAAGCCGAAAATCAGACGATCATTACTTTAAAATAGTCCAACACTACCAGTGAGATGCAGCAAGTTTATGGACAGGTAGCCTTGCATAAATAAGAACATAGACATACAAGTAAAGTCATCCTGGATCAGACTGAGGATCCATTAGTCCAGCATTCCATACACCTGGTGACAACCAGCTGCCCACGGGATCTCTCAAGTAGGAAGAGTGCAAGGCCTCCACCTCTCCAAGCTCCTCAGCAACTGGTGTATGCAGACATGCTGCCTCTGGTGAAGGAAGCAGAAATTAGCCAGTAATGCCAGTAGCCACTGATAGCCTCTTCTTCCATGAATCTGTTCAATCCTTTTGTGAAGCCATCCAGATTGGTGGCCATCGCTACTTCTCCTAGCAGTGAGTTCCACAGTTCAACTATTTATTTATTTAGAGCATTTGTATGCCGTCCCATCGCATAGCTTCGGGACGGGCTATGTACAACTATACATTGTACAAAGAAGTACTTCCTCTTGTCTGTCCTAAACCTTCCCCCAATCAGCTTCATGGGATGTCCCCTGGTTCGAGTGTTATGGGAGAGGGAGTGAAATGTCTCTTCCATTTTTTCCCCACCTTATGCGTTATTTTAAATGCCTCTATCCTGTCTGCCCTTACTTGTCTTTTTTCTAAGCTGAACAGTCCCAGTTATTGCAGCCTGGCCTCATAGGGGAGATGCTCCATTCTGCTGCTCATTTTCGTTGCCCTTCTCTGCACTTTTTCCATTTCAATAATGTCCCTATTCAGGTGGGGCAACCAGAACTGGACACAATATTGTGTCCAGTAAGTGTAGACGTACCAAGGATTTGTATAAGGGGAACAAGGTCTTGGCAGTTCTGTTGTCTATTCCATTTCTAAATCTACCTAGCATGGAGTGTGCCTTTTTCACAGTGACCATGCACTGGGCATACTTTTTCATCAGCTGTCCACTACTACTCCAAGATCCCTTTCTTGCTCAGCCACTGCTAGCTCCAATCACGTCAGTTTCTATTTGTATTTGGGATTTTTTTTGTCCACACTTGCACTACTTTACACTTACATTGAATTGCTTTTGTCATTTTGATGACCGTTCTCCCAGCTTGGTGAGATCTCTTTGGAACTCCTCACAATATCTTATGGTTTTGACCATCCTAAATAGTTTGATGTCACCAGCAGAATTGGCCACTCACTGCTGGCTTCTAATTCTAGATCATTTAAGAATAAGTTGAAAAGCATTCATCCTAATACAGAACACTGTGGGACTCCACTGGTTACTTCCCTCCATTAGAGAAATTGCCATTTATTCCCACCTTCTGTCTTCTGTTCTTTATTTTGTTTATTTATTTATTTAAAACTTTTTAGACCATCCCATAGTCTTGGGATGGTTAAACAGTAATCCATAAGAATACCACACACACACACTTTATTTTGTAGATGCTTAGTTTTCTCAGGGGCCTTTGGTGATGGACTTTGTCAAAAACCTTTTGGAAATCCAAGTAAACTTCCAACTTCCAGGGGGCGCCCCATCCAATGTAGACAGGACGCCCCTGTCTACATGCTTGTTGACACCCTCAAAGAACCTCACTAGGTTAGTGAGACAAGACTTCCCCTTGCAGAAGCCATGCTGACTTTTTCTCATCAGGGCTTGTCCCTCTATGTTCTTACTGAATCTATCTTTAATTATGCTTTCAAGCAGTTTACCAAGAATGGATGTTAAGCTAACTGGGTTGTAATTTCCCAGATCACCCCTAGTTCTCTTTTGAAAAATAGGTGTTACATTGGCCATTCTCCAAACCTTTGGTACAAGGGCTGTTATTAGGGATATAAATGGCTTTCCCAAGTTGCCATTTGCAGGGATACTGTTCCACTCAAGAAAATGACATCACTGTCTTACCTCTGTGACAACATTTTTGTTCATTAACTTTGTTTAAGTAACCTATCTTGGATGGGGAGGGAGCATGTTATTTCAAATATAAATTAAAATATTAATCTTATAATATTTAATATCATATTACGTACAGATACGCAAATATTAATTAAAAGCAAGTTTGTGCCTTCTGGTGTTCTTGCCCCTTCAGATCTGACATATGGAAAATGTATCCTACCTGTGTGCTTACAGCTGACACATACACAGCAGCCTTTCTCAACCAGGTGTCCTCCAGGAATTTTGGAAGACATGCCCCAGCATCCCTGACCATAAGCACTGCTGGCTGGAGCTGGTACAAACTAGTCCAAAAGATCTGGAGGTCATCTGATTCAGGAAGTCTGACAAATAGATCTGGTTGAAGCTGCTACTTGATACAAAGATCACTCCCCGCCCCCTACCCATCTGTACATTAACATTCCCAATTAGGTGGCATCCCTGATATTAAAAGGTAAAAAGTCTAGACTGGCATTTTGCTGCACCCATCAGAGCAATTAACATCTCTGAATTCAGAGGCCAAATATATACTCCTACAAGCCTGCTTCCATAGAGCACAGAAGTTCATTTCTCACAGCATACACAAATATTAATCAGATTATTCTTCTGTCAAATCCCTTTCCACTTCCCTATAAAGAAGAATTTTCAAAAGTTATGAAGAACGCCTCTACTGAGAAATAGATTTTAAAAAGAATAGCCAGCTTTCCTACCATGTAGGGCAATAGAGGAATATATGGAAAAGACCACCTCACATATTGTTGCTGTTGTTGTATGCTGTCAAGCTGTCTTTGATTTATGGCGAACCTATGAATGAAAGCCCTCCAAAATGACCCTCCATGACATCCCTGCTTAGCTGTTCTAAATTCACATATTTCTCATATAATTCCACATATTAGGTTGAAGCAACCCAGATTTGCTGTTGTACATTGAACAGAGATCTGGCACCCTAGCTCCCTTGTGCACCTGTATAACACATGCTTATAAAATCACCTTTGTCACAATGCCACACTGTAAATCAAGCAAATATATTACATATACTTTAACGCATTTTGTGTACCAGGAAAAAAAATCTGAAAAAGCCCAATGAGAAAGCACAGTTTGTGTGTTTATGCAATCGTTTCTCTCTTGGATGTGACCGTAACATCTACACTGGGCTAATGAGGCATACAAAGACAGAAGAGGAAAGCCGTGTTGGAGTGAGAGCAAAACACAGAAGAGGGCAGTGCAGGCCAGGCTGTGTGCAGATACGGGCTCTTCTCCCAGCTCGTCACCAGCAGAACGAAGGCACCAGCATAGCCAATCCTTCCTCATTTCGAAAGGAAAGCTTCCAGCCATAGATTGGAACTAGTTTTAGTGCTGCCCGTGATCTATTGGGTGCCTGCTTGGTTGTGTCAGAAGCACGGGAACTTTAATAAGCAACTGCAGAACACTTGCTCTTGCTTAGACTAGCCGGAATGCCTAATAATACAAGGAAAGGGTTGGCCGTGCACTTCTTGAGATTAATTCCATATGATCCTATTTATGTAATGTACTAATTAGTTTCTGAATTCATTATCCGTGCTGACCTGAGAACTCCCCAAATTCATTTAGTAAGATGAGTGCTACTATAAAAGATAAAAGGCCCATATATTTATTTTCCCAGTTTCTCTTGCATCAAACACATCAAGCAATTCAGTCAATTGTTGATTAAGCAAATGGGAGAGAGATTCAAAAATGTTTTGCAGAGGTCTGAGTGAGACTGGCACCCACTGCAAAAGTATTTGGTGACAGGAAATGAAACGCGACACACAATGCATAATGATTTAAGGTGCGAAGGGTCCCTTTGGACTGATGTGATCGGGGGCAATTCATAACAGCTTGTTTATTTACTTACAGCGCTGTATGACCCGATTCCTTATCAAGAATTCATCCTTTTTTTATTTCCCAGCTCAAGTCTGTCCTGAGCTGCACCACTCGGGCCTTTTGCTTCTAGCCATGAGGAGCAGGGGGATAAAACCGCAAGAGCCTGCAGTGTCCACGAGGCCACATTAAGGCATTTGAAGCATTCATTCTCCACACTGGCAACACCACAAAAATACTTGGGAGAAAAGAGGGGAAGATATATTTTGTCCCACATTGGATTTCTGAAAGGGAATTCATGGTATCTTTCTTGTTAACACTCTCATCCTAAAGAGACTTTCTCTGATTAGAGCCCTATCAGTTATTGTTGTTTACCACTGGGACAGCTTTGGCTATTGGGTGGTATAGAACAGTAAATAAATAGTAAATATTGGATGAAATTAATTTTCAAAGAAGCACACTTAGGAGCTTACCAAGAAGTAAATCTGCTCTGAAGGTAAACAGCACTTTTGTTTCAAAGAACCAGAGATGAGGGATGGCATGGATAGGGCAGAAGCTCATACTGGTCCTAGGAGGGAAGCTCATTCTGCTTGCTCTACCTGGCATCATCTGTGATAGCCAAGAACCTCACAAAGGAAAAGAGGGACAGCTTTTTTAATGTATGGATGAGAAAATCTATTCCTAGTAAACAGCTGGAGACATGGACATTCCTGTTTGTTTGTTTTTTCCCCCATGCCTGAGTCCTACCCACCACTTTTCTTTTTCTGTCTTGCTGCTTCATGATTCACTGATTTCATTTTCCTGGACCATGTTTCCTGAAGACCTGATGGAAATGGAAGGCAGATCTCTAGCAGGTTTCTCCAGAAAGAGAAGGTAAAGAAAGCCTTTTCCAACCCAGTATCCTCCAGATGTTTTGGATGGCAGCTCTCATTATCACTGAACTTTGGCCATGGTGACAGGAACTGATGGGATTGGAGGGCATCAGGTTAGAGGGCGCCAAGCTAGTCTTCAGAATGAACTGGCTGGGGTAACTTTCAAGGAAAGTAAGGTCGTAATTCTATGCATGTAAAGACAGAAAAAGCATGGCTGGCTGGATAATGATGGGAGTTGTAGCACTTTTCTTCTGCCTATGCACACATAGGCTTATGACCTAAGTTACGCTTGCATTTCACTGGAAGTCAGTCTGCTCTGGCATGTGTTCATTGCTGTATGTCAGATGTAGCTTCAAAATGTCAGTCATAATTCTATTCCTACCATCAGTAGCAACACTTAAGTACATTCAGGGTAGGAATAATTACTTTCCATTGCTATCTTACATAACAAGCACTTAGGTGCACAAGTGGTTTTCCATCAGGATTGGCTCCACTGTGTTCCAGCTAAGAGAGCTACTTGACAAATATGAAGACTTTGCCCTGTTGTGCGGCTTACAAGCAGGGAGGGAGCATGAAAAGAACCTGACATTTGTCAAAAGAAACCATTGCTATCAGTTCGACTCTCTTTTGGTCCTTCTTGACACTGCAAGAGAAGTACCTGAAAATTAAAGATCTGTCTGCTATTTCAGTAGAATGTGTTTCAGAACTGATTATTTGGAAAAGCAGACACATGATCCTTGCTGATGTTTTCTGGTAAAGTAAATGTAATAATTACTACATGGTCTAGGCAGTACACTTCCTATTTGCTAAAGGTCCATCCAGATCATATACTGTATTTTAATTCCAAAGTCTCTTTTGTAATGTTCCTTTCAGCCACTTCTAACTGCCATTCCTCTGGTGTAGATATTCTTCCCCTTTCTTGGGGGAACCCCTTAACCTGGTGAGGGGGTTTAAGAGTTGTCAGAGAAGCTGAGAGCAATGTCTCCAGGAGACCAGAGTCTTACTAGGCTGGTCTCCTAGCAGGGGCACTCACAGTGGAATGCTCAAAGCAGAGACACCTGACTAAGATCCATCCACCCTCTTCAGGAAGAGCGATTGCATCAGCAGAAGAGGATGGATATCTCTGACAATGATGGGGTGGAGAAACATCTGACAGGCAGCTGCTGGGCAGCAGCAGCAGCAGTAGTTGAAGACAACACTGGCAGAGGATCTTTCACAGACGACAGTGGTGATGCTTAGGCAAACTTTGGTTGGCGCCTTGCAGAAGAAGGAGATGTTAATCACGTCTGAATGGTCTTACCTTGACAATAGTACGATGAAACAATCCCAAATGAAGCAAGAGATACTGCCAGAAGGTGAGGCTCTCAGGCTGGCAGGCACTCTGCCAGCTACTGGGGAAGAGCAAAGTACAAGTGCAGATAGCACTAAGGATACAACTAAATCAAAGCCAAAGAGACCAACATGCACAGAGGTGAAAGTATGACCCTGCAAAACACATATAGTTGGAATGCGGAATGTGAGAAGTATGAATTAAGGCAAACTGGAAACCAGAAAGCAAGAAATGGAACTGTTAAATATGTCAGTACCTGGCATGAGTGAACTACAAGTAAAGCGGACTGGAAGGGGCATTTTCAGGCAGACAAACACAAAGTCTTTTACTCTGGAAATGATAAACTCAGAAGAAATTCAGTGACTCTAATACTGAGGCAAGATGTAGCACATGCAGTAAGGGGCTGTAATGCCAAGTCTGACCAAATCAATCAGAATTCCCAGGGAACCTTTCAACATAACCATCATTCAAGTTTATGCTCCAACAGATGCTGAAGAAGAGGAAATTGAAGGAAGCATTTGAAAGGAAATGGATAACCTGCCCAGACAAGACATGCTGATAATCCCGGGTAACTGGAAAGCAAAAGTAGGAAACAAAGCAGAATCCAATGTTGTGGGACAATTTGGCCTTGGGATAAGAAACAAAGCAGGAGAACAATTCATAGATTTAAATGAGGCCAACAAATTCTTTATTGAGCATGCATACTTCAGACAACCAACCTGTACACATGGATATCACTAATCATTGCCAATATAGATCAAACAGACTATGTAATTGGAAGGAAGAGATGGAGAAGCTGTGCTCTCACTGCCAAATCAAGACCAGGAACAGATTGTGATAGTGACCATGAATTCTTAATATCAAAAACTGGAGTAAAGCTGAAAACAATCACTGAAAAAACCACAGTGTTAAAATACAACTTTAAAAAAACCTTCCCAAGGAATTTAAAGTCCACATAAAGAACAGATTTGCATTACTCAAGTCAACTGATCATGAACCACAAGAACTGTGGACTGAAACCAGAGACAGTATTAAGAGAGAATGCCAAAAGACCATATTTGTAGCAAAAAGAAAGAAAAAACCTAGATGGGTGACAGAAGATACACTCATAATTACTAAGGGCAGGCTAGAACAAAAGCAAAAGGTAACAGAAATAGGGTCAGAATACTGAATGCAACTGAATACTGAATACAGGCACTCCTGCTGAGAAATCCTTCCAATCCTCTTATGCATGGTGCAAAATAAAACCAACAAAATTGAGTCAGGTTTAATCCCAGGTTTACCAGATCACATTCCAAAACATATGTTAGGCAAAAACATTAACACTTTATATCGGTGGCTGGTGAAGTGAACTGTAGGCTTAGAGCTTCCTTCATCATCCGAAAATTCTGCTCTTAATTGGTTTTTGGACAACACTTTACAGATCATAATTACAAGTCAAGCTCCTGAAGCAGCTGTGGGAAAGCCATCAACAGTTTTTGCAAGCTCTTCCTGCTTCCTAGCCTGGCCACTTGCCTGGAAGCTCCTCCCTCCCTCCTTCCCGAGAGGTTGGGGAAAAAAACTTGTTCAAGAAAGGGGAAAAATACTGGTCCAAACCTGGGAATCTGCCTAGTCGGATTTAATTTTTCCTTGGGAGAACTTGAAATATGAACTCCACCAACTTTGCAACTATGTCCAGGCTTCATTTCCCTTGCAGTGGGCTATTCCAACATCACCACTGTTACAGCTCACTTAACCGCCTTCTCTTTTCCTTTATTTCCACATGGCCCAGCAGCATTGCAACAGCAGTGGCAGCAGAGAGCTCCTTCTCTCACTCCCTGTTTCACTCACGGCTTCTTCATTTGCCCTCCACCAGGGCGCCCTACAGAAAACGAGGTTCCAGAGAGTATCACGAGATTATCATGGATCCTACTTGATTCAGGAGTACCGCATTTGCCAGGGCACATGAGATAAGCTTCTGCAGCTTAGTCCAACATCCTAGCAAAGGCATGGCAGAAAGTGAAAGAAGGATGTGGAGAGAAAACAAGATGAAGAGCTTTCTTTCCATTGCGGCCGCTCTGACCCTCTCAGGAAATTTGGGGGGAAGGAAGGGGTGGCCCTAAGGATTTATTGAAGTCATGGGGATGCAATATGGGGCCCGATAAGAAGCACCCAATCCACTTGCTTTTAAAAATCTTTTGGCAGGCCCTTGCGGGAGAGGGTACCCTGCTTTGTGTTGTTGCATGCTAGCAATAAGAAGTGAGGCACATCAAGTGAATTTTGCGCATTGCCCATCTTTGATGCTACAATGGTCAAGACTTGCCTTGGCCTGCTGCATCAGGGTAAGCACTGAAACCCCACGACAGTATTCAAGTTTTCTCTTCCAATGCTTTTCAAATTTTTCCCAAGATACAGGTATGAGCTTCTATAATGCGCCAAGTGGGCCATTCTTTAATGCAAATCTGTATTAAAACTTCAGTCTACTCTGCAATGAATTAAACATTTTATTTATAACAGAAACCAAACACACTGACAGATTGCACTACCATTTGACAACTGCAAATACTAGACTATCAGTCAATGTCCACAATATGCCGTGTAACTCTAAACTTATATACACAATTGGGATTTAGGGGTTGTTCCTACCCTTCCCAGTCAAAGACTTTGGAAAGCATTCATTCATTCATTCATAGACCACTTTAATAGTCCTACCGGACTTTCCAAGCAGTTCACAACACAAGATTTAGCCATTCTCCACCAAAGATTTTAGTATTTTATGCAGTAAAGAAGTATTACTAATAAATAAACCTCCATCCACTGCATATTCACTGAGATTTTCAAGAAAAATCAAGCAAACCTGACCTGAAGCAAAACCTCTCAGTTTTGGAGATTTTCAAAAGTCCAGGTTATGGGGGTTCTTTCTGGTAGAAAGGGATAGTCTCAGCTGAGGCCAGTCAAAAACTGGATGGAAACCAGAATTTAAATAAATAAAATGTGTTT
Source organism: Varanus komodoensis (assembly GCF_004798865.1). Lineage (NCBI taxonomy): Eukaryota > Metazoa > Chordata > Lepidosauria > Squamata > Varanidae > Varanus > Varanus komodoensis. The sequence goes on from NW_025335269.1 coordinate 33,167,362, forward strand.
ATTTGAAGCAGAATCAGTTTTCTGGTTAAAATAAACACATTGAAATTGCAAGGAACCAGGTAGCAGCATATTTGCACACTTCAGCTAGAGTGACTCACAATCTCATCAAGCCAGTTTTGGGGAAGATGGGTATGGAGTTGGAAAACAGCATGCAGGCTCGCTTTAAAACCTCAGTTCACTAAAGTAGACTGTTTAGTGCATAGGCTTGGAGGTTAAGGGCTTAGGAAAATTCTGTCACTGACAAAAATATAATGGAAATTGAATCCCTGTTGTCAAATCTTTGGGGTGGTTAGAGATGACCATCTACCTTGTAGCTTCTTGTTGTTCCTGATAATTGATCAAGCCAACAACTCCAGAGAGCATTTCCTATTATGAATCCTTCTAGCTCTTTACTCCATTCAGAACCAGCTAAGCGCCAGAGCTCATCCTCTACAAACTCTCTTCCCTGGAATCTTAGTCTCAAGATTTTTTTCTTATTGATAATATATTTCACAAAAAATGGAGCTTATGCTCATTTAAAACAAAATATTTTAATCAGATAAAAGCATCCATAAAAACTAGTGCCATGCTGCTTTTCAATCTATTTATTTTCAATCCTCCATTGAGTAGAGGGGTTAAAAGACATTGCACCTGAAAACTGGAGGAAGAGTGAGAAATTTGGAGAATTTCTCAGGGTGCAGAGCTGCTGTACTTACCTTGGAGTGAGGTGGCTGTGGGGTTCATGTGGTCTCTTAATTTTACAGTTTTGGCTCTGTGTTTCTGCAACACTTGGGCTGCCTGAGCTTTCTGAGAAGCCCTGTAGTGCCCTACAGGCCTATCACCCACACAGCAAATGCTCACAAACATTGAAACTTGGAGGCTTTCACTTATCCCACATCCGACATGAGGCATGAACAAGGGATCTTGGCTTGCTCCTGCATTTTGTCCAGATGGCTGTCTTTGGAGACAGGGAAGGGAGGCAGCTGGGCAGTGCCTGGAATGGATCTAGTTCTACAGCTCCAATCCCTCCCCTTTTAACCCACAATGCATCCCCCCTCCAAGCCCCAGTTCGCATATAGAGAAAGCCAGCATGGTTCCTTGGGGATTGGCTGGAAGAGGGCAGGGCTGGGATTGGGCTTTCAGAGCCCTGGTTCTGAGATCTAGGATCTTGCAGTCAGGGAAGGGGAGCAAAACTGAGAAATCTAGAAGGATCAAAATTGCACGATAAAGAACACCCAGGAATCCCAATAATGTCTTTCTTATAATAAGAGAGCCAGTGTGGTGCAGTGGTTAAGAGCCTGGGACTGGGACTCAGACAATCTGGGTTCTAGTCCCCACTCGGCCATGGAGCCAACTGGGTGACTTTGGGCCAGTCATAGACTCTCAGCCCAACCTACTTCACAGGGTGGTTGTTGTGGGAATAAGATGGAAGAGGAGATGCAAGATGCTTGGGCCCTTTGTAGGAAAAAGGCAGAATATAAATAATAAATAAATAAAATAATAAGGTAACCACTGGCATCCTGTCTCTGAGATTCTCAAAATCCCTGCGAAAGAGGAAGAAAAAGCAAATAAACAGGCCATGAAAGAGCACCTGGGGTTCCAACAGTGCATTAGTAAAAACACAGCAATGGAAGAAAAAAAAAGAAGCACCCAGGCAATTAAAAAGCTTTTTAATGACAGACCAGCTTACATTCCAAAGGGAAGCCTGAATGTAGATACATCCATTTGGCAGCAGAGGGGGCCAACCTGGCTTCTTTAGGCAGGGAGTTCCAGAGCCTGGAGCAACCGCCAAATATTTTTGACCCACAGTCACATATGGGAATTGGAGAAACTGCCGTGGCCCCCATCACAAAATGCCTATTGACTGCTGCTTTGGCCTCTGCCAGTCACATCTTTGCATCTGAACCTGCATCTTCTTCAGCCAAAGCGTGTTCCCTATCGGGTATCATGACATCTCTTTCATAAGAGGTTGTCTAATTCAGTGAATTCTTGGTGATGCAATACAGCTTTTGCTTCTTTTAAATATATATGCTGGTGATGCCCAACAGTTGTTTCTTTTTGGAGGGGAGGTTTTTGCACAGATAAATGTTGCACTGGTGCAGTCTTCAATATCTCTGATATGTACACTGTTTAAAATTATTTCCCTGTTTCATGGAATTTAAAAAATTAAGAAATGGCCAGTGGAAATGGATTCACTGCAACCCTTTGGCAGCTAAAAGACTGGTATTCCAAATAAGAAAGGATCAAGACTCACCTCCTATAACGCAATAGATTAAGGACCTTACAGTACTTTTGATATATGAATAGTGGCATACAGATGCCAACTTCAAAAGGATACTTACTTGAATATTTGTTCAGCCTATGTGCAATTGCTAGAAAGTTGTAGGTTAACCCTTCCCACTCACCCAAATACACACTTTGTGTGAGAAACTGCCCTTACTGCATGGTCCTGCGTGTGGGTGTTCTTGTTTTGAAACAAACAGAAAAATTAGAAAGGGTCCAGAGGAGGGCAACAAACATGATCCAGGGTTTGGAAACACTGGCCTATGAGGAGAGACTGAGAGAACTGGGCATCTTCAGCCTTAAGAAAAGAAGACTGAGGGGGGACATAATATCCTTCTATAAGTACCTCAAAGGCTGTCACAAAGAGGAAGGTCAAGATCTCTTCTTGCTGATGACAGAATGTAGGACACGGAATAATCAATTCAAGTTGCGATAACCCAGATTCAGGCTGGACAGCAGGAAGAGCTTCCTCACTGTCAGAGCAATAGAGCACTGGAACCAGCTGCCTAGAGAGGTGGTGGGTCTCCCACGCTGGAGACATTCAGAAAGAAACTGGACGGCCATCTGAGTGGGATGGTGTAAATTGGGATCCTACAATAGTAGATGGTCGGACCTGATGGCCTTCATGGCCCCCTGCAACTCTACTATTCTATGATTCTATAAACAAAAATTGTAAAATGATCTCCATCTTCACAACTTGTGTTACTGATGCAACAACCTTTTGAATTCAGGGTAAGACCTATCTTCAGGTTCCCTATTTGCCTTCTGAAAGAAAGAAAGAAAGAAAGAAAGAAAGAAAGAAAGAAAGAAAGAAAGAAAGAAAGAAAGAGGTATCAGTTTGTCCTTTAGCTTAATTTGCATAAAATCTAAAATGTTTTAAATGCAAAAGTGCTGCAAGAGCAGCAGTGGGCTTTAAGAGATATGAGCCAATGATATCCACTGGCAGACAAAGTTTTTCAGATTTTGATCCAAAAGAAGAAAAATGTGTGATTATTTCCAAACTGCCTTCACTGCTCTAAGCATTTTCATGTCTGCGTTTGTAGCTGCAAAACTATCTTTCGAGTACGAAACTCTGCAATTGCCCTCCCCCTCCTTCTGCTACCTTAGCATGTCCAAGAACCCCACACTGCCAGTAGATAAAAAGCTGTTCATTAAACAGATGGGGAAGAGGTATGACTAAAGCAAGAGGACAAATGGCAGCCTTCAACAAGACCCTGCTAAGAACCGAGCTCTGAAGCCAAATACTCAGCTTGGGTAAATCAGCGTAGATGAGATGAAGTTAGAAAAGGAATAGCATTTTCTGCTTCACTGGAATCAGGCCCAGAAGCCCAGTGATTAATATCGTAAATAAAGTGATTTGTCCAGCAGGACATCGCACAACATTATTTATTATAGTGATAACGATAATGTTTCTGCACTGTTCAAAGCTGGCTTGGTCTTCCATCTCAAATCTTGTGCCTTTCACTTCATTGACAGTAACAAGCTCATCCTAAATACATTGGGCAGGACCCGGCAAACACTAGACACAACAGGCAGTGCAATTCTAGGCATGTTTACTCAGGAGCAAGCCCCACTGGCTGCAATTCAAAGGGGCAGTGGTTAGGGAAAGATCATGGCCCAGTGACAGACCTCCGGCTTTGCAGGCATACAGAGGGGGGAAGTCCAGTAGTGAAGCTGCCATGGAGAAAGTTACTGTCACTTTGAGGGAGGGGCACAGAGCCTCCTGGCCTGAATATGGCTTGACCAGTTGCAGTGTTTGTGTGAATGAAGGAACTGTTCTTCAGCTTTCTGGCAAAAGCTGGTTTGGTGAGCTGCCCCTTGCCTCAGTCATGATGTCGGAGGCCTTGCGTCCATCGGAAGGTCAGCCCATGTATCAAATATGATCCCAGCCTCCTCTTTTTACTGTTTTTACATGTTTAAAAACTGTGTCATAAGACCTAAGCACCAGAAGGGGAAATTATTATATCCACATGGCAAGCGTTTATACCAAATGTACACACAGAAGGAGCAGGACTAGGGAGAAGGTACAAGGTACAAGGAGGCAGAATCTGTCCCAAAACAATAAGGAACAAGCAATCAGGCTTCCAGCCACAAAGTGTGTGCAGTTAAATTTTCCATAATGTTTACAGTGTTACAAGCACATCTATTTGCAAATGTTGCACATCAGTTCAGTTTGTTTTTAATGTCTCCATGAATATTCATATACATTTTTTGGTGCAGGACAATTCCTATCCATGCTGTACACCATTTCCCCTACGGTTTGCATTGCCTTTTCATGTGCAGTTTTAAGTAACATAGGCACCATTGTTGCAATTTGTGAGGATGTACATATTTTTCAATGCTAGTAGAATATGTTTAATTTCTTAGTTCAGGAAGTGCAAAGGACAATGCTTCATCTCATAATACGAACCAATTGAATGTTGTCCCTATCCAGGAACAAAACGGAGGAAATGGGAGATTACTCGACAGCCCCAGTCCCCACATCTGCTTACAGGAATGCATGTGTGCTCCCCTAAGCTGGTCTCTGGTTAGAAATATTTCTTGTTGTTGCCTGACCAAGCCCCTGAAGAGCTCCTGCCAGCAGATACACATAGATATGCATAGATCAATGATTTGTCTTGATATTAGGGACAGGTGACAATTGTTGTCAGTTTTGCTTTGACAAGAAATTACCAAAATTTGCAAAGTTTTCCATGTTCAGGAGAAGAAGGGCTTCAGTTTAAAAAGTCAAACGTTGGAGAAACCAAAACTGGCAGATTCATCCCTCCAAGCCTGATATTTTGAATGCTTAGCAGTTAAATGCCTGGCTTGGAATTCTTGTGTATTCCCCCATGACTGTGGTGCTCAGTCAGACCTATTTCTGACAGTCTCCCCACTTTCAACAGCCACAAAGTCAGCAAGTACCTCATGGCCTTCTCTGTGCTGGAAATAGCTGTACCTACTGAATTTGTCCAGAGCAGATGGATAAGAATTTCATTTTTATAAGAATTTACCAACATTTGTAAATGTCATATTTTGGAGAAAAGGAACTTGAGATTTAGAATATTTAAATGCATAAGAAAGATGCATATGCTCTTGGTTATAAAGTGACTTCATATTTATGAAGCCTGCACTATGCATAGCAGGCAGGATTTTTTAAGAGATCCAGCAGCAATCTTTGCCACATCATGAACCATTTAAGGCTAAAAAAAATGACTCAAGCACCGAGCAAGGATTTCGAGCTAAAACAATGCAGATATGACCAGCACATGCACAAACCAGTGTGAAAACTGAAATCAGGAGGACTTATTAACAGGCAATGTATTTTATGTATGGATTCTATATATTTTTCTATATCTAATATCCAATTAGCAGAGAGACAGAGGAAAGAGAAAAATGTAAGGAGAAAATTCCTGCATTATTTTTAAATCTTCACAAGGTACGGATGTGTCTTGAAAAGAAGAAACCCAGATGACACCCTTGTGGTGCAGGTTTACAATAGAACTAACATGCATACATCAGACTGACAAACATTGATTCTGCCAGTCTGACAGTGGCTAAACCTTGAAAAAGCCATGTAATATATCACATTCAACCTTCCATCTCCCCAATGTGTTCCGTAAGAAAACATTTCAGATAGTAGAAATCCAAGCTAGTAAGAATCACTTGTATAGGCTATTGCAAGTCTGTTTAGATTTCACTCAGATAATTCCCTGTCTTGCTTTTCTGATCTATATACATGCAATGAAATGCCATTACAGCTGCCCTTTGCTTTAAACAGGCTATTATCATCATTTTCAAAGTATTGTGAAAAGCTTCATTGGTTCCACCTAGTGTGATCATGGTCTCCCTGCAGCCAGTCTCTCAGACTTTATCATTAATGGAATCCTGGTTGCTGTTATTATTTTAAAGAAGAGTATCATTGAAATACGTAGCCCATTTCTCAAAAGCTCTGAGGCATTCTTGATGCAGCTCTTCATTGTCCCTCATGGGAATGCTGTGAAAAGGAGAGGGGCTAAGAAGAGATGGATATCCTACAATAGAAGGATAGGATGCTTCCCAGGGACCAAGGAATGAGCAGGGCATTGTTGGCCTCAGAATACACAGAAGAAAAAAGGACTATGGATTTTAGTCACCTGCTGGGTTAGGATGCAGTTGAATGACACTTGCCATTCTCTCTGGGAGAGAAGTGACTAGCTCTGAAAGAATGTCTTCAGTGACTGCATGTACTTTGCTGCTCCCAGGCTGGCTAGTTAACCTCTCGCACCAGCATCTGCGCCTATTCAGAGCTGATCACTGACAGTGTACCTGACAGTTTCAATTATTCACAGACACTATGCTAAAGTTCAAACGTGAGCTCTGTTTCTTCCTGTTTGCTGAAATGCCTTTCCCCCGATGCTTCTTATTGTAGGATATTCCTAGTTTAACCATCTTTCTCCCTTGCTACCCGTTAGAATACATGCGGCCAGCCTTTAGGGTTCATCATCTGCTGTGTTTCTGTTCCGAAAATTATTCCTTAAATACTGGGGTCTATTAGCAACATTTCGTTTACTTAATTTAAATACAATTGCCCCAGTTCTTTTCTGTTGCGTGCCTATTAAATATTAACAGTAGTTCAGTTTTATGGATGACAAATCGTTGTAATGAAATGGGTGATATTTATAATCTCTACAAGATGAGGACAAATTAAAACTTGAGTTTTAAAGGCATTTTTAAGGAGATGTGAAAGCAATCTCTTCAAGGTATAGTATCCAGGAAACTTATTATCTCTTGTCCACAATATTCAGCATCAGGATTACTTTGTAAGGAATGGGTGAGAATTTTTGATATGTTTTTTGATAAGAATATAACAAAATGTACAGGTTTCTTAATAAGTCAGAAAGAATAAATTTGAGATGGGAAAAACTGCATATGGGAGAGGGCAACACTGACTGTTTCATCCAGCAGTCTTGAGTGTTTAGCTGTTAATAGTCTGGTTTTGAATTCAGCAATGTTTGTGCTGCTGAACTGGGGTTCTTTTTTCTGATGTGCTCTTCATATTTAACAGCTACGTGGCAAGCCTGGTACAACACTAGAATTGGCTGGTACAGCTGTGGGATCATTTTGTTTGGCTCATTTTCTGGTAAGAACTTACCAAAAATCACAAACATCTTCGTAAGTGGAATTTAATGAATGTGAGGTTTAAAAAACATTGAAAACGGGGGCAAGCTAACCTTGCAGATTTATCCTAGATGTATTTACACTACAGACTCGTATCTATTTAGCTGCCATGGCTTTCCTCAAGGGGCCCTGCAAATCACAGTTCGAGCATTTTGAGAATTTTCCATGAGGAATCCCTAGTCACTGCACATAAAGCAATAGTTTCAAGGGTTTGATGTGGCAAGAGAATAACTCTTCAGCCAGTTTAGGGTATGCTCTTTAGGGCTGATGCCCCATAATGTGGGGCTACCCCCACAGCATGCTCTCCATGGGATGGTCTTTCGGCTTGTCCTGCAGTCTACGAGATGGTGTGTCATTGAAATTATGGGAATGGCTCCATTAGCCGCCTATTCCCAGTCAGGTACACTCTGCTCACTTGAAAATACGCTAGCATGTGATCCCAAGTATATTCATGTGAAGGGAATCTGACATTTATCTATTTGTGAGATTTATACCTAGCTTTTTTTTTCTTTTTTAAAGAACTGAAGGTACCCTGCATCATTCTCCTCCTGCTGCTTTCAGTCTTATCCTCAGAGCAACAACCCAGTGAGGCATGTTGGGCTGAGAGTCTGTGACTGGCCCAGAGTCACCCAATTGGATCCATGGGGACTGGAACCCAGATAACCCGAGTCCAGACCCGCACTCTTAACCACTATGCCTCACACTAGAAATGCCTGCTTATTGGGTAATTCTAGGCTTAGTTTCAGAATACTGCCTACTTTGGGCAATCCTAGGACCTAAAGGAATATTTTTGATTATTGGTTTATTTATTCCAGAGTAAGTGTGTGGGTTTGCACGACACTGCTAACATTGGTGGCTTGTTGCTCAGTATGATCTGCCATATTGCATGAACTCTGTCATGGTATTTCAGCACTGTACATTTTGTTTTTAGAAACCACAATAAGAAACAATGGTCTTTACTATTATTTCTACTCCTCACAATGGGTTCTCTGGTGGTCCAAACCCAGCATCGTGGTTTCCATGGTCCAGGCATGCAGCTCCCACAGAGTTCCTTGGAAAAGTGGCTGCTGCTGCAGGAACTCCTCCACCCATTCAGGTGCAGTGGCTGATGGGATACATGCATACAGTGGAAGGACTGAATGAGGGTAGAAACTACTTGTCTGTCGGGCAAATCCAGACCAAAAAACCACACACCATGGAAACAACACAAGGTTGCTTATTATGGCATGTGAACCCAACTAGTGCCTGCAGTCCCAGTTAAGACTGGGACTGTGATGTGCTGGGAAGGGGTTTAAGGTCCACCCATGCCTACTTTTGCTCCAAAATTCCACCATCTCCTGTGGAGAGTTTTAATCCCCCTCATGTAGAGTCAATGAAAATGAATGAGTAGGAAGCTTAAACTTTCGCTTATGGAGCATCACGGCCCTGGTTCCACTTGGGGCTCTGCACACTTACTCTGAAGTAAATACACAAGAACTTGCTTGGCTTATCTACACAAGGAATGTAATATGTGCTCACATCATTCCATACACACGGTGTCCCTCTTGTGTGCCACATTTTGTGCTGCTGCAACTGATGTAAAAGGTTCCCAGCTGTGCAACTGGGGCCTGCTATTGTTTGCAGACTTCTCCTCTGCTTGGCTTACTTAGGAAATCTGGGCTGAGGATCAGAGGAAGCCCACAAATGCTTGGAGGGATGGATTCCAATAGAGCAGGGGTCCTCAAACTTTTTCACCAGGGGGCCAGTTGAAAGGTGCCGGTGCTGGGTGCAGGCCGGAAAGGTGGTGCTGGCTGGGTGCGCGGGCCGGCACGGGGGTGGTGCATGCAGGTGCGCATGCTGAGGCAGCGGGGCACGAGGTGAGGCGAGGTGGGACCAGGAAAGCACCACGAGGCAGGTGCACGAGGCAGTGGCTTGCTCGCTTGGAGATTGTTTTCTCTGAGCGAACAAACCGCTGCCTCCTCGGGCGCAGGGCAAGGTAGGCAGTGGCAGGTCCAAATGGCCATGGTGGGCCACATCCATCCCCCAGGCCATAGTTTGAGGACCCATGCAATAGAGCTTGTCCCAGTCCTAGGCTTGGATCTCAATTCCCAGACAAGGCCAAAAGCAAATGCAGCATATTAGCATCCTCATGTCAAAAAGACTTTAGAGACTTAACATTCTGCATTGCCCCTTTAATCCAGCATCACCATCATATGTTAGATGACCAGCAAATCCATCAAAGGCCATTAATTCACAGCATTTCTGTCTGTTCTCCCATTCCTGAAAAAGATTTGATCCAAATCAAAAGAGACAAACATTTAATGGTACCTGTATACCAGAATGTCTACTGAATCCCAGGAACATGGCGGCATCCGCAGCCCTCCACCACCCCAACAAACCTAGCTTTATAGCATCTCTCCCTTGGGCATGGTAGGGGAGCCTGCCCTTTTCCTACCCATAACTGGTTGCTTCACCTGCTGCCTTGTCTTGGATGATGCAGGTGCTGATACACACCACAGGTCTCTGTCTCGGCTCTTTGCACAGCTGCCAGCTCTACTGGCTGAAAGTCCTGCTGTATCTATTCGTGTGCATGTGCAAACTTCAGTCAAGTGTGAAATCTGCAGAAAATGCATAAAGGCCGACTCTAGAAACCATCACTTCAGAATAAGCCCACTGATAAATTTTTCTTTGAAGCCTTATCTTCCTTTGAGCTTCCCCGCCCCTTTCAGCAATTAGCCCTGCAAATCCTTGTGTCTTCACAATATGGTGGCCATCCACCTCTGCAAAGGCTAAGTGCTATCAAGCACACCTGTCATGCGCCAAGAGCAAAGCACAGTGCCGCAAACAAAGAGACTCGTCAATATTGAAATGCACCAGAGGAGAGCACAATCCAGTATCTCAGCAAACCCTTGTTTTGACCAGGTTAGAAAGAAAGCAGTGATGGGCTCATTTATGGAGCCATCATTCTGCTTGGTGGGGAGATAGCTTAGAAGCATCCTTCCAGGCATGTGTAGGAAGAAAAGAGTATTGGCTGATCCAGTGATCTCGCATAAATGCTAGGCTGATACGGATTTTCTGGAACTGTCCCATTATTTGGGACAAGTATACTTGAACTGTGTTATGCAATCAGTGCGTTTAAAAAGCAAGCCACAACCATTTCTCTGTATTCTAAGAAACCGTGCTTTGCTATCTTCAGAATAATACTGAAAGAATTGGTTTGGATTTGGGGCTAGCTTTTCTAATGGCTTCAAGCACATGCATTACAGCAGCCAGGGTCAAAATGGAACCAACGGCATCAGCCTGAAGGGTTTAAGGAAGTATGGGATATCGCAGTGATGACCCCCACCCTCCTTTTGTTTTGTTTTGTCTTTTCAAGGTTGTTTTAGCCAGCAAACTGACAGGCTTTTTGTGAGATGGTCTCTCTTTTATCCACTGGAACTGTGAATTTCTTGATAATATTTTTCTTTATGGCATATTTTGTTTTTTTCATTAAAAAGGTGGGGGATAATCACAGGAGCAGCACATGTCCTCGCTGAGATGCTTTGATTAGAAAAGCCACAGTGAGTGGAATTGCCCCTTTTGCATCTCTTGAACAAATACAGCATCTCTCTCAGGATTCGGAGCAAGAGCCCTTGCGTTGCCAGAAGAGGATGAGCTGCAAAATGAATTGTGCAAGCTGATTTGGACTCACCAGCCAAAGACAGCATGGAGGGATGAAGGTGAGCAGAGCTGGTGCTTGACAAGATCGGAATGTCTCTGTGGGGCATGAGAAATGACTGTGGCAAGGGGCAACCAGAAGCTTTTCTTTGCTCCTTTCTTTCTCCAGTGTCCGTTCTTCATGTGCATACTACTCCTCATCCCAATAAATTCAGAGTGGATTAAGAGGGAATGGGGTGGGGAGAAGAGTACAATCCAATATATGTATCTACTCAGAAAGAAATCCCACTCAGTTCAATGGGACTTACTCTCAGGGAAGTGCTGAGAAGATTGCTGCTCAAATAGAGCAGTAAAATTATATAACAACTAAAAAGATAGAGCGTGGAATTAAAAGCTGTCAAATCCTGAAACAAACCAAGCCAAAACAGTTTTCCCCTGGCAGCACAAGGCCACAGGACTTTTCATTCTTTGCCTTTTTTTGCTGTAGTCAATAAAACACCCCAGTTTTCAAATATTATTTTGAACTGGGATCTACTGATTGGGGTGTGTGAGAAACCTAACAATTAGCTGTCCTTTAAGGCTGAAACTGAACGAAAAGTGGCTATAGTGGATGTTTCCTCAGAGAGCCAACATATGAGCTTCATTAATGAAGAACATAATAAATAATGAAGATTAGAAGCACTGAGAATTTAAGGCTGCAATCCTAATTAGAAAGAGTCCAATTGAAACCAATGAGGTTTATTTCCAAGTCAGTGTAATTGGGACAGAAGCAATTTGCCTGTGATTTTTTTTTTCTGGGGGAGGAGGGAGAAGTAGACCCAATCCAGATTAAGTTACTTGTGTTTAAATTCTGTTGTAATGAATAGGACTTAGGTTAATCATGATAAACATCTCCCTGTTGAGTTGACTGGGACTTGAGCAATCCAATTTCTCTGGATTCTGGATATAAAGTTCAGAGGAACTCTACATTCTTTTAAAATTTCATCTTCAAAGATCAAGTATTAACTGTCAAACACCTCATGAGATTTCATTACCTTTTTACATTCCAAAGTTTAAGAAGAATACCTGGAAATGTAGGATGCTGTTGGAAATCTATGGTCCTGCCATTTTGAAATACAGACCTTGTTAAAGGTAGCCATTTTAAAGCAACAACATCCCCCACCTCCTTTAAATCTAATTGTTACCAGGAGATTTCAGGTTCTCTTTTTCAGGTAATAAAAAGGCATATACTTTTAGTTCTCCAAGGCAAGGGTTGACTGTGCCATAATCTGTACCATGCACCATTTCTAGAACATGAATCAGGTGTACGCCACAGTGTTACTCTGTGGGCTCTCTACAGTGTTTACATTTGTGGACTTACTGTCTGCTGTTGTTCACATTCTCTCGTGAAGCTTCCTTGTATTTCAATGCAAGGTGCACAGCTCCTGATTTCTAAAGTAGCTTTTCAATCGTGAATTGATCTGTGCAGTGGAGGTTTATTGGCATGCCATCGCTTTGATTTGCCTAAATGCAGTTACAGAATTTGCTCAAACAGCGTATCAGCTAGTGATCCAAATTCAGCACTAATGCTGGGTTTTCTGTTCAGGATCACAGATCTTCCAGCTCTGCTTTTTATCAGGTATTTACTGAACAGAATCCAGCAGAGCCACTTTGCCTCCACTGGTTCTCTTGCTCTTGCAGGAGTGACCATTTGTGTTTCCATGCTTCTGGAAACAATTACAGAAATGAATGGAAATGCTAGTTTCTGAATCAAGACAGACGTTTCTTCCTGCAAGATCTGCTGGCATGCCCCATTCCGAAAATGAGTGGTTTTGTTCATTTTGGGTTTCTTTTAGAAATGCAAAAGTCCCATTGTGTAAGCCATAATCACACAAGCACAATAGCATTCTACATATTGTGATTTTATTCCTTTTTGTAATTTTTAATGCATTTGGCAATTTCTTGCAATTTTATATGCTTTCTTCAAAAAGCAAAATGTCTTCTTTCTGATCTTTCTAAAATAAATGCAGAGAAAACTTGAAGAGCAGTTTTTGTTTTTATAAGGCAGGATCAACAAGTTTCCAAAGCCATTCCTTCATTCCCTATTAATATTTAAACTGGCCACTTAGTGATATTGCTTGCAGTTGTCTTATATGTTCCTTTGCACTCCTCTCTTAGGAAGGCTAAGCTATGGATCTCAGGCTCAAATCTGTTCTCTTTGAATTAGCTAAATACATTGGTTCATCTCCAAAGAAGGGTGAGTGGAAAAAAAATGTATTAGCAAGCCATGGCGAAAAAGCTTCTTACAGGGGAGGCCAGTATGCATCAGGGTTTGCACTATAGTATGAGTAACATGATAAAGAGGGAAGATATACTGGCTGTAGCAAATGAACTCTAGTGGCCTCTAAAATTCTCAAGAAATGACTCATAGGGTTAAATACTTAGTGTGTGGCTCTTTTATTTTTCTGTTGATTAAAAAATAGAGATGTGAAGGCCCAGGAGAAAAGCAGGAAAAATATGAAAATCAAAGAAAGAGTCTCTTTTTTTGGTCCATAAAATAAATGGGCAGGGGATTTTCCTCCTCCAGAAACTTTCCAGTCCCCTGTCCGTTTTCTTCATTTTCTGGCTCTTCTTGTGTCTATTTCTTATGTGGCAACGCTGATCTGGACTGGAACTGCAATGCATGAGAACAAGAGGTAGAATCTAAGATTCATTTAATCAGTGTATTAAATGTAACATGCAGCTTGGCCTAAACTTTGTGCAAGAGCTCATGGAAGAACCTTCCTGAATTTAGCAGCATCTTTCTCATGCAGTGTGTAAGGGTCGGGCTCCATTTTTGAGGAGGGATGGAAGGAACAGCTAGGAGTATATAGGAAGTCAAGGATATGACCAAGAATGAAAGGGTGTGGGAGAGATGGACAGGTATCCCCAGGTATGTCTGTTCAAGGGTGTGCAATCTGGTTCCCTCAAGATGTTTTGGGTGCAGACTTCCATAACCCCTGATCATTGGTCATGTTGGCTGGGGCTACTGGGTGTTGGGTTTATCTGGAAGGTACAGATTGTTTTCTCCTGGCCTATAAATCCCTCTTCTTGCACTGCCAACCTATGGCTCAGTAAGGACAAGACGTTTTACATACTTTTGCCATGCTTGGCAGAAGGCAGTCTGAGCCTTTTACCTAACAGCAGGGATACCAATATTCTGATTGTAAATGTTCTTACATGCCCAGCTACTTGAAATGGATGTTCCATATGACTTAAAGCTGGATGGAGCAATCCTATGCAGCTAGTCAGGATCTGAGGACCACAGGTAGTTCATTCTCCCCTGTCCAAGACAGCCCCCCACCCCCAAGCTGGAAAGCAGAACTCGGGCCTTTCACCCATACAACTAGCCTGGAAAGAGCAGTGCTGTTCTCTAAGGCAACCTTGGAGAGTGGGAAAAGGGACCGTTCTGTTGGCAGGGAAGGAGGCGACGAAAACGCCTCACAACTCAAGAGCTTGCAATCATCCTGCCAGGATGGTGCTCATTCATACCACAGCTGTGAATACTAATAAATAACCGAAACCAGCCAAGCTGGTTTTTAAGGAACTCGAGCATCTGAATGAACACGAAGATATCGTTGAGGAAAACATGTACAATTTCAATGAAATGTAACCAGAGGAGGGCCTAGACCTCGAGGTTGTGGAGTGGGATGCCAGAAGTTTTCGCCACTTTCCCTTTACACAGTAGGAGTCACCTGAGCTGCCTGTCTCGAAAGGCCTGCTGGCACCTATGGCGTTCCAAGTGCTTCCTGTTAATTCCAATCTCACAGTCAGAGAAGGGCAAAATGGGACGCCAAGCCATTTGCTACCAATTGCAATAAATATATGCAATAGGGCATCCATTTGTTGTATTGGGCTCCCAGTTTGGTCCAGCCCCTGCTGGAATTTATCTGTCCTAGGCTGTGTATGAGTAGAGCTACATCTGGAAACTAGTCCTCAAGATAAACTAACCTCCCTTGTTTTGTTTGAATTATAGCAACACTATGAGTGTACTACAGCCTTTGAGCCATCAGAGTCTGTCAGTGCCTAATTGTCCTTAGGAACATCCGAAACATCAGTATAAGCGTCTTCTTTGCCAATTAACTTGTCAATGCCCATAAAACACGTATAGTTCCACTGCTCTCTGTGCTCACTTTTCAGCCCTGAACACACAAGCATCATGGCAGCTCTTGTTTCAGAAGAACCTCTGGGGAGTTTGGTATAGAGCCCTGAGAAACCAAACTATACTCAGTCCCTTTCTTTGAACAGGAAGAGGATGATGTATTCTTGACCCTTTCCCCTTCTTGTAAACAGGGTGGACACAGAAGGGAAGATCTTTCCAAATTGTCAGGTTTCAATCATTTGCCATCTAGAGCTTTCCAAAGATGGATGAGCTAATCTATCATGTGCCTTACAAGCTTGTTTATAACAAGCAGGGATTATATTAAAATGCCAGGGTCATAAATTGAGGCTGCTGGACATGAGACTGCTCTTAGCACTCTCAGCTTTTATCACCAGAATGCAAGAATGAGCTGCGATCATGCCCACAAAGTCGGAGTTCTGGCTCTGGACACGTGTCTGCTTGGGAGTGGGAATGCCTGGGCACAGGAGAGCTGCTGCGGATGTGCTTGCCCCTTGCCCAGCACAGTGATTCTCCTGTGCAACCGCCCCACAGGAACTTGGCTGGGGAAAAGGAAGGAAAGGCAGAGGAACAACTGAGGAGAAACAGTGGGGAGGCGAGCTCAATAGCCACTCCCTCCCCACATATTTTGTAAATCCCCTCTGCCTCTGCATTCACATTACAGCTCAAAAGAGAGGCCCACTCCGTTTAGTGTTCATTTATTCTGAAATGAAAGCAAGGAATTGGGGATGGGAGAGAACTCCGTAAGGACAAGAGGAATAGTGCTGAAGCAGGCCAGGTCCAGCGCTCTGTTCACCCAGCAGCCAACTTGGTGCCCATGATTAGCGCCTGAACAACGGGGATCCGTGAGCTCCTCAAGGCTCATCTCTGATTGAACAAAACTGTTGAACACTAGCATGAAAACAGCAACATTTTCCCCCAGCAGCCCTGAAATCGTTTATAATATGCCAGAAATCCTGGTGAGCCCTCTGCACACTTTACTTGGTAGCTTTGTTGGTGGCAACAATAGAGAGCAGGCTTTCCTCCTCCTCCTCCTCCTCCTCACCTTCTTGTTGCCATGGCTGCAGAGGTCGGGAAGGACAGCGGTTGACCCTCTCTTTCACTTCCTCTCTATCTTTATGCCTGGGATATGAGGCGATGTAATTTTCCTAGGGGCACTTGGCACTGTTGGGTGCCTTGGGAGAGCTATGTTTCTGGGCAACTGAGGCCCCAGGAAGTGAGGCAGAGAAGGACAGAGGGAGAAAGAGAGAGAGAGAGGAACATTAGGAAGGGAAGCTTAGCTCTCTGCTGCTGCAGTTCTTAGTAATGCCAATAAGCAGCAGCCAGGTGAGTGGATGGGGCAAAATAATTTGAGGGATCGTTTTCCAGCTTGGATTATGGATTTAGCAAGCAAAGAAGCTAGTGGGTGTAAGGCTCACTTGCATATCAAAGCTGAGACTCCCAAGTCACCAAGGTTCATATTCCATGCCAAAGAACAGATAAACTCAGCAACAATTCTGCAGTAGACAGAAGTTCAAGGCACGTGATCCATTCTTAAAGTTAAAGCAAAGTAATCTGTATGGTATACATATATTCATGTTGAAATGGTATATGAATCAATGCCAGGGGAGTGAATAATTGTTGACATTATTTTTAAACGTTCAGTCTTCCAAAACTAACAATTTATGATCAGTGAGGCTTTTCTTGTGCAGGCAGGAGTGGGGGACAGGGAAAGAAATGCACGGCATGTAAAAGAAATTAATGGCCCTCAGTAAATTTAAGGACTGTTGGCAACTCAGCTTTGCATGTTGCAATAAAAATGGTTTATTGGACTAACATTGTTAAATTCAGAAGCCAAAATGATATTAAGCTTCTACACTGAAGCCTGGGCAGCTCTAAGGGGCGTTGATGGCTGGCCCGGTTGTCTTCCTAACCCTAGGCTCCACTGGCTTTTCTGCCTGGGTGCAAGGCTTAAAAGTGCTAAAGAAAATATCTTTCCCTTCATTTAGCTGTATTTATTTTCCATGGCTCCATCATATCACGGCCCCTCTCATGTCCCCAGAGCACGAGAGCCCATTTATTTCCTAGCCACTGCCTGCCTGCTTTCCTGAAATGGAGCTAATGTACCCCAGAAGGCTTAAGAGATACTGCCAGTTGTAGCAGGAGAAGCACTCAAAAAGATTTCAGGGCCATTTGTTGTCAAGCCAGGAAAATAAACAGCCTCGGGATTTTGCAGAGGGGAGGAAAAAGGGCTGGAGTGAAGCAAAGGTTGAGAGGAAATTCTGGAAGAAAGAACAAATTGGTGTCTTGGCAGAAGACAAATCTCAGACCAAGCAGGATGGTTATGGATAGCAACTGGGAGGACTGAGGCTTGTTGTAATGGCCGTGCCCTAAAAACAGTTCGGTCGCTTTGGCTTTTTAGTTGTGGATTCATGCATGCCAGGGAGGGTTGGTTCTGCACTGGGGTTTTCTCTCTGCTGAGGTTGCTCTGACTGACTAAAAGACTTTGCCTCTCTAGCCTACATCATGAAGCACTTGAGAACATGAATGCCTCTCTAAGGCTTCTGTTTAGATGAGAGAAGTTTTTTTAATCTTGAATGCTGAGTGAAGTCAGCAGTAGAATTTAAAACACTTTGGAAAAGTCTAGCGGTTTTCAGTTTTTCATTGTAGGTCTGCAGTGTAGGCAGTGGGTGACCATGGCTGGAGCACCAGACCAGGAAAGATGGAGGAGCGTGGAGATCTTGACGCTGATGCAGTGGGCCAGGGACAGGAAATGTCAGCGACCAGCAAGGGTCAGATCCCGTCAAGGCATAGCAGGGCCAGAAGCAGGGAGAGTCAGGAACAAGTGAGGCTGAGATACCCAGTAAGGCCTGGCTGGCCCAGAGGGGAAAGCAGAACCAGGACCGAGTAAGGTCAGATATCAGCAAGGCATGGTGGGTCCAGAAGCAAGGGAGCGGCAGGAACAGAGAAGGTCAGATGCTAACAAGGCAGACTGGGGGAATGAACAGCCCAGTAAAATATTGGCAAATCACCTTAGACAACAAAAACATTGAACCGCTGTCTCAGAAAACAGTGGCAAGATATCTACCCATCCTAAAGATAGAAATCTTCAATTTTTAGAATTGTATTCAGAATTACAAAGTAGTGACTATAAAATATCAGACCACAATATTGATATTTTGTTTGTTTGTTTTTTTAATCAGATCTATCTTATATAGATATATTTCACAGGTAGTTTTTAATTACACCTTTGTGGATTGATGAAATTACCAAAGCAGTAACTAATATGAAAATGGGGGAAGCACCTAGTCCAATTGAGTGTTATAAATATTTTCAAGTTTTCTAGTTCTTAATCTTTATTGGCTATATAACTCTATTTTGAATCTAGTTCAATTTCATCAGCATTCAATGATACCTATATTACAATAATTTCTAAACCAGAAAGGGATCATACTCTGTGCTAATTATCAACCTATTTCATTGATTAATGTTGATACTAAAATACTAACTGCAATTTTGTTTGACAGACTACAAGATGATATTACAATGTCAGTCTAATCAGACCAGGATGGATTAATTAAAATAGGCAAGAGACTGATAATCTTGGATTGGCAGTTGATTTGATTGCATTAAATAATGCTAGAGCAGACATGGCTACTGTTGTCAATCTGGATGTGAAGAAGGCCTTTGATAAAATTATTGGAAATTTATATTTGCCACCTTGAGGAATTTTGGGTTTCGTTCAGCATTTCAGGCATGGGTTAAATTTTTATATAAAACTCCTAAAGTGAGAGAGGTAGGATCAATAGAGTCTTGTCTGAGTTTTTTTCCTTTACTTGAGAGAGGTGCTACAGAGGGATATGCTCTCCCCCCATGTGCTGTCAGACAAAACCCTAATATCCATTCTGGACACTTACCTGATTATTCTGTTAAATCATCAACAGTGGAACTCATGTCTATTGGAGATAAGACAGCACATACAGTCTTATCTAATTAGCAATTTAGGATCTGTGCTGCATGTATTACTTATCTGGGAAACATTGTCCCAAGAGACATATGTCAAATGATTAAATTAAATCTGCATGAGTTGAGATCTCAAAGGATGTTGACAAGTGGGCAACTTTAAAGCCAAGTGTATGGGTTGGGTAAAGACATTTAAAATGAACATAATGAATCAGATTGTTTATGTTTTCCATGATATTCCTCTATTCACACCAGGAAAGAATTTCCAGAAATTTAATATTTTTCTTTTGTAAATTTTTCTTGTATTCCACTCCAGCACCAATGTCCTTGAAAAGAGGGTGGGCTTGGCCTCCCTGACCTTTCCTTATACCACCAGGCCTGTTTGTTTACTTGTAGTAGATTTTGCTCGTTTCCACTTAGATTAGATTTCTTCCCCTGGTCAGTTTTGGAATCTTTATTTCTGAATCTTTCTCTCACAGAGCTTGCCTGGCGCTCTTGCCATAATACCGCAGTAGATAATGAGCTCCCATCATCTGCAGCAGCTAGAGAGTTGTGCCACATCAATTCCAGCTTAACACATTTCCCCCAGCAAAAGTAACTTTATGAGGAAATCTTTGCTTGGTGGGCCTGGGTGGACAAGATGATTTTTACTTTTGCTCAGCTTGTCCTTCCTGATGGTATTTTTTTTGCCATTCTTTGCTTTATAGGCTAAATAGAAATGATCAGCCATCGCTGTATGGCAGTACATGCAGTCAAGATATTTGTTAGAAGCTTAGTTTGGTCTTACTGTAGGCATAGTATATATATGCTGTTGTGTGCATGGGAAGGTGGGAAAGGGTCCACTGTGCTTTGCCAAATGTACATCTTAAATACAACTGTACCACTAACCTCTCTTGTCAAAGTCATTGGCTTCGGCAGCCTTTCCCAACCTTGTCCCTTCCAGACGCATTTGGACTGCAGCACCCAGAATTCCTGCTCAATGGGCCTTGCTGGATGGGAATTCTGAGAGTTGCAGTCCAAATGCCTCTGAAGGCCTCCAGGTTGGGGAAGGCTGGGCTACAGCATGAAGAAAGTTAGCAATGACTCAATGTTAGTAAACTCAACAAAAGAAGGTAGATGCAATTCATGAAATTCAATAGGGCTTAAGTAAGAAAAATCTTCCTTTTGCTTACTTTACTGTGTAAAACAAAGCATCAATGGTGCTTTCATTACCACCACCACCGCCACAGAAATAGGTCACACTGGTAGAGATACAAGTTCAGACCTTGCTGAAAAAGTGTGCAAGGAACCTATTACCAAGGATGATGTGAGACCTTTGGAGGGCTGCAGTATTTTGGTTGCATCAGTATTTGTCATATTTACAGTATATGATGGCAAATGAGCTAATGGGCAAAAAACCCCACCCCAGGAAGAGATTAGATCATCCAGGGTGAAAAATTGCCAGCACTGAGGCTTCATAAAGCAGAGCACTTTTCATTTTCTAAATGGCCTTTAAGAGCATTTCTTCTGCTCCCTACAGGCCATCCCACATTCTCAGTCTCGTAACTGTGCAGATTAATTCCAATGGAGCAAAGCATGCCTTGCCCAAGTCTTCCCCTATGCAGCAACCTCCAGATGTGTTGGACTACAATCCCTCTATTGGGAAAGTAGTCCAACACATCTGGAGGGTGCTGTTTTAGGCAAGGCTAAAGCGGGTGGGCAGCCTATTTCTCTGACATGTTTTCTTTTCCTTCCCTCCTTCCTTCCTTCCTTCCTTCCTTCCTTCCTTCCTTCCTTCCTTCCTTCCTTCATTGCATTTGTATGCTGACCCTTAGCCAAAGACTGTGTAAAACAGAGCAGGGAGTTCCATGGAGGAGAGCTCTTTCGACAAGGGTACCTCATCCCTAGTTCATTTCCCACATGTGACTTTCCAGAACCACTTGACTAACTTCTGTTGAAAGCAGGATATTGGATAAGATAAGCCTTGTTCTGCTCTAGCATGGCACCAGTTGGATGTCTTCGCATTTTCTCCTGTGCAAACCACTGTCGTATGTATGTATGTGTGTAAAGCATTTGTATACTGATTGATGAGTGTAATGCTCTCAAAACACTCTACATTGGACTGCCCTTGAAAATGCTCCAGAAGTTACAGTTGGTGCAAAATCGAGCAGCTAGACTGCTGGTGGAGACTGGTAGTACCAAACATATTACACCAGTCCTCTGAATTACACTGGTTGGCCAATGAAGTCTGGGTCTGCTTCAAGGTGCTCATTTTGACATATAAAGCCCTACATGGTTTAGGACCTGAATATCTGAAGGAGCATCTCCATCCATATAAGTCAGGGGTCCTCAAACTTTTTGAACAGGGGGCTGGTTGAAAGGTGTCAGCGATGGGCACGGACTGCCAAGGCAGTGTGGGTGTGGGGCGCTGGCTGGGGAGGGGGCACACGAGCATGTATGCGTGCAGCGAGGCAGGGGTGTGTGTGTGCACAGATCGTTTTCTCCAAGCAAGTCCAAAATGATCTTGAGAACGAGCTGCTGCACAGCAAGGTGCCAGCTTGCGAGCAAGGAGATCATTTTGGACTCTCAGAGGAAACAGTCTCCTTCCGAGCAAGCTGCCGCTGGGCGCCTTGCATGTGCGGTGAGTCCAAAACCTCTATGGCGGGCCAGATAAATGGGCATGGCAGGCCGTCTCTGAGCCGCGGGCCATCGTTTGAGGACCCATGATATAAGTCTGTCCAGGCTCTAATATTGTCATCAGAGGTCCTGCTCTGGGAACTGTCTCTAAAGGAAGCTAGGAGGATGGCTACCCAAGGCAGGGCCTTCTCAGTTGTGGCACCCCATCTATGGAATCGACTTCTTGGGGATATTCATCAAGCACAATCCTTATATATATTCTGGTGCCAGACTAAGTCATTTTTATTTAAGGAGCATTTTATTGTTGATGATTTTAATCGGAATTTAATTTTAATTATATTTTAATGTAAACTTTAGTTTTCTTAATTATGACATTTGAGATAGTTCCAATCAGTTGTTAAACTATTATTTGGTGTTCCTGCTATGATATGTTATTTATTATGGATATTCTGGTTTTAACTGTCTAAATTGTGTGTATTTATAATGTTTTATGTTGTTGGTTTTTATCATGTAAACCAGTGATGGGGAACCTTTTAGAGACCGAGTGCTCAGCCTGCAACCCAAGACCTACTTCTTTATCGCAAAATGCCAACACTACAATAAAACCTGAAAACTGAGGTATTAGTTTAGAAAAAACACCTCACAGCCAGTTCAAGCAAATATGTATATAACCTTAGCAGCATACTGACCAGTCATGCGGAAGCTTGGATGAGTCACGGCTAATGAGTTGCAGCTCGTGACATCATCACCTGGTGCCTCTACTCCTTTCCGAGCATGCGCATGGCTCCTATGTGCGCTGTTATCCAATGCTCAGCTGCTGGGGCGATGCTGGCGCGACTTGACTCGTGTGCCGACAGAGAGGGCTCTGCATGCCCTCTGTGGCACATGTGCCATAGGTTCACCACCACTGGCATAACCCTACCCTGGTGCACTCCCTAACCCTAATAAAGGGCTAAATTTCCATAGAAGAGAGGGCAATTTTGAAAAAGCCTTCCTTGAGTAGCTTTTTCTGCACAGCTCAATATTTCTGCCCATTCTAAACACATGCCGACCATCAAAATCATGTCAGGACACCTCATTTTTCCAACCCTAACCCTACCCTGGTGCATTCCCTAACCCTAATAAAGGGCTAAATTTCCATAGAAGAGAGGGAGATTTTGAAAAAGCCTTCCTTGAGTAGCTTTTTCTGCACACCTCATTATTTCTGCGCATTCTAAACACATTTCAACCATCAAAACCATGTCAGGACACCTCGTTTTTCCAACCCTAACCCTACCCTGGTGCACACCCCTAACCCTAATATAGGGGTAATTTTACATTAAAAAGAGGGCGATTTTGAAAAAGCCTTCCTTGAGTAGCTTTTTCTGCACAGCTCAATATTTCTGCCCATTCTAAACACATTCCGACCATCAAAATCATGTCCGGACACCTCATTTTTCTATGCCTAACCTAGTGATGATGCACCTCTTAGAGACCAAGTGCCCAAAATGCAACCCAAAACGCACTTATTTATCACAAAGTGCCAACACTACAATAAAACTGAAAACTGAGGTTTTAGTTTAGAAAAAACGACTCACAGCCAGTCCAAGCAAATATATACATATCCCTGGCAGCGTACTGACTGGCCATGCGAAAGCTTGGACGAGTCGTGGCTAATGAGTTGCGGCTCATGACATCATCGCCTGGTGCCTCTACTCCTTTCCGAGCATGCGCATGGCCCCTGTGTGAGCTGTTATGAGATGCTTGGCTCCTGGGGCGATGCTGGCGTGACTTGGCTTGCGTGATGACAGAGAGGGCTCTGCGTGCCCGCTGAGGCACGTGTGCCATAGGTTCGCCACCACTGATGTAAACCATCTAGAGAGCCATGTGGGTATGAGACAGTATACAAAAGTGTTAAATAAATAAATAAAATGGTTTACACAATAATCTTCCATGTAATCTTTCCTTTCTGGAAAAGGATGTGGTGTTGCCTGAGCTCCAACTAGCCACAAAATAAGAGTTGAAGGTTTTTTTGTTTTAATCTTACTGGGAACCAGGTTATGTCAGGGCTGCAAAGTGCTTTAGAAAAGCCCCAGTTTAAGAAGTGGACCTTGATTAAATGCTCACACACACATTTTTATTTGATCTCTAATGGGCAGGCAGTGCCAGACCTACACTCTTAGAAAGGGTCTGGCATGTGTGCTCGGGAAGAAAGAATCACATAATTTAATGTGTGCAATGATTGTTTCTTACATGGAACCATATTGGGTATGTATATATGAACATGCATTACATAGAAGGAAAAAATGTGAAATAGGCAGCTGTAACAAGATGTAGCCATTCAATAAAACAGCATTCTTGGAACATCTCTTCGGTTCCACAGAACTTTCCTCTCTCTCTCTCTCTGTTTCCCCACTCTTGTCAGATTACAGCTCTCCAGTATTAACAGCTATTTCCCCACATCTGTGAATGTAATTCTGCTACGCACATCATAAAAAACTGAAAGCTACCTTCTTAAGGGAACTGCAAATGGTGTATGTCGTGTACAAGCTAGACAGTGGCTTAATATAGCACTGCAGTACCCCAGCTGAAGGATATCACTGAGGGAAAAGGATAATATAAAGGGGAATTAGCAATTTGGGAGAACACAAATAAGGCAAACTGATCTTGGAGGAAGAATTTGGCAAACCTCAACAAGCCCAGGCACTGCATATTGTACGTTTACCCACTCGCAGTTACCAGTGACAGAAAAAGGAAATTGTGTGAATGCAATTTCTACATTCGGATCAGGATTTACTCTTTCCTGGTTTTCATTTATTTATTAAATTATTGAAATGAAAATTATTTTAGGCCACCTTTAAACCCCTCTTAAGGCAGAGTTTATACTCTCAACAGCATATACCAAGTAATAAATAAATATACAATAAAATGGTAGAAAACACAATAAAAATAGATTACTCCGAATAGATTACACCAAAACCAGCAGCCTACGGATTATGAGAAGGCAAGTGAAAACAAATGCATCTTTCAGAGCCTTCCTGAGGACCTGCAAAGAAGGAACCCCTGAGGAAGTTGATTCCAGAAAAGCCGTCTCCCAAATGCTTGGCAGCATCTTCTCTCTCCGTAAACTATTGCTCCTGAAGGAACACACCAGACCGCATGAACTGGAGCACTGGTATGGTGTAGCACATGCCTCCCACTTGGGTGCCATTTGCATTGCCAGTTGAAGACTTTGCCAGTTGAAGTCCCATCAGAATCACCCAGCAAGTCCATTGGTCATGAATGCTGGGAGTCGTAGTCCAAAGTCCTATTAGACTTGAACCTGAAAGAGCTGTTTCCAAAGTCTTCCTCAGAGTGGTTTACTTGAGCCCGTCGGTGTCTCTCAACCTGCTTCACAGGGCTGTTGTAAAGCAATAATTGGGAAGAGGATGGGGGAAGGACCAGGCACAGATGATATAATGAATATCACAGCCAAGTATAACAATTTCATAATTTTTAAAGCCACAGCTAAAGCCAGCTCCTTTGAGAAATGCATGCTGTTGCTTAGACAATTCCACATTCCAGCGTTTGGAATTATCTAAGAAAGAGAGCTCAGACTATTGCAGAGCAGCACTGCCATTCTTGCAGCAATGCCTGATTTACATTAAGAAAAGGAACCAAATTAGATCATGTTTCTTTGCAAGAACTTCAGAAATGAGATGCGGTGGTTCCCAGCATGGGCACAGGTGCACAGATTTCAAATCTCCCTGGGTACTGACAGGCCATGCTTCCAGATCTTGCCAGTGAGGTGCAATTGACAGGGCTGTGTGAAGAGTGCAAAGTGCTGGAGTGTGCAAAGGAGCCGTGCACTCTTGGCTAGTGATTTTCATGATGAAATTGCCAGCCACATCAGATCCCACAGCTTGTCACTTTGTTTTTGTTTCTTCTGAGCAGAAAGTAGATTGGGATCTACAGACAGATCTCTGGATGATCTATTGTAGGTTGTCAAGGATTTTTACTCCCCACAGTAGCAATATTTATATCTAACTTAGACTCCTAGAGCCCCTGATCTGTAACCATGGCTGTATAGACTTGTCTTGATGGTTTGCTGTATAGGTTTGTCTTGCTACAATTTTGCTTCTGACTCAGGTTGTTGGAGCACAGAGTGCAAGAAGGAAAAATGGGAGCCGCAGGCCTGGAGTCTACCCTCCCTTGCTCTCGGATATTCAGCTGCTGAATTTTTTCCCCTTAATGTGAAGAGGAAACGCAAGCCTTTCTGTGACTGATCCAGACAGAAGTCTTGTGCCACCATTTTTTCTTGCTCAGCTCCTCTTCTGTTATTTAAGCCTTCGGATGCTGCCAGAAGCAGGACTCCTGGTGCTACCAGTGAGAAGGCATTGTGCCAAGCTTATATCTTTTTTCCTTAACGGATTTTCTGTGGTAATAAAAAAAGATGGAAATGGCTGTGGGAAAACACAAGAGTGTTACAAGTGGAAATGGTGACATCTTGATTCACTGTAATATTCCATGAATGAGGCTGGGAGGTGGCACAGCACAGCCTCACCTGGAAACATCTCTTGTCAGTCTCTTTGCTGACTTGGTACTGGTTTTCTCATTCACCTCATTAATTTCTTCTCTCCCCAATCCCACCAACAGACGTTAAAACTGTGCCATTTACAGTCTATTTGAGCTATTTTAATATCTCGAGCTTCCTTTCAAGGATATTCTTTTCAAATCATTGCATCCAACTTATTGTGCATGAGTGCAATTCTGTGACTTCAGTGAGAGAGAAAGCAAAGGAAAGGAAAGGAAAGGTCCTAAGCCTTCAAATCTGGGGAGGAGAAACAAATACAAAGATATATTGTTAACAGCAAGGACAAAAAAACAATGAAGTGAAATGAACTGGACAGCTTTTCTGGGAGATGATTCTTTAATAGCTGCATTTTGCAAGAGCTTCACCAAGATCTTCCAGGTATAATATCATACCATCTGCACACATATAAGTAAAATGGTGCATGTGAATGTAAATAACCAAGTGTGTCCTCTGCACACACTTTAATGAATGTTCCAGACATTGCAGCCTTAAAGTTGCTGCTGCTGCTGCTGTTGTTGTTAATGTTCCTGCTGGAGTTAGCCAAGCTACTGAGGCAACACAAATATTACGCTTAGCTGAATGCCTAAGAATTTTGTCAGGATGGAGATTAGGAAGTCACAACGTGCGAGAAAAAGCGGGGACTTGGTAATTGGCAGTGCAATGCTATGAATGTATACTCAAAAGTAAGCCCCACTGAGTTCAGTGGAACTTACTCCAATGTATGTAGGTACTAGGCTGAAGTCTAAAAATATGATTTCTGTGGTTTTCAGCAATGGAAAGCTTCTGTGTTTTCCTAATGGAAGTGTGATAATGAAGCATATTAATATTACAAAAGGTTTCTGTCCATTAAGCTTCCAGCCTGAGTCTTGCAGCTTTTCTTGTCTAATGAATGGTGCTGAGGAAAGGTGGGCCATTAATGTGACAATGAAAAGTGAAGTTGGCTATTATTTCTCAGGCCTCCAACAGTTGCTATATTGCTGTCAAAGGCAGATCGTTGCATGCATTGTTCTTCCTTTAACATTCCTCAGACATGCTGGCATAAAATACAAAGATGATCCAATTACATTTTCTGCAACTGCATCTTATTTTGCTAATGCTTACAAATTAATGGTGTCTGTCACCCCTACATGAAGGGGAACACCGATAGCATTTTAAATCCCATGAATTTTATAGTATGCATTACTTAAATACAGCAACAACCCAAACCCGTAAACAGTTGACATGCCTCTCATAATCTGTCTAGTCAATATGAAAATGTACCGACATGGGGGAATGCAAAGCAGATCTCACTGTATAGTCATTTATTAACAGAAACATTATTTATTCCTTGCAATTTACTGTTAGTAATTTATTTCTGTGTACCCATTAGTGTACAAACTCTAAGTGCTTAGTCAATCCTGGAATGAGCACCATGTATCTCCCAAAATCACCGTGCTTTAGCAGACAAGCCAGTCACGAGAGCTCCCATAACTGCCACCATTTCTGTCGTTCATGGCAAGACTTAAATCATTCTGTGCCCATTCTCAGATCCAGCAAGAGAGATCTGTGAGTGTAAGATGCTTCCTACACACCTAGTCCTGATCACCTTGCATCCACCTCTGTGGGCTGGCTATTTCCCTTTCTCATTCATTCATTGATTTGTGTATGGTACAACCCTATAGTTTTCCAAGGTTGTCTGGGAGAGAGGCATAGATGAATCAGAGCCCCAGCCCTGAGTTGCTATGATTTCAGCACTGGGACCCTGAAGATGAAGCACCCTCTCTGCCCCTCTTGCATGCCGCCTGCCCACCCAAGCACCTCCGAGGGGATGCAAAGTTGTGTTCCAAGAGACTGACACTGATTCCTGCTGGTGTCCCAGCCTTCTTCCCTCTCTCTTCCTGGTGCATCTAGATAAAAATAAGGACACAAGGCATGGTAGTGGTGTGGGTCGCTGCCGCTTTACCTTATTCAGGGAACAGGATGCCTAAAAGCTCCTGAGTTTACATGTATCAAGGGCAGAGGTGATGGGACTGGACCTTCATTATTTCTATAGCCTGCCTTTCCTTTGTTTTCAATAGGAGGGATGGATATGAATTTTGTTCAGTTTGGGGACTTGCTAAGAAGTCACCAACATTTGGCATTCCTTCATAAATAGGATGGAAAGAAATTGAGATGACACCAGATTGAATGTGTGGGAAAGAGAAACTATCAGATCTGTCCATCCAGGTAAAAGGCTTTGACTGTTTAGCTCTTAAGAATTTGGGTTTGAGTTCCTATGTATTCAGCCATGTCTATGGTGCTGAATTAGAGTGTTGCCTAATTTTTTTCTGACAGGCTCCTGACTGATAGCAGCTTTATGGAAGGCAGATACAACTCTCTTTATGTCAGGGCCTAATATTATATTCTACCATGACAAATGCATAGTCCTGTGTCTGGGATCTGGAGTAAATCTGGATTGGATCACTTTTCATGGTGGGAAAAGATTCAGCAGGGATTCTTGGTTTGCATGGTTTGTTTTACTAGCTCTTTGATCTTGATTTGCTAAATTATGGCCTCTGCTAAAGTCTGACTGGTGTGCCTATGTCTTCATTTAAAATCTGGAGGCAAGGAAGTATGTGGAATATGGGCAACAGCTTTCTTCACACAAAGATATTGCCTGGTTATAGTATGCATAATTGCATGCCACATGCTGTTACTTGCACTGAAATCCATAGATGCACAATTATACAATTGAGCAGGAGTAGAAGAAAAGTCTAAAGATCCATTATACTGAAACTCCCATAATTCCAAGCCAATGGGATTTTAAGTCCAGTGTATCTGGAAGGAGCCACCTAGGAATGGCTGGTTTAATACTAGGGATAAACAAAATGTATTTCCAGCTCATGTTACTTTAACATTTGTCATTCACGGCCCTTCTCTCTTATGTCTGGATTAAAATATATATAACATCTTTTCTGTCCAAATACAGAATTTTAAGTGCTTTTTTAGCTGGGATGGTGGGGGGAGCATTTCAGTTAAAAACAGCCTCAGAATTTTCAGGCAGTTCAAATGACGGGACCACAAAGTTCCCACCTGCCCTTTAGTCCAGGAGGTACAGATCAGGTCCGTGAGTCTCAGGATTCCCAAGACTCAAGTTTGTCAAGCACCTCTCTTTGATACCGGACTTTGTGGTGTGTTTTGAAATGACAGCAGGTAAACACAATGGGATCCCTCTGTCACCTGGATCATTGGAGACAGGGGGGCCTTCTTCCAGAGCAACTGCAGCCTTGGCACGGCAGGCAGAGCTGTCCATCAGTGACTCTGTCCAGCTCCCCCTTGCCAGAAAGCCTCTTTCCACTGCAACCTGCACATCGAAGTGGTGATAGGCCTTAAAGAGACTCAAGGCGCTCTTCCTCAGAGCCTCCTTTCATGGATACAAGTGAGAGGCACTTTTAAGAAGCCTTCCTAACCCTGAAGCAGCCGATGATATGGACTGGCAGGGGGGAAAATCCCTCCGAAACTCCAGCTATTTGGGTGGCTACCAGTAATGCCTGGTATGAAGAAGGGTTGTGTGGGTGCGGAGCTCAGAATGCCTTGGGTGCGGCGATTTTCTCCACGTCATTAAATCTGGGCCATCCATTTGTTATGGGGAAGACTGAATGATTCAACATTCCTTCCCAGGCTTCAGTCCCATCCCTTTTGGAATATTTATGTCGGTGACAGAACCATTTAAGGTTATCCCAAGGAGATCAGTAGAAAATATACAGTGCTTTTAGAAGTGGCTTTGCAAAGAAATCAATAAAGCCAGCTTTCTGCTTTGCTTAAAGAACTATCCCCAATCTTCTTTTACAATTTGTATGGGTGCGTGCATGCCACCTGTATGGGGGGATCAGGGACCTCTTTCAGCTCAAGATCCAAATTCATATTTGGAGAAGCACCAAATCTGGGGGGTTGCATTCCAAAGGTGGGCAGGCAGGAGGCCAAAGGAAAGAGAGATGAAGGCAAACCGAGTAGGAAAAAAATACAAGGATCAGTGTATTGTCATTCTTACTGTTGGTAACCCGTCTGTAGAATGGAAAAAAACTGTACAGAAAACAGGAAGCCACCAACCAATTGGTGCTTGTGTAAAAGAGAGCTATACTGAGGAAAGGGGAAGGTGATCTGAGGTCCCCCTGAGGGCTTGATTGGAACCCTAGATTAGGTTTGTATCCTGACCCAAGGTTCTTTAATCCTGCTGTAGAGCATGGTAAGAGAATCGGGTGGTCTGGAACCCTTACAAACTATGGTTCAGTCCCATGGTGTGTGCAGATGTGTGCACATCTGGCTCTGTGAATTCATGGTGCAGAGCCACCGCTTTCTAAGTTGTGGCACCTTGCACCAGTCTGTGCAGAAGGTGGCGTGTGTCTCTGTTCCCTGCCCTTGCTTAGAGTTTCTCTCCCATTGGTGTCAATGAACTGCACTAGTAGCAAGGCCAGTCTGGTTCCTCCCTCTGGTTTTGGGCCCATCATGGAAAGGAACAATCACATGAGCCTCTGGATCCATGACCCAGTACCAGGAAGGCCTCTGTCTGTGGTCCTCCCTCTCCTCCCATGGGAACGGGGACCCACAGTATAGCAGGGACCGTGAGCCTGCTTCCAGATTGCATTCTCCAGATCTCGGAATGGGGAAACTTAGTCAAGAGCAAGGACTTCTGACACCAATACATTTTTGCCATTGGGAAAAAGAGCCCTGAAGAGACCTTGGGAGAGCCGGCAGGGGACAGCCATCGATTCAAGGGCCTCCCGTTTGTGACAATGGCTAGCCCATGGCTGGTGTAAAGCAGGGGCCTTGAAGAGGTCCTCAGCAGGTGGGACTCCCTGGACTGCAGCCTGAAGAAGGCAGACAAGTCACTGGCTTCTCCACTGTGGCATGAATAAGATAGACTGTATTCCTATTGAAATTATAATAATGATTTCTGAATTTCCATCCCTACATCAATATTGATCACTGTTATGCAGAGTGGGGTCTTCTTCTGTCCTCTGCTTTGGCAACGTGTAACTGGCCGCCCTCGTGCCATCCTTTCACCACATTCTCTCAAAAACTGTTGCTAAAATGAGTATCAGGAGGAAAATTTTGTAATGAAACATGGCTTGTTACAATAAATAACCGCGTCATCTGTTCTTTAAAGAGAAATTTGCTGCATTTATGTTCACAGAACCTACATTGAAAGGACAGGAGCTCACAAAAGTAAAAGGTGTTTCCTTTTATCTCTGCAGCTTTCATTGCTCTATCTCCCTCTTCCAGAATACTACGTATTTCTTAGCAAACCGTTAAGTATTGACCAATAGCAATAGCTTTTCTTGACAAGAGAAGAGTTTAATTTGAGCAAACACTCTCTTAATACCTGCACATATTTTTAGCCCTTTGGGTCATTTATGGAAATATGAAGCAATATGTACCCAGTGAGGGGCTTGGAGGAGGGAATGTCCGTGAACAACCCTTTAATTGTCCCTATTCATTATGCTCACTTGTGTCTCTTTTAGCATCCTCCAGTTTTCTGCTTCCTCCACTGATTCCAGACAAGCAGCAAGTATGTAAAGAACCTGAGGATGTTATAATGCTACACAACCAATCCAGTCTGTGATAGTGCCTACATGTTCTTCATAATCGTCATACAGACTCAAAACCTCCATTCTTCCAAATGAAAGTTTAAGACATAGACCTCAAAGACCCTTGAAAACCATGGTTCCTAAAGCCACTACTTGTAGAGCTTGTCCACACAAGGCTGTCAATTGGCTGTTACTCTGTTTTATTTACTGTGGATTTCATTGCAGAATTAAGAGCCAGGCAGCTCTAGAGGAATGTTTCCTTTCCTAACCTTTAGGTGGCACTGTAGCACCGCAGAACTATGCAAATACAAAAGAGAAAGTGGGGCTTTCTCTCATTTTCACAATTAAATGCCACATTTTTCTTACTGTAAGGGAAAAGCAAGATTTAAAAACTACACCAAAAGTGATGCATGCATAAGCAAAACTTCTGGTTT
Organism: Varanus komodoensis; assembly: GCF_004798865.1. Taxonomy (NCBI): domain Eukaryota; kingdom Metazoa; phylum Chordata; class Lepidosauria; order Squamata; family Varanidae; genus Varanus; species Varanus komodoensis. The sequence continues at coordinate 33,199,627 of NW_025335269.1, forward strand.
GGGTTTTGATGGCACCTCAAGAACCCACAAACTACCCTGAGTAGGGAATGAAAATGCATGAAAAAGGCCGCACATAGAAAAGGCTGCAGTCCTGTATACAGAGACTTTTCCCTAGGTTCAGTGGAGCACAGGCATCGTGCTAAACAACGGGATTGCCAGGTATTAATTCAGCACTCCAAAATGCCAGTGTTTGCCACACCAGTAATGTATTCAAAGAGGTATTTCTTCTCTCCTGCAGGAAGTGCAATAATTACACTGGCAACAGCAGGACAGGAATTACAATACACATTATGTATACGTTTGGTCTACACATTCTAGGTGCAAGGTGCAATTCAAATTGCATTTGAAGGATGACTTTCCTGTTTGGGAAGTTCTTCTGGCATTCCCTCAGCCCCATTTCCCACTCCAGAAGAGGTATGCAGCTGTTTCCATTGCCTTTGGGAGCATGGGAACTACTGAAAAGAAAAGATCACGAGACAAGCTGGCCGCATGCATGGTTTCCTTACTTGTGCGTTCATCACTTCTTCGAATCTGTTAAGTGTCAGATGTCTGCGTATCACTTGCTTTTCATTCTGCTTCCCCCACCCATTTCCTTCTTGCACAAATGTTTCAACCCAGATGGAGCATCATGGGGGACATTGTCAAGTGGACCTCTCTTTCCAGGCTGCTGCTGGAGAGAATGACATTTCAGATGAAAGCCAAGAACATTCTAGGAATGGAGCAGTCATTTCTGAAATAGGCTTTCTCCCAAATGGAAATTGCTGAAGGCATTTGTGGCTGCAGAGCAGACAGCTGCATTTCTCTTTTCTCTTTTTTCTTTCACAGGTGTGCGGCCTTGTGCACAATGTATGCCAATGGCACTATAGAACAAATGGTAATCACTGCTTTCTTCCCACCCTGCACCTTGTATTTGTCCTCCTCCCCAAATTATGCTCATAAGAACAAGAGAATAATTTGTGAAAGAGGGCATTTTTCTTTAATAACCCTCTACTGTTTTCTCAGCGGCATCCATAGCTGTTCTATGTCAATTAGCATTTCCCTGGCCGCCTTCAGTATCATCCTTTTCCTACTGCAGTGATGCAAGAAGATCTCAGTTCATGTCTGGAAGGTATCAAAAGAGGAAGGTTTAATAGGAAGGGTAAAGATTCTGTGTGCTCTTTATTGCTGCCTAGATTCTCTGGAAGGATATCGAAACTGGAAGGTTTTATTACACATATTTCAAAACCCCAGCCATGTTATCTTTTTCTGACTCTGTTTCTAGTTTGATTACTAAATAGGAGCTCTTCTGTGTATGATGCCCATTGCTCATTTTCCTTTCTGACAATCTACATATCATGTTGCATTACTTAATTACAATCCTGTGCACTTACATGCTGATCTATCCAGTTGCTTTTATACTACATTCGTAATTGTTATAACAAGTAAAGTCGCTTTTTGTTCTGGCACGAGAAAACTGTTGGTTAGCTGCCCACTCATGGCATTATAATGCTTGCAAGGCTGGCCAATTTCCCCCCTTCTTCTTTAATGATCAATTACCACCAGAATAGGTTTCTAATGACCACACCGTTGGCTATAATAGCTTCTGTTCATAACATTCCTCAGATTAGACACTGAAGTAGCCCACACCAGTAAACATGCAGGATGCTTTCCTTCTGGGCAGGTGTTTAATATACAACTGTCTCTTGCTCACTCATGACATTTAAAAACAATTATACCATTGTTTGTTTATTTTGAAGGTGATACCCCCACCTTTCAATCAGGTGATTTTCAAGGCAGCTTTGGAGGAGCTGATATTAAAAAGCACATCTCACGCAAATGCATCCATGACCCAGCAGCCCTTGGTTCTCTCTTGGGATGGTGGAAAGGACCAGAGAGCTCTCCTCTGGAAAGCTCTCGGCTGCATCCAAGGTTTTTTCTTGCACGAGACCCTCCCTACAGCTGCTCCTCCTCTGGCTGCAGGATGTTCCTCTGGGAAGGCAGGGGATGCAACCTGCCAGTGGTGTTTGGCCACCTGTCCCGTTGCTTCCCTCCTCCTCTCTAGTGCCAGTGCATGCCTGGAGGTGAGGGAGAAAGCCAACCAGGGCACTGATGGGAATGGCGAGCTGGATCTTTCTGTGCACACCCCACTCAGGTTACTGGTCTTGGAGCCCTGGAGGGTGTCCTCATGGCTTTGACTCCCCAGATGGTGGAGAGGAGTTCCGCTATGCTGCTGCATATCCTGCACCCATGAGCAAAAGTTGGGCATGGCGGAAAGAGGGTGGGGGTGGTCTTGCCTCCGGTTGCTCCTCGTGTTAAGAACAAAGTGAGCCTTCTCCTCCTCTCTCGTTCACGTGCCAGCAGCAAACAGGGATGGGCACCAGGAAGGCCACAGGTTCCTGTAGCTCTTGCCCTTTCCTCTCCCTTCCCTTCCCCAGCAGAGGTTCCAATCCATACCCGTGTGCGACTTCTGAGGCTGCTGTCGTGGCTTCCGAAAGCAGGCTGTGAGGTGAAGGAAGAGGAGCAAGATTTCTTTACTGATGCTTCTTGCATGTACATCCTGCCTTTTGCCTTCTTCAAATAGCCCAGGACAAGGTGCATAACCTGTCTCCTCTCTGGTTTATTCTCACAGCAAACCTGAAAATAGGAAGCTACCAGTCAATGACTGGCCCAAAGTCACCCAGTGAGCTCCATGGTAATCTTCCAGGTCCCAGCCCAATATGCTCACCACGGTACCCCACTGGCACCGGATCCAACCTCTGCTGACAGATACTCCTTCCCAAGGTCACAATAGTGTCTACAGCTGTGGGAGAAGGCGATGGAAATCGCTCTGCCCAACTTGAAAGAGAGAGAAAAGAGGGATTCTAAAGAGAATTCATTCAATCCTGCTTGAAACTCTCATTTGCATGGGAATGAAACACTCAGTTTTACACCTATAAATAAAGGAAGTGTAAAGAATCTGCATGCTCTTTATTTACTGCCTAGAATCTATTAATATAATATCCCAATTTGCAGTGCATAGCAAATATGATTAGACACTTCGTCCACTGATGGGAAGTCTTCCTAGTTACCAATTGCAAATGAACTCAACAAGAACCAAGATATAGGATAACAAGAAGTGTTAGTTTGCCATCTGTCCTCCCAGAGCTCTTCAGCAACAATATACCAGATCATCTGGCGCTTCAAAGTAAACCAAATAATTGTGACATATGGAAAGAGATCTCTCTTCAAGGCAAAATTCAACAGGCAGAGGGGGCAGAGGAAGAAAAGTGGAATTGTTAATCCACAGAAGTGTAAGTTTTAAAGCCTTTGCAAGGGACAGGGCAAATAATTGATTGCTTTCTTAGGTTTTCTTTTAGCCTACAAATGCTCTCATTTTCCAGACTCCTAATCCATGTTTGCAGGACCTGGACTCTGCTAAAGGTGCCTGGCATCCTTTCAATGCAGGTTTCACTTAAAATTTAAAGTTTAAATGCGTGCATGAATATCCTTACTGATGTCAGTTTTAATCAAATGCCTTTTTTGTGGAGGGTCTGTCAATAGAAACAGAAACAGTTGTTCAAATAAATGAAGCTTTATTTAAGTGAAGATGCCCTGTTTGCCTTATTAAGTTCCTGAATGCCTTTACAGCTGAAGGTAGTTCTCCAGATATGTTGGACTTCAACTCCCAGATGCCCCTTCCAGCATGGCCAATGGCCAGGAATGCTGGGAGTCCTGCATTTTCTGCCCCTCCCTGACTTACAGAGCAATCCTCTGCAGAAGTCCTGCTACATCCAGTTGGATTTTCCTCCGAGTAAATGTTCAGAGAAGAGAATGTGAAGACCAGAGGTCCTTGTGAAGGGAGCAGACCACCATTGCTAGCACAGGATGTAAGCAGAAGAGCCTTTTGCCTGTGAAGCCTCACAGCGCCAGAGTGTTTCCCAAAGGCGACTGCTTCTCTGCCTGCGAACCGGCGGTGCAATCAAGTGCTGCACAGCCGGATACGGTGCTGAGATTGCAGGGGGCAGCAAGGATGCCGCAAGGTCACATGTGTCACAAGTGCAAGCTTGTGCCTCCTGTCAGCTTGGATTGTATGCATCCCGTTTTTCTTTAGTGTTGCTTTTCTGTGTTGTTTAACATAAAATCCACACAGTTTCTTTAATCAGAGAAAAGAGGGGGTGTGTGAGTGTGTTAACACATACTACGTAAAGCCCACTGAGTGCTACACCCAGTGCTAGCCAACTAACTACCCCGCAACCGTTCTCCAACCAAGAGGTTGGGACACAGCAACAGTTAAACCACATGAACGCTATAAAACCTTTAAAGAACTATCATGAAGACCGTCTAGAGGAATTTGGGATATAAGTGTGCGAGGATCATGGCTTAGGGAGTGTGTTCTGTGCTGTGCACATGAGCCAGGCATGGCCATCGTGCAGTGGAACTTCATCTAGACTTACGGATTTATTACATTTCTCCACCACCCAATAGTCAAAGCTGTCTGAGTGGTTCACTCCAACACATCACACAGGCACAATAAAAATAAATAAATAAAAGGCAGACAGACAAGCACGGTACTGAAATAAATAAAACACAGCGTACAAGTCCGATTTATGACAGGTAAATTAATTTAGGGCACGATTCTTTGGCCACCCAACATTGTCCCAGCATTATTCACAGCCCAGTTCTGGCGTCCTTTGAGCACAGAGTTGGGACTCTGCATGCAATGCCCTTTCACAGGTAGTGGCCTTTCTGGGAATCAGGCTCCCAAAGAAGGCAGAAGAGGTTTGCCAGGGGCAGGCTGGGAGTGCCTGGGGCTAATGGCTTTTCTGAAAGCCAAATGGTGTCCCAGCCATCCTCCTCCTTCCTCTGCAAAGCTTCACCCAGATGGCAGAAGCACCTGTCTAGATGAAACACAGGGCATGAGGTATGAAGCAGCCAAGAAGCCCATAGCTGCGCACAAAGCCTCATGAGCACAGAAGAGATTGGAATGCGCCCTCCAGCAGCTAGAACAAGTGCCATCAAAACTAGACCTCTTCAAGCCACTGAAACGTCCCCAACACAGTCTATCAAATGCCTGGGAATGGAAGGCAGCCTTAACCTGGCACTGAAAAGATGCCATGTTTGTTCCAGATGGGCCTCAGTGGCAAGATGTTTCCATCACTGGGCCACTGAGGACGACCTCATCCTTTTGTAACTCCCCTCTCAACCATCTTTGGCTTTGAGGAAGGTCTCAGATACAGATCATAGTGCCCAGGTAGACTCAGGTGGAGAGAGCCGTTCTGCAAGGCATTGCAATTTCAAATGGGGCTTTGCAGGTTAAAACCAGAACCTAGAACAATGTTTTCCAGATCATCAGGCAAGCATGAATAACACATTCTTTACATTAAAAAACATGCTGAAATATGTGCTTCCTTGTGTTGTAAACTGCTCAGATAACTTTGACTTTTGGGTGGTATAAAAATGAAATAAGTAAATAATAATCCGTGTATTTTTAAGCTTTGCGGCCCTGATGGCTGCTGCTTTGGGCACCATGTTTTTGTTTTTAAATCACCATTGGATTCAAATCACCAGAAACAATGTCAGTCCAAGAAAATTTAAATGCAATCCTATGCATGTTTAGGCAGAAAAAAGTCCCACACCTTCCAGCGTGCCCAGCAAGCATGTTTAGTTGGGATCTGCTGTAAGCCTTTTTTCTGTTGAACATGCCTAGGATTGCACTCTTAGTCGATCAGATTTAGCAAGGTGATGCCATCATTGAGAAAAAATGAATACGTAGTGTCTTAGCTGGATCTCATTGGCTATGTGCTTTACTGTCTCCAGGTGGAAGAATTTTTTTTTAAGGTGATTAAAGAACAACAGCAAAAGCCACCAATGAATTTGGTCCAGGGTGAAAGCAGAAGTGAAACAGAGTGGAGGGGTAAACTTTTATGAGATTTTGGGGCAAGGAATGCTCCCCTAATAATGCATCCACACACACAATTACTTGGAAGAACATTTCTTTGTATTTAGTGGGACTTACTCCCTAGTAAATGTGCTTAGCATTGCAGCCTTAGTCCTTCTTTTCATGCCAGAATTTGAACCCTCGGAAAATTTAGCAAAGCACTACTATCAGCCACTCAAGAAATTAAGGCACTCTATCATCAAGGCAGGGCACCACCCAGGTAAAAATATTCCACAGCCTGATGAATGAGACAGGGACAAGGTATCAAATGTAATCACATTTGTATTCAGATGTTGTTGGCATCAGGCACTGATATATGATCTATCAACCACCACCAGATTCTCTGGCTCCGCTATATACATATGAATGGGTAGACAAATAGATAAACAGACAGAGAAATTTTGTTGAAAATTACATGGCACTAAGCCTGTAACATATCTTAGACACATTAAAATATTGCACAAATGTATTTCTTTTTCCAGAGTGGATCTCAAAGAGCTTTCTATTGTATAATATGGAAATCAATGAAAAGAGGAAAATACATATTAAATATGCAGTTCAGCATGCTGCTCCTTTAATTTTTCAGCTCACCAATCCTTATCAGGCACTGCCAAATACTAAAACCTGAGAGGTTATCATTATTTTTGTTTTTCATCCTGACATCGGAACTCACACACACACATTTAATAATATATTGTTAGGAGATGCATTGACTTCAGGGATTTAAACCAGTTCCTTAGCAAAGGAAAAGATGGAATGAATAGAACTATGAAAGAGAGAAAGAAGCTTCCTGGGGAAATAACGATCAGGACATGTTGAAGATGTCTTGGTGTAGCAACCTGAAAAGAAATGGTAAAATGGCTTTAAAGATAATGACATCTTAAATGGCCTGTTGTTATTGTCTGCGCCAGAGCAGTATCTTTATCGGGACACACAGACAAGTCAGGAAACACTGAGAAAATTTGCAGGTTTTCCAGAACTCTTCATCAGGCTGTGTCAAGTAATGTGAGGAATGGAAAAGCTGGCATGGTGGGGAAGAGCCCAGCTCGGCTCCAACAGCATTGCTTGGCCAGCAGACCAGAAACTGTTGGTAGCAGGGAGTCCCCTTCCCCACTGCACCCCCTCTGCACCTCTTCCAAATTTGCTCTGGAGCAATTTGGGCAGGGGGCTGCAGTGAGTGTGGGAGGGCAGAGGACAGGAAGGTCTGTGCCACACCAAATTGAAGCCATGCAGTCCGCCTTGCTTGTAATGTATGGCTGTGAGAGCTGGACCATAAGGAAGGTTGAGCGCCAAAGAATTTCGAACTGTGGTGCTGGAGAAGACGCCTCCAAGCCCCTTGGACTGCAAAGAGATTTAATCAGTCATTCTTAGAGGAAATCAACCCTGACTGTTCTTTAGAAGGACAGATACTGAAGTTCAAGCTCAAATACTTTGGCCACCTAATGAGAAGGAAGGACTCACTGGAGAAGACCCTGATGATGGGAACAATTGAAGGCAAAAGGAGAAGGGGATGGCAGAGGATGAAGTGGCTAGATGGGGTCACTGGTGTGGTAGGCATCAGGTTGGGTGGGCTCTGGGGGGCAGTGAAGGTCAGGGGAGCTTGACATGCCGTGGTCCATGAGGTTGCAGAGGGTTGGGCATGACTTTGCGACTGAACAACAATCTGCATTGCTCACAGACTTCAGAAGGAACCTGGGAAGTGATAGCAGACTTAAGTCAGCTTGAGTTTTCTGGGTGTGATGCAGGTTTTTGGTTCCTTACAGGCTGATTTTTCTGGGATAAGGAAACCCACAATGGCTGTGTTTTTGAAAAGATAAAACCCAGAGCTGTTTCCAGCCTTAAGTGAACACACACTCCTTCTTACATAGAAGCCCCTCAAGGACCCTGCTGTGTCTGGAGACAGACAAGTGCTCCATTCCCAGGTGTACCTTGAAACCATCACAGCACCTAAGAAAGCATGAAGGCACAATCCTATGCAGGTCTAGACAGAAATAAGTCCTACATCTCCCAGCAGGGCCCAGCCAGCTAAAATATACTGGGAGTTGTAGGCCTTTTTCTGCCTGAACTTGAATTCGATTGTGTCCTCACAGTGTGGTGAGAGCCAGTGTGGTGTAGTGGATAAGAGTGATGGGCTGCGATGTGGGAGATCCAGGTTCTAGTCCCCACTCAGCCATGGAGCCGACTGGGTGACTTTGGGCTAGTCACAGACAGCCCAACCTATTTCACAGGGTTGTTGTTGTGAGGATAAGATTGAGAGAAGAATTATGTAAGCCACCTTGAGGGTTTTTTTGGGGGAGGGGGGGGAAGGCTATGAATAAATAAAGGATGCACCTCTTTTTACCACCTCAAATGCACACTTCCAGCCTTCAACCGCAAGCTAGTTTTTTTCTCTTCTGCCCTCCTTACCTTGCTTAACATCCAGCCTGATGAAGTGTTCTGAAGAACTCAAAAAAATGCTCACTGTTTTTTTTATCATTTTGGTTGCTCCCAATAAAAGTATCACCTGGCTTTTTCTTATGGACCATAATAGCCATATTTCCATTTTCTGTTGTTATCAGTTTGCGGTATCTGAGTGGTCATGCGAAGATGGTCATGAGAAGTCATCTCTCGTTGGCCAAGATGCAGTGTTCAATCCTGGTAATAAATTTTATTCTGCTCATCCAATTATTGATAAGATAATGATCAGGTGGCATTAAGGGTCAGTCTTCAAGGAAGCAAAATAAAAGAATCACGCCCATGAGGAAATAACATAAAACACATTTGTCCACATCCAGCCAGTAACTCATAATTCACTCTTCCATCTTCCAGGGCTGGTTCCATTTGGGGGGTTCCCCTAGAGAACAACCCTCAGCTCTCCAGAGCATTTTTGGGCATTGCATTTTGCGGGTGACTGATGCTCAAATCAGGATTAAAAAGTTTTCAAATTTCTAAATAAAAACCAATTCCCATCTTAATTAGGCTTCACTTTTTCAGTATGGCTGATATCAAAGCTTTTAAGCCTCTGGTTGTTTAGGGATTCTGCAATACAAACAAGCAAGGCGATACCTGAATCTATAAAGCTAAACACACACACTCACACACACACTGTGACAGACTTAAAATGAGATTGATGACCTTCAGAACATTTTCTTTATTTAAAAAAAGGCCTTGATTCCTGCTGAATTTATTTCTAAATTCAAGTTCTTGGGACCATGGTGCCTTTTAAATAGTACATAAAGAAACAAGTAAAATTAATGAGCAGACTTGGCAAACTGAAAACACCTTTTCCTGCATAAGAGGTAACATGGCTAATTTATGTTTCAAACCTTACTAGATCTTAATGCAAGATTATAGGCGGATGAGGTCATATGAACATAGTCAGTCCGCCCATCATGTAGCCCCAGTTCTTGAACTTGTCATAAATGCCCCCCCTAAATGAGTGCTGGCAGCTGGTTCAGTCATCATTCCTGCCTTAAATGCTTGGGGTGGGACGAGGCATTTGCCTTATAATTATTTTAAAGTTTCATGTGAATTATATATACATTCTGCACTTTAAAAAAATTAAAAAGTAAACCAGTTGCTAGAAAGTAGCCAATGGGTGCCCCGCACATATTTCACACCTATGACAAAAGAAGATAAAATGTTTTTACTGAATAACATGATTGCATTTTCAAAGTGGCCCCACAGGTTTTTAAACTACAAAATCCATTTTCAGCAAGTGGCTATCCAAATTCTAGAAAACCCCTGTCGTTTTATTAAGCCTACTGTTAAAACTTTTGTATACTAGATCCTTTAAAATTCTGATAAATTTTATTTTGTATATTCATCTCCACCCTATTAGTCTTAATAAGAGATGCACATGTTGCAAGAGGATTGTGACTAAATTTCCCAGTTACAACCCTGGACTTTTTACACTGGGCACCATTTATAATCAGTATGTTTGAAAGAGTCATGGTTGCATTATTCCATCCCAGTTTATGCAGATAAGGATAAGTCAGAATAATGAGACAGCAGTCATGTCTCTCATAAAAACAGTCAGATGGAATGAGAGTCAATGGACTGAATTCAGTGTTTTTGTTAGACTCTAGTTGCTGTGATTAAAATGGGATGCAAAACTGAGCTATGGTGATAAAGGGCCTTTGGAGAAGATATAACAAAGCCCTTTGTTTGCAATGGCTCTCAGTGCATTCTCTGAAACAAAGGAGATATTTTATCAAATTAGAGTATTAACTGCATGCACTTTTATTAAACATGGGCATTTCGTGTGCACTTGTCACTAATACACACATTTAAGTTTGCGTATTCCACCCTCACCCTGGCCAAGCTGCATCACTAGGCGTTGTGAGCAAGCGTGATGGCGGGCTTTGGCAAGCATTCCCATGGGATGTGAATCCCGCCACTTGTGCTTCCACGGTGCTCCTCCCCAAGAGTTGGAACACAAGTGCACTCATAAGGCGAGTTCTGGGGAGTGATCACTAGCCGGGGTCAACTAGCCACTTCGTTCATGCTCAGAGACACAGCTGAGTAGAAACAGGAGATAGCTTGGCCAAGACATGGCTCATGGGCAGTGACTGCTGGGAGATAAGAAGTTTGCCTCATGACACTAAGTTAGAAGCATTGTGGTTTATATATTGATTCTGAAGGTGCAACTTTGCTAAATTTGCATACAAATTTGGCATCCTGAATTTTCACCTATCCTTAGTGGCTCCAGAACTTCATTAGCACCATAATGGTGCTAATAAACCTCTCGTTTTCCACCAATGCAGGTGAGGCAGTGGCTGTGCTGAACCGGTGCCTGGCCGAGGTAATGGGCTGGATGAGGGCCAATAAACTGAAGCTCAATCCAGACAAGATGGAGGTCCTGTTGGTCGGCGGATCGGGCTTCGGTGAGGGTGAATTGAACCTAGTCCTGAATGGGATTGCATTCCCTCTTAGGGACAAGGTCCGCAGCTTGGGAGTGCTCCTCGACCCAGAGCTTTCACTGAAAACTCGGGTGACAGCGGTGGCAAGGAGCACTTTCTTTCAGCTTCGGCTGATCCATCAGCTGTGCCCCTACCTGGAGAACGACTGCCTGGCGACAGTGATACATGCGCTGGTGACTTCCCGACTTGACTTCTGCAACGCGCTCTACGTGGGGCTACCCTTGAAGACAGTCCAGATACTTCAATTGGTTCAGAATAGAGCTGCCAGGCTGTTGATGGGGACTGGGCATTATGCTCACATGACTCCAGTCCTCCGTCAGCTTCACTGGCTTCCCATTGAAGTCCGGGCCCAATTCAAGGTGTTGGTGATCACATATAACGGCTTGGGTCCTGGCTACCTGAAGAAGCGCTTATGTCCATATATGCCCGCCTGCCCCCTGAGATCAGCGGGAGAGG